>NW_019154155.1:1234341-1241072 GCF_002288905.1 Enhydra lutris kenyoni | reverse complement strand
TTTGGGAGGTTTTTGATCACTGATTCAATCTCGTTACTAGATATCGGCCTATTTAGGTTGTCGATTTCTTCCTGGTTCAATTCTGGGAGCTTATAGTTTTCCAGGAATGCATCCATTTCATCTAGGTTGCTTAGCTTATTGGCATATAACTGTTGCTAATAACTTCTGATGATTGTTTCTACTTCCTTGGTGTTAGTTGTGACCTCTCCCTTTTCATTCATAATTTTATTAGTTTGGGCTTTCTCTCTTTTCTTTTGGATTAGTGTAGCCAATGGTTTATTGATCTTATTGATTCTTTCAAAAAACCAGCTTCTAGTTTCATTGATACATTCTACTGTATCTCTGGTTTCTACCTCATTGATCTCTGCTCTAATCTTGATTATTTCCCTTCTTATGTGTGGAGTTGGTTTGATTTACGTAGGTGTACTCTTAATCCTCTTTATCTATTTCACCCATTCCCCACCCACCTTCTCTCTGGCAAACAGCAATTTCTTTATATTTAAGAGTCTATTTTTTTCTTTGTTTGTTTTTTTTTTTTGTTTTGTTAAATTCCACATATGAATGAAATCATATGTATTTGTCTGTCTCTATTTCACTTAGCATTTTACCCTCTACATGCATTTATGTCACTGCAAATGGCAAAATCTCATTCTTTTTTATGGCTGGGTAATAGCCCACTGTACGTACACACCACATCTTGTTTATCAGTTCATCTATCAGTGGAGAGTTGGGTTGTTTCCATATCTCAGCTTTTGTAAATAATGCTGCAATAAATGTGGTGATGCATAAAACCTGGTGATTCACAGACCTATACCTCTGGGGCTAATAATACATTATATGTTAATAAAAAATAAAAAATTAAATTAATGTTTTATTTTCTTTGGGTAAATACATACTAGTAGGATTACTGGATTATATGGTAATTCTATATTTAATTTTTTGAGGAATCTCTATACTGTTTTCCATAGTGGCTACACTAGTTTACAGTTCCACTAACAGTGCACAAGTGTTCCTTTTTCTCCACATCCTCTTTAACACCTGTTATTTCTTATTTTAGATTTCACTCTTTCGGGCAGGTGTAAAGAGATAACTCATCATGGTATTGATTTGCATTTTTTCTGATGAGTAGGGATGTTGAACATCTCCTAATGTGTCTGTTGACCATCTATATATTGTCTTTGGGAAAATGTATATTTGGAAAAACATATATTCAGGGCCTTTGCCATTTTTAATAGGATTATTATTATTTGGTGTAGCTGTATAAGTTCTCTATATGTTTTGGATACTAACCCCTTACTCTATATATTATTTGCAAATATCCTCTCCCACTCACTAGGTTGTCTTTTTGTTTTGTTAATGGGCTCCTTTGCTGTGCAAAAGCTTTTTATTTTAGTGTAGTCCCAATAGTTTATTTTTGCATGTTTCCCTTGCCTTAGGGGACATATCTAGAAAAATGTTGTTATGATTGATATCAAAGAAATTACTACTTATGTTTTCTAAGAGTTTTGTGGTTTTAGATCTCACACTTAAGTCTTTAATCCACTTTGAGTTTAGTTTGTGTATGGTGTAAGAAAGTGGTCCAATTTCATTCTTTTGTATGTATCTGTTTAGTTGTCCCAGCACCATTTGTTAAACAGACTATACTTTCACCATTGTATATTCTTGCCTCCTTTGACCATATAAGCTTGAATTTATTTTATTTGATTTACTGGATTTATTTTATTTGTTGGATTTATTTGTTTTATTGGATTATTGGATTTATTAATTGACCACATCAGCTTGGATTTATTCCTGGGGGT
This sequence comes from Enhydra lutris kenyoni, assembly GCF_002288905.1. Classification (NCBI taxonomy): domain Eukaryota; kingdom Metazoa; phylum Chordata; class Mammalia; order Carnivora; family Mustelidae; genus Enhydra; species Enhydra lutris. The sequence goes on along the minus strand of NW_019154155.1, from coordinate 1,239,273 downwards.
CTATTCTGTTCTATTGGTCTATGTATCTATCTGTGTGCTATTACCATACTGTTTTGATTACTATAGCTCTGTAGTATGTCTTGAAATCTGGGATTACATTACCTCTAGCTTTCTCAAGATTTTTTTGTCTATTCAGGGTTTTTTGTAGTTCCACACAGATTTTAGGAGTATTTGTTCTAGTTCTGTAAAAAAGAGTGTTAGGATTTTGATAAGGATTACATTAAATCTGTACATTGCTTTGTGTAGTATGGACATTTAACAATATTTGTTCTTCCAGTCCATGAGCATGAAATAGCTTTTCAGTTCTTTGTGTTGTATTCAATTACTTTCATCAGTGTCTTACAGTTTTCAGAGTACAGGTCTTTCACATCCTTGGTTAAATTGATTCCTAGGTATTCTTTTTGGTTGATTATAAATGTGACTGTTTTCTTTTGTCTTTCTGCTACTTCATTATTAATGTCTAGAAATGTCACAGTTTTCTCTATATTAATTTTGTATCCTGAAACTTTACTGAATTCATTTATTAGTTTTAGTCATGTTTTGGTGCAGTCTTTGGAATTTTCTCTATACAGTGTCATGTCATCTGCCTGTAGTGAAAGTTTTACTTTTTCCTTATTGCTTTGGATGACTTTTCTTTCTTTTTCTTGTCTGATTGCTGTGGCTAGGACTTCCAGTACTATGTTGAATTAAAGTGGAGGGTGTGGACATTCTTGTCTTGTTCCAGATCTTAGAGGAAAAGCTTGCAGTTTTTCACCACTGAGTGTGATGTTATTTATGGGTTTTGTATTATGGCCTTTTTAATGTTGAGAAATAATCTCTTTAACCTCACTTTGTTGAGAGCTTTTATCATGAATGGGTGTTGAATTTTTCAGTGTATTATCTGCATCTATTGAGATGATCAGTTTTTATCCTTCCTCTTATTGTATAATAAGGTATAATATTGATTTACAAATATTAAACCACCTTTGCATCCCTGGAATAAATCCCACTTGATCATGGTGAATGATTTTTTAATGAATTGTTGAATTCAGTATCCTAATATTATGCCGAGGATATTTGCATCCATGTTCATCAGAGATTGGCCTATATCTTTCTTTTTTTAAATAGAGTCTTTATCTCATTTTGGTATCAGTAATGCTGGCTTTGTAGAATGAATTTGGAATTTTTATTCCTCTTCTATTGTTTGGAATAGTTTGAGAAGACTAGAAGACTAGAAAACTAGAAGACTCTTCTTTAAATGCTTGGTAGAATTCATCGGTGAAGCTATCTGGTCCCAGACTTTTGTTTGTTGGAAGGCATTTTATTACTGATTTAACTCAGTAAATTAAATTAGTAAATTCAGTCATCAATATGGTCAGATTTTCTATTTCTTCCTGATTAGTTTTGAAAAATTGTAGGTTTCTAGAAAATTATCAATTTCATCTAGGTTGTCCACTTTGCTGGCATATAATTTCTCAAATAAGGATTCAAATAAATAGTATTGAAATAACAAAAAGAGCATACCCTTTGTATTTCTATGGTGTTGACAATGGTGTTGGTATTTTTGTGTCTTCACTTCTGACTTTATTTGAATCATATTTTTCTTGATGAATCTAGCTAAAGGTTTATCAATTTTGTTTACCTTTTTAAAGAACCAGCTCCTGGTTTTATTGATTTTTTTTCTTTCATTTTTTGGTCTCCATTTCCTTTATTTCCACTCTGAAACTTTTTCTTTTCTTCTCCTAGCTTTGGGCTTTATTTCTTCTTTTTATTTCCTTCAGATATAAGGTTGTTTATTTGAGGTTTTTCTTTTCTTTTGAGGTAGGCCCATATTGCCATAAAATTTCCTCTTAGAACTGCTTTTGGTGCATCCCCCAAATTTTGAACCATTGCACTTTCATTTTTGTGTGTCTCCATGTATTTTTTTATTTCATCTTTTAAAAAATTTTTTTAAGTTTTTATTTAAATTCTAGTTAACATACAGTGTAATATTAATTTCAGGTGCACAACATAGTGATTCAGCACTTCCATACAACACCCAGTGCTCATCACAGCAAACACACTTCTTAATCCCCATCACCTACTTTACTCATTCCCCCCATGCATGTCCTCTCTGATAACCATCAATTTGTTCTCTATAGTTAAGAGTCTGATTTCCTCCTTGATTTCTTTATGGAGCCATTGGTAGTTCAGTAGGCATGTTGTTTAGCCTGGATGTGTTTGTGTTTCTTCCAGTTTTGTTCTTTTTTTAAAATGTTTTATTTTTTTTTAATTAACATATAATGTATTATTAGCCCCAGGGGTACAGGTCTGTGAATCACCAGGCTTACATATTACACAGCACTCACCATAGCACATACCCTCCCCAATGTCCATAACCCAGCAACCCTCTCCCTACCCCCCAACCCTCAACCCCCAGCAACCTTCAGTTTATTTTGTGAGATTAAGAATGTCTTATGGTTTTTCTCCCTCCCAATCCCAACTTGTTTCATTTCTTCCCTCCCTACCCCCATCCCGCCCCATCCTGTCTCTCAGATTCCTCATATCAGGGAGATCATATGATAGTTGTCTTTCTCTGATTGACTTATTTCGCTAAGCATAATACCCTCTAGTTCCATCCACATCATCGCAAATGACAAGATTTCATTTCTTTTGATGGCTGCATAATATTCTATTATATATAAATACCACATCTTCTTTATCTATTCGTGATATTTCAGTTTTGTTCTTGTGTTTGATTTCTCATTTCATACGATCATGGATGGGAAAAGTGCTTTATATGATTTCAGTCCTCTTAAATTTATTGAGTCTTGTTTCATGGTCCAAAATTTGATATATTCTGGAAAATGTTTCATGTGCACTTGAAAAGAATGTGTATTCTGCTTTTGGATGGAATGTATATTGGTTAAAGCCCTCTGGTCTAATGTGTCATTCAGTCACTGCACAGTTGCTGACCTTCTGTCTGGATGATCTATCAATTGATGTAACTGGAATGTTGAAGTCCCCTACTATTAGTGTATTACTGTCAATTTCTACCATTATGTCTATTAATATTTTCTTATGTGTTTAGGTGCTCCTTTGTTGTGTGCATAAATATCTAAATTATTCTATTCTCTTGTTGGATTAATCGCTTTATTATTATGTAGTGACCTTCTTTGTCTCTCACTACAGTCTTTGTTTTAAAGTCTATCTATGTATTGCTACCCCACTCTTTTTTTTTTTTTTGCTTCCATTTGCATAGCAAATGTTTTTCCATCCTTTCATTTTTCAGTCTGTATGTGTCTTTAAGTCTGAAGTGAGTCTCTGCTGGCAGCATATAGATTACTCTTGTTTTTTAATCCATTCAGCCATACTATGTCTTTTGATTGGAGCGTTTAGACAATTTACACTTATAGTAATTATTCAAAGGTATATATGTATTGCCATTTTGTTGTTTTATGATTGTTTTTATAGGTCTTCTCTGTTCCTTTCTTCTCTTGCTCTCATTCCTTGTGGTTTGATGACTCTCTGTAGTGTTATGCTTGGATTCTTTTCTCTTTTTGTGTATATATCTATTATTGTTTTTTTTTAAGTGTTTTTTTTTTTTTAAGATTTTATTTATTTACCTGACAGACAGAGATCACAAGTAGGCAGGCAGGCTGAGAGAGAGCGGGAAGCAGGCTCCCCGCTGAGCAGAGAAGCCGATGTGGGGCTCAATCTCAGGACCCTGAGATCATGACCTGAGCTGAAGGCACAGGCTTAACCCACTGAGCCACCCAGGTGCCCCACTATTATTGGTTTTTGATTTATGGTTACCATGAGGTTCATATATAACATCTTATGTGCATAACAGTCTATATCAAGTTGATGGTCATTGAGATTTGAATACATTCTAAAAGCATTCAATTTTACTGCCCCCCTCCACATTTTATATATATGATGTCATATTTTACATCTTTATGTTTTGTGTATCCATTGCTTAATTTTTGTAGATATAACTGATTTTACTACCTTTGTGTTTTAACCTCCATACTGGTTTTATAAGTGATTAATAGTACATTTATAGTACATTTACTATATGTTTGCTGTTACTGGTGAAATTTTTTCTTTCATAACTTTCTTACTTCTAATTACAGCCTTTTATTTCCACTTAAAGAATTTCCTTTAACATTTCTTGTAAGGCCGGTTTAATATTGATGATTTCTTTTAACTTTTGTTTGTCTGGGAAACTCTTTGTTTCTCCTTCTATTCCAAATGATAACCATATGAGGTGGAATATTCTTGGTGTACTTTTTTTTTCTTTTCTCCTTTCCGCATTTTGAATATATCATGCCTCTTTCCTTTGGCCTACAAATTTTTGCTGAAAAATCAGCTGATAGCCTTATGGTGTTTCCCTTGTATGTAACTGTTTTCTCTTGCTGCTTTTAAAATTCTCCCTTTATTGGGACACCTGGGTGGCTTAGTCAGTTGAGTGTCTTTTTTTTTTTTTAATTATCTCATTTACATTTAATCATATGTACATTCAAAATGATAATTTTTTAAATAAGTCCTACACAAATGATATACACTCATACAGAAATGTATACGTATATACAAATCACTTTTATGTATGTAAAGCAACTGGCCCACATTTATTCATTATCTATTTTTTTAATTTATTTTCAGCATAACAGTATTCATTGTTTTTGTACCACACCCAGCGCTCCATGCAGTCCGTGCCCTCTCTAATACCCACCACTTGGTTCCCCCAACCTCCCACCCCCCACCTCTTCAAACCCCCCAGATTGTTTCTCAGAGTCCATAGTCTCTCACTGTTCACCTCCCCTTCCAATTTCCCCCAAATGCCTTCTCCGAACTCCCCATGTCCTCCATGCCATTTGTTATGCTCCACAAATAAGTGAAACCATATGATAATTGACTCTCTCTGCTTGACTTATTTCACTCAGCATAATCTCTTCCAGTCCCGTCCATGTG
>NW_019154155.1:1175490-1231341 GCF_002288905.1 Enhydra lutris kenyoni | reverse complement strand
CCATACAAATTTTAGGATTATTTGCTCCAGCTCTTTGAAGAATACTGGTGGAATTTTGATCAGAATGGCATTAAAAGTATAGATTGCTCTAGGCAGTATAGACATTTTAACAATGTTTATTCTTCCAATCCAAGAGCATGGAATGGTCTTCCATCTTTTTGTGTCTTCTTCAATTTCTTGATTTCAACTAAGGTCATGATCTCGGGATCCTGGGATGGAGCGCTGCATCAGCTCCACATTCAGCAGGGAGTCTGCTTGATATTCTTTACCTCCACCTTTCCCTCTCCTTCCCCAGTACCTCTCACCCTGCTTGTATGCACATATGCTCTCTTTCTCTCAAATAAGTAAATAAATCTTTTAAAAAATAAAATTCTCTTTATCGTTACTTTTTGCCATTTTTATTATTATATGTCTTAGTTTGGATCTCCTTGGTTTTATTTTGTTAAGGCCCTTCTTTGCTTCCTGGACCTGAATGTCTATTTCCTTTCCCAGATTAGAGAAGTTTTCAGCTATTATTTCTTCAAATAAGTTTTCTGCCTGCTTCTCCCTTTTCTCCTTCTGAGATCCCTAAACTATGACTATTAGTATGCTTGATGATGTCATAGCATTCCTTTAACCTACTCTCATTTTTTATTATTGTTTTTTCTTTTTGATGTTCAGCTCGGTTGCTTTCCATTACCCTGTCTTCTAGGTCACTAATATGTTCTTCTGCATCCTCTAATCTGTTGTTGATTACCTCCAGTGTGTTTGTTTTTTTCAGTGATTGAATTGTTCAGCTCTGCCTGGTTCTTTTTAATATTTTTCCTCTGTTGAAATTTTCACTGAATGTATCCACTCTTCTTAAGTCCCTTGAATATCTTTATGGCTGTTACTTTGAATTCTTTATCAGGCATATTGCTTATCTTCATTTTACTTAGCTCTTTTACTGTGATTTTCTTTTTCTTTCCTTTTTTTTTTTCATTTGAGACATAGTCTTCTATGTTTTTAATTTGTCTAACTCTGTATTTCTATGTATTAAGTTGGTCAGCTATGGCTCTTGGTATTGAAAGTAGTGGCCTTGCATAGAAGAGATCATGTGGTACTCTGTAACATAATTCTGTCACCAGAGCGAGGTATTCCAGGGCTCCCCCTCTAGGGGCTGCATGCACCCTCCTGTTGTAACTGGATATAATTGCCTTCAGCACAGCTGACTGCAATGTCCCATTGTTCCTGCTGTGGGTGTACTAAGCAGGGTTTGCATCCTATGCTGTTGAGAAGACTGCCTTCAGCCACTGTCACCTCTTTGATGGGCCAGTGGGCAGTAAGCCTGTCTAAAATTAGCCTCTCTGCCACAGCTATAGGTGCACTGAAAGGAAAGACTCACTCTCTCCATAGCCAGCCAAGAGGCCTAGCTTCAGGCCCTGCAGGCATGCTGGTGTGTGGGGTTGTATCCCTCCCCCATCCTAAGGTAGGAGTCACTTTGTATTGGTACTGGTTCTGGCTATGGCTCCTGCTGGGTATGGCAAGGCAGGAGTTGTTTTGGAAGGAAACCTCCAGAGTCAGGTAGGGTTGATGGGGCAGGTCCACAGGGGAATGTCTAGCAAGCATGTAGTTCTAGCAGGGTAGATGGGGAGAATGGTGTTGTCTCCCACAAGTGTCCAGCTACCTAGGCTGGGAGGAGGGGAAAAGAAATGGCATTCACTTGCTTTTTTTTTTTCTAGAGAAATTTCCCAAAAATGTTCTAAGATTACTTGCCCCTCCAGCACATGTTCTAAGATTACTCAATAGATCTCTTTCATGTATGCTCCAGGCATTTTTAAACCAGTGCTTCTGTGCTATGTCTCAGGCTGAGTTATTTTGTATCCTGGATCTCTCAGGGTTGGGACTCCATTTCCTGTTACCCTCTGGCTTTCCCGGAGTTAAGCCCACTGATATTAAAATACCCAGATTTAAACCCTGCTGATTTTAAAAGCTCCCTAAGTTAAGTCTTTCTGGTTTTCAAAGCCAGACATGATGGAGACTTGTTTTCTCAGTGCAGGTCTCCAATGCTGAGACTTGCACTCTTACCTCTTCATGCTTGTAATGTCCCTCCCATTTGTGGATAGTCCAATTGGGGCTTTAGTTCTCAACCATGTTTCTGCCCCTCCATCCCTTTGGGATGTAGCCTCCTCTCCATGATTAGCTATGGAAGGTCTGTTTTGATAGTCTTCAGGTTGTCTTCAGAGTAGTCACCTTCATGTAGCTGTTATTTTGGTATGTTTGTGGCATGGGATAAGGATCCTTCTACTTTGTCATCATCCTGAAATTCTTGCTAATATTCACAACACTTTTTTGAGGAAAATATTATATTATCCTCCTTTTACAGATCAGGAGACTGAGGCACAGAGAGATTAAGTAAACTATTTAGGTTACATGGTGGTGCCACTCCATGAAAACAGTTATTTCTTGATGACATCTTTTTCCTCTCTGGATGCTTTCAGCATCTTTATTCTTTGATGTGTGAAGTAGTGTATACAACTATCTTTTGTTTTTCATCTTGGTCTCCATCCATAAGTTGTTTTCAGTGAAAATTGTGCTTTTCTTCAGCTTTGACACTCTTCCAAATGCTTTTCCTGAATTTCGCATCTTCATTGTCCTCTCTTCCTTCTTGTACTCCACTTAGTTGATGTTGAACATTCTAGATTGAGTCTCTGTATCTTCTATCTCTTCTTTCATAATCTGATTCTTCCTTTTTCTCTGCATTCTAGGACATTGTCCAAACTTTATTTTCCAAAACCCTTTTGGAGGGTGTGTTTTATTTTATGTTAGCAATATTTTTAATTGTTAAGAACTCTTTCATGTTCTTTGATTTGTCCTTTTCATACCACTCTTCCCTTGTTTTATGGATGTATTCTCAAAAATATCTGAATATATAATTACCAGTTTTTTGTAAAAATGTTTTCTTTTGCAAGTTATTGGTGTATTTTTAGAAGTGATTTTATTAAAATCTTAGTCTTTGTATTTTATGCTGTTGATTTTCCAAAATAATAATTAAAAGTGGCAGGATACTGCTGGAGAGAAGTACCTGTGAAATAGCCTGATGGGACATTTTGGAGAGTACAGTGAAGGAAAGCACATGTGGCAGCCAGAGCCTGGCTTCCAATTCTGACTTCATCATTTACAATTTGAGTGGCCTTGGGAAAATAACTGAACTTCTTTTTCACCTTCTTCATTTGTAAAATGGGGGTATTAATATTCCATTCTTAGTAACACTGTTGTGATGATTAAATATGATAGTACATGTAAGGGCCTGGGACAGAGTAAGGCCTTTATTAAGCATTCCTCCTGCCACTCCCGTTGATGTTGTAGTGATTATAATCATGATGATGAGGAAGAGGATGAAGAGGTGGGACACTGCTTGTGAGAACTTGGAGTACAGCAAAGTGAAACATATTGCTTTGCAAAGTAAAATATGAAGAATTTTTAGTTTTCAGTCAGCATCCTGAGAAGTAGAGTGAAAAGGCTAGGAGAACAGGAAGGCTGGGTTGGAAATGAGACGTGAAGACGTAGACTGGGCTCAGTTTGCAATAAAGAAGCATGAGCCCAAGAAGAGGCCAACTGGAAGTGTCCTTTGGCAGGAAAAGCCAAAGACTTACAATGATAAATGAAGCTACCATTCTGTTTTAAGTCTCTTGTTTTGCTGATCTGAGCTGTGAGGGTTTACTCCAGGAGACCTGGAATTGACCTGAACTGTTTTACTAAATCCATGCAGAGCACGACCCCTGGTCAATGTATGGAATGTACTGAGTGATAGTGTTTCTTTGGAACCGTAGGTCTGCTAAGTTTGTACAGGCTTGTCAGCATTGTTTATTGATAACAGTAAGAGTGATGATCTGCACTTGTCTCAGCAAGACTCTATTGTCCCTAGGGTGCCTTGCCATTTAGATTCGTTATGTGACAAGAAAATCCCTAGAGGGTATAAGAAACAGCTGAGATTACATTTTGGACTCTAGTTCTGAGGTATTCCATGCACAAGTCAGTGGTTCCTGAGCTGAGACAAAGGGTGTCTGCACTGGCCCTCACAGAGAGAGGACTCTGGGAGCTGGTGTCTGGCTTCTGTGTCCCTGTGGCTGTGGGGCAACCTTTGACCGTGATGTATCACCTTACTTTAGAGCTGTTCTTAGAGTATACCTTTTTCCTGCAATAAACTGTAAATCCGAAAGCACCGCCATGTTGAGTCCTGTCTCTTTAGCAATAAAACTTGGTTAGGATGACCATTTCATCCCACTTTATCCAGAACTCTCCTGAAGTCCCACATCCCAGGAAAAACCTTCAGTCCCAGGTAAACTGGGATAGTCGGTCATCCTACCATTTGTGCAAACCTAATTCCCCTTCTTTACCCATCTTCATGCCTCATTTCAAATACTCTGTAAAGAAAAAAATAAAACAACAAACTCATAATTGTTTTGTATTCGGGGTGTTTAAGCAAAAAAAAAAAAAAAAAAAAAAAAAAAGGCTGTGTTCAAGTTTAAGTTGAGGAAAGGTAGAAGGAAATAGTTTCCAGGGGAAGAAAAAGAAATTGAGGATCTACTTGAGGTGGGAAATTGAAGCTGAGATAAATAGCAGGAACATAAGATCTGAGAATCCTTGAGTGAACTAAAGAAGGATGTTGGATTTTCCATAGTTGGTTGTGGGTTCTGCCACTTTTATATGAATATCAGAAGGAAGGATTTGAGCAGCTGGAGGAGGTGAGAGCACCCTGGAGTCCCTGTGCCGAGCTCCCTGCTCAGCAGGGAGCCTGCTTCTCTCCGTCCCTCTGCCCTTCCCCCAAGCCCCCACCTCCAATTGTGCTCTCACTCCTTCTCTCTCAAATAAATAAAATATTTAAAAAAAATTCTTATCAAAAAAGTGTAGCCATGTGTGATGATGGATATTGACTAGACTAATAAGTCACAATAATGGTGATCATTCTGCAGTATGTATAAATATTGAGTAATTATGTTGTACACTTGAAACTAATACAATGTTAGGTCAAGTATATCTCAACTTGGAAAAAGGAACAGGATTAAGATGCCTCCAGTTATTTGAACACCTATAATTTTATTTTCCCATTATGGGAACATTTATTGGACTTCCAGATTGAAAGTAAGGGCAATCTTACTCCAACCAGTCTATGCCTTTAAAACAGGTCCATCCCAGGACCCTGAGATCATGACCTGAGCTGAAGGCAGACGCTTAACTGACTGAACCACCCAGGTGCCCCTGATAAGAACTCCTAAGTTCTACTCTCTTAGCAACTTTCAAATATACAATATTAACTATATCGTGTTATACATTATATCCCCAGGACTTATTTATATAATGTGATTGGCCTTTTTTAATCACCTAGAAAATTCAGTAAGTTTTGACTAAAATCTGTTATTTTCTAAAAGTGAGTTGTAGAAATGTAAAAGGGACTGATAAGGCAGTCATTTTATTAAAAAATGTCATTCAAGATGGAAAACAAGTAGTTTTGCATTTCTAGGAATGATCATTAATTAAAGTATCATTTGACACAATGTCATACAACTTATGATGGGTGGCAACATTTTCTCTACTCTGAAAACATGATTTCTTTTTCAGTTAAAAATAACCCATCTGGGTACATTATACTCTTTGTTTCTTTTTTTAAAATTCTTGTTAGTGAATGTTCAATGTAATTTTATTAATTTTTTTAGATTATTTATTTGACAGTAAGAGATCGCAAGTAGGCAGAGAGGCAGGCAGGGGTCGGGGGAGGCAGGTTCCCCGCTGAGCAGAGAGCCCGATGTGGGGCTCGATCTCAGGACCCTAAGATCATGACCCAAGCTGAAGGCAGAGGCTCAACCCACTGAGCCACTCAGGAGCCCCTTTAGATGCATATTTTAATGTAAATTTTTATATAGCTGTAAATACAAACTCATAAACACTGGCTTTCCATAAATGCTGAAAATGCAGCCCTTTCCGGTTATGTGAAAAGTGGTGGCTGTTTCTCACTTGTTTTCCCATTGACTAGAAGTGAACTTTAAAATTTTTCACTTTTAAGGGTCATTTGTGTTTTCCTGCATCTGTAAATCATTTATGTTCTTTGTCCCCCCCCCCTTTTATTTAGTGAGGTATTGCCTTATTTATCATAACTTATCTTTTACCCAACTTTAATTTCCCTATTTAATTTATGGTCTCCCACAAATTTGTTTTCATTTTGCATTAATAGGAAACAGGACTTTGTCAGAAAAGAAAACTATATCAATTGAATGTTTTGGAGGAAAAATCAACACAAAAGCAGACTTTAGCTTTTCATTGGCCCAGTGACTATGGAATTTCATCACAGCAATCACAGTTCCACAGCTGGGACTCACTCTAACAGGTGGGTACGACCCCGGAAAAATAGAAATAGAAAACGAGCTGCAGTAAGTAGTATAAAAAGCTTGATTTATGGGTTTATCTTGGTCAGAATCAAGTTCTGAAAATAGTTGAGTGCTTGAAAAAAACTGAATTTTGGCTCACTTTTCAAGTGTTTTCAATCACAAGTGAAAATATTTACAGTGTTAAAAATAACTCCAAAAGTAAACTTTCAAGATTTTTGTTACAATTTTGTTTTCTAACATAAATATGCTCATATACAGCTCTAGAATATGCATACAAATATACATGTTGATTTATGGTTGACTGTGAATATAATTTCTCTATAAAAGTGTTAACAAATGTTTCTAAATGATCAGCAAATTGCTTGACCCAACTGCTATTAATTATTGAACATTAAAACCAACCAGCAGACCAAACTTGCTTTTTTCTAGGACAGGGTGAAAAGGAGGGAAAGTTTCTTCAGCCTTACTCATTCATTTCATTTCCCTGCTTTCCTCTAGTGTCTCTTCGAATCTAATTTTCCTGATGAGTTTATTTTCCTTGTTAATTGCAAATATTATTTATAAATCATGGGTCCTTCCTTCCTTCTTAAAACTTTTCCTAGAAATTTTATAGATTAGCTTTGCCTTTATGTCTGTCTGCTTTTCAAATTAATTTCACATTTGTTATGAAGTAGAGGTTGAAGTTCAGATTTTTTACATATAGTTATTCAGTTGTTTCAGTAAGATTTACTGAAAGCACTTAACGGTCATCCTTAATGGGTTACTCATTTTTTGTATAGAGTTACCTCAAAATGTTTGTCAAATATCAATTGACCTTATATATATTATGTGGGTCTATATTTGGACTCTTCTGTTCTGTTGTTCTGTATGTCTAAGTATATACACTATATTTGATTACTGTATCTGGCTGTAGATTAAGTCTTGAAATTAGGTAATGTATGTTCTTTAGATTTATTCTTTTTTTCCCCAAATTGTTTTCACTGTTCTAGGTCTTTGATATTCCATAAAAATTTTAGATTAGCAATCAACTTTTCCTAAAACAAAAACAAAACCAAAACAAAAAAAACAAAAAACTGGCTGGAGTGTTATTTAAAACTACAGAGGACCTATAGATAAATTTGGAAAGAATTGACATCTTAATAATTTTTAGTAAGAATTACCCAGTTCATGATCGCTATTTATTTAGATCATCTCTACTTTCTCTCAGCAATATTTTGCAATGTCCAGTATTTAGTAGCACTTTGTTTAATTTATTCCTAAAGGTAAATCCCTATTGTAAATGGTATTGTTATTTATGATTTTGATTAGGATTGTGTTGAACATGTTGATCACTTGGGGGAGGGAGACTGATATCTTAACAATAGTGAGTTTTCCAGTCCATGAACATGACATATCTCTTCATTTACTGTTTTCCTAATTTTTTCCCATGAGTGTTTAATTTTCAGCATACAGATCTTACACGTTTTTTTAGATTTCTACTTATTTTCTGACATTTGGTGTTATTATAAATGTTATCTTAAAAAATTTCATTTTCTAATTGTTTATTGCCAGCATATAAAAATACATTTGATTTTTGTATATGGACTGTGTAGCTTCAAATTCTCTGAATTCACTTATTAATACTTTAATAAGTGATTTTTTAAAACTTAGCAGGTTTATTGAGATATAATTCACATACCATAATTCACCCTTCTAATGTGTGTAAACGAATGGCTTTTACTATAGTCACATAATTGTTCAACTATTACTACTATCTAAATTTAAAACATTTTTATCATTCTCAAAAGCAACCCTGTATTCATTAACAATTATTCTTCATCACACCACAACCTCCCCTCCCCCAGCCTTAGGCAACAACTGATTTACTCTGTCTACAGATTTACCTATTCTGGTTATTTTATATAAGTGGGGTCATAAAATATGTGGCCTTTTCTGTTTGGCTACTTTCACTTACCTTGATGTTTTAAAAGTTAATCCATTTTGTAACATCTACCAGTATTTCATTTCTTTTATGGGTCTAGTAGCTTTTTGCCATACTTCTTAGGATTTGTAAATACACCATTATCTGAAAATAAAGTCAATTGCACTTTTTTCTTTTCAGTCTATTTTTCTCCCTCTTCCTATTGCACTGGCTAGAATATCCAGAACAATGTTGCCTAGAAGTTGTGAGATCAGACATTTTTGTTTTGTAGCTGATCTTAGAGGAAAATAGTTCTGCCTTTTTCTATTTGCTGTAAGCTGTGGGATTTTTATAGATTTTTTGAATCAGTTTGAGAAGTTTTTTCTTTTCTTTGTTTCTTTAGAGTTTTGGGAGGTCATGAATGTTGTTGAATTTTGTGAAAAGGCTTTTTCTGCATTTTTAGAGATGCTCATATTCTTTTTCTACTTTTTCTACTTGAGTAGAAAAAGATGAACTAGAGTGATGATTTTCAACTTTGCCTTTCTGAATTAAATTTCAGTTGCTCATGATGTATTTTAATTTTTATATTTTGCTGAGTTTAATCTGTAAATATTTTGTCAAGGACTTTTGTATTATAATCTTGAAGGATATTAGCCTATAGTTTTCTTATGTCTTTCTTTTGTTTGAACATCAGGAAAATACTGTTCTCATAAAATAAGTTAGGAAGTGTTTTTTTTCCTTTATTTTTACTTTTTTTAAAAAAGATTCTATTGAGGGTTTTGAAGGGGCGGGGGTGGAAGGTTGGGGGAACCAGGTGGTGGGTATTGGAGAGGGCACGGATTGCATGGAGCACTGGGTGTGGTGCAAAAACAATGAATACTGTTACGCTGAAAATAAATTTAAAAAATTAAAAAAAAATAAAATTAAGTTAAAAAAAAGATTCTATTTATTTATTGGAGAGAAAGAGCACAAGCTGTGGGAAGGGGCAGAGAGAGAGAGGGAGAGGGACAAGCAGACTCCTCGTTAAGCAAGGAGCCTGATGTGGGGATCCATCCCAGGACCCTGAGATCATGACCTGAGCCAATGGCAGATCCTTAACCAACTGAGCCATCCAGATGCCCCCTCTCTTTTATTTTTAGAAAGGGCTTGTACAGAATTGACATTTTTTCCTTAAATATTTTATATATTTCATCAATAAAACTACTTGGACCTGGAATTTTCTCTAGGGGAAGGTTTCAAACTATAAATTCAATTTCAAGTTCCTTAGCAGATAAGACTTAGGATTTTTATTTCTTTTTGTGAAAGCTTTGGTAATGTTTTATTCAAAGAATTTATCAATTTTATCTAGGTTTTTGGATTTGCCAGCTTAACATTGTTAATAATATTTCTTTATTATCATTATAAAGTTTGTAGGATCTGTACTGATGTCACCTCTTTCATTTCTGATATTGATAATTAGTGTCTTCACTATTTTTTTCTTAATCAACCTAGACACTTATTAATTTCATTGATGTTTTCAATGATCTAGGTTTTTGGTTTCACTTATACCCAACACACTTATTGCTGTGTTGTGCCAGTTCCAGCCTGTTGATAGTAATCCTATCAGGTAGGAATGCCTGAGGTACTTGCCTGCATTACCCACAGTGAGTACCCATAGACATTTTCCCCAACCCAGGACAATGTTGTGGTTGGATCAGCCCTTGTGGTTCTTATTGTGATTGTGAGATGCACAACAGCAAAAACCATCAAGGAAATTTGAGGAACAAGATTTATTACTCGCAGGTCCTGGAGGGTACACAGCATGACCGAGGGCCACACACTGAGATCACATAGAAAGGATCTGAGGTTCTGCCTTTATGAAGGTTGAAGGTGGCATGTCTAATGTTTGAGGGTTCAATCTATTGGCTAATTTAAAGCATAAAGGTGGGAATTAGAGCACAGGAAGTGAGAAGTGGAGTTACTCAAGTAGTTGTGTAGGTTATCTGGGCTTTCTGAAAGAGGGACTTTCATATGTGGGGGCAACCTAATTCTTTATCTGGTTGTTTTGCTAGTAGCTGCTAGTAAGTTTATTCAAGATGAACGTCTTTTGAAATGGATGCCTTATCAATCTAAAGCTTAACGTTAGGTACTTACACTGCATTTTTCCATTTTTTATTTTAACTACCTTCTAATCTACTTAAGTTTAATTTGCTCTTTTTTTCCCTAGGAAGCTTTATTCATGATTTTAGACTTCTTATTATAACATTTATAGCTATAAATTTCTTTCTAAGCACCACTTAGCTGCATCCCACAAAATTTTGATATGCTGTCTTTTCAGAATCATCCTATTAAAAGTTTTTTTTTCTTATTTACCTCACGAGTTAGGAATATGAATGTGTATTTCATCTCCAAATATCTAGGGGTATCGCAGCTAGCTTATCTGTCTTTCAACTGAGTTTGGTAATTTAATACCAGAGAATATATTTTATATAATTTAAAGCTTTTAAATTTGTTGAGGCTTATTTTACAACTTGGCATATATTTTATATTGGTGAACATTCCATGTGTACTTGAAAAGAATATGTGTCTTGTTGTTGGTGTGACTAGTGTTCCATAAATTTCAATTAGATCAACTTAACTTTAACCTTAACTCCTCTATATCCTCTATATCCTTTCTTTCTATTTACTTATTTAGAATAACTAAGAGAGGAGTGCTGAAGTGGATTTGTCTATTTCCCCTTATGGTTTTATCAAATTTTGCTTATGCACTTGGAGACTTATAATTATGTGCATATGTACTTAGGATTGCTAACTATCTTGATAAATTGACCCTTTTATCATTATGATATGTACCTTATCTCTATTAGTGTTAATCAACTTTAAATTTTCTGATATTAATGTAGGCAACCTACCTTTTCTATTAGTGTTTCCATGGTTTACCTGTGGTGTTTCTATCCTTTTAAACTACTAATATATGTATTTCTTGTGGTAAAAAACCCCATGTAACATTAAATAATACTTTTTTTTGAGAGAGAGAGAGAGAGTGCAAGTGGGGCGGGGGGAGAGAGGGTGCAGAGAGAGAGGGAGAGAGGGAATCCCAAGAAGGCTTCATGCTCAGCATGGAGCCCAATGCGGACCTCAGTCTCATGACCCCAAGATCATGACCTGAGGCAAAAATCAAGAGTAGACACTCAACCAATTGAACTGCCCAGCCACCCCAAATTTACCATTTTACCTATTTATTTGCAACTCAAAAGAATGCATATTCTGCTTGATATTGTCTCATAGGTAACTGGTGCTTTTTTCAGTTTTTAGCCTTTTTCTTTGTGTTTCAGTTTGATTTTGAAACCTGAGATTACAGTATATTATACCTATTATGTGAATTCATTAAAAAATCAAGACGGGTACCTGGGTGGCTCAGTCATTAAGCATCTGCTTTCGGCTCAGGTCATGATACCAGGGTCCTTGGATTAAGTCACGCATTGGGCTCCCTGCTCAGAGGGGAGTCTGCTTCTCCTTCTCCCCACTGCTTGTGTTCCCTTTCTCTTTGTCAAATAAATAAATTAAATCTTTTTAAAAAATCAATACTGTGCAAATTTCCTACAAATAAGATATGATTCAGAGTGACAGGACATACTATTTAGAAAAATACTTTATATTTTTTATATTTTTATATTTTATATGCTTTTATATGCTTCCTTTATATGCCACCTTAATCTGTGAGTTTTCTGTGTGGCTCCTTTTCAACTAAGATAGGCTTGTTATGCATCATGGCCTTTTATCCTTTTCTCCTGAAACAACTTGCACCAAAGCTTACATTTTAGTAAAACAAAATGCTTTTAATTTTGTACTTCAGACTGAACTGACAAATTATCTCAAAACAACAGAAAAGTAAACAGGTTAGATAAAACACTGAAGAAAAATTAAGAAAAATAGGCTTCCCCCATTATGTATATCCAAGGATTGCGACTCAGTTGATACATAAATAACAAACTGTGCCCAGAGCCACAAGAAATGAGTGTTTGGGGTGTTGGCATGTTCTGCAGTCTCCGGGATGGACATGAGAACACAGGATGTCGTGGTCTGAGCCTTACTTCTATCTGGAGTGGGAAGAGTCCATAGTTACCTTATCCTGTTTGCTTTTAGTAGTGTTGTAAGAACGGATTAGTTCTTCTTGAGTGATCACAGCTTGTTCTACTTGAGAAAACGCATACCCACCTGGAAGTGTAAAGCACAAGGAACTCTGTTAGGAGCACTAATGTACAGGGAGCGTTCTGCTAGCAGAAAGTAAGACTCTTACCCAACGGAGATGAATTGGCCATTGGACAACAACTAGCCACATCAGCCAGGCCAGTAACAGACACAGGTAAAGCGGTGAGGTATGATGAGAGAACGGTAATGCAGCACCTTGCAGGTTTGGCTATATTAAAGAACCACTTAGGGGAGTCCTTTAAACATACCCATTTTGGGGGCCACATTTGAAAGAAGAAAAGTAACTTCTATCCATTATTGGATTATTGGATTAACTGCGGTGCTTCTGTGTGGAAGGAAAGATAAGTGTCCCAGACCTCTCCCCTCAGTAGCATCTCCTGAAAGCTGGTAAAATCCCAGGGTCCAGTACCAACACTTGGACCAGTGGTTCTCATACTTCATTGTGCACCAGAATTCACTTGGTGACCACTGGTCCCACCTCCAGAATTTCTGGTTTAGTAAGTCTGCTGCAGGGGCTCAAGAACTGACATTTCTAACAACTTTCCAGCTGATGCACCTGCTGCTGACCTCAGTACAAGGCACAGAGAACCACTGTTGAGGCCAACTGAACCACAGCCTGTGGGTGGGTGCTGGTAGCAATAGCTCCCAATGGCTGGGGATGGGCTTCCTTCTCTTTCCTGCCCACTGAGAGGAACTCAATCACAATCTCAAGGTGAAATTTTGGCATTTTTTAGAACCACCCAAGTGTTTCCCCAGTGGATCCAGGGATGCTCTGAGGGGCTCTGAAGAACACAATACTGCAGGACAGGGCCTGCAGGTATGGCAGGAAAACCCAGAGGCAGCATTTCGGAGCATTTAGAGGCCTCCTCTTTTGGAGAGTGGGCCCACTTAATGTCAGCCATGCCAACAGCCAAAGGTGAAAAAACAGCTGTCCATTTTTACATTAAATGTACTAATCACAAAAACAAGGAGGAACATAAAAATGAACAAATTAAAACATATCCCCGCCTTCTTCATTTACTCCCCCACCACCATTTTAAATGGAAGATGTGATAGCATTTTAAATTGTCTCTCCCCACTCTGTCCCCACTTTGACAGAGACAAAACCTTTTCTCCTATTTTTAATTCTTGTCTTAACCCCAGGGACCCAGGAGGGTCTGAAAAGAATATTTTGGATATGGCCTGAAAAAATATTTCTTAGTTTTTACAAGATGTGTACACAGAGAGGATCTTTTGTGAGCTGATGAAGTTTCAGCCACATTGCCTCCATTCAAGGGTAGGTAATGTCTTAGAATTTTCTTTTGTATACTAGCGATTTGTTTTGATTTTTTTTTTACTCATTCTAAATATTTTCATTTAAACCCAATTTTCCTAAAAAGTTTCCCTAAATTGTATAAAGATCTGGCCACAGAAAACAGTATCTTCTGCTAACTCAGAAATAAATGGTATCTTTTGGAAATCTGGGCTGGTTTTCCAATCCTCTGTGTTCTCTGGGAGGAGAGAGAGCTGAAGAGGGACAACCGGGACCAGGATCCTCCGCCTGTCCAGCCTTTACCCCTCAGCCTGACAAAGATGCACCATTAGGTCACCAGTTTCTGCCTGATGAACCTTTAGCTTCCATTTACATCCAAATGAGGAGCTCAGAGGAAGCTTCCAACTCTTAGCCTTTCACACTTTCTTAATCTTTCAGGAAGTTCTGACAGCCACAAAGTAATGATGGGGTCTGGGGAAAGCCACCCATGGACCCAACTCCTGAACTTTCCTGGGCTGGTTTCCCAGTGCATCAGCTTTCTAAATGCTCAGCTGCAGCCAGAATCTGGGAGGATGGGGGACAGAGGCAGGGGAGGTAAGGAGAGGGAGATAGAAGTGAAGTATGAGGAATTTTCAAGTTATTTTTCCCCCCTTCACCTGGTAAAACGTTTAGCAGATTTCAGAATCAACCATGTCATTTCTTATTATTTTGGCATAATCATCTTATTTAGTTCACTTCATTGTGAATTTTGAGAGTCTGATAAAATCTTAAAGTCAAAATTTTCTGGCTCAAGGAAGAATTATTAATTGCAATTAACAGAGAACCTCTACTTCTTATTTGAGGAGCTCAGAGCACTTTACAAATTCATGTTAATATTGTGGTGAAGCACAGAAAAACATACAGGACCCAAACACCTAAAAACTGGCTGAGGAACTTCACCTCCAGCAACAAAAAATGTCATAGAGAACACACCTTAAAATCTCTTATAATCCTATACAATTTCTAGCTGTCCAATAGTATTTTCTATTTTGCCATTTTTAAAAAGTGAGTCATGAAAATAATTTCTTCCTATACAATATTTTTAAAGTATTTTTTAAGGTAACTGAAATATACTTTTCTATTTCTCATATATATTCCATGACATTTTAAAGTCCTTCATATCTTCATATATTACAAAACTTTTGGTAGTGGTTTTAGGACCATGTGATTCCTGCATAAACACTTATCCCTCTGTTCAAATCTGGATACACATGTCCTTTAACATCCCATATTACCTACAGTGACCCCAGTAGCATGAAATACCAAAAAGGTAGAACTAGGGCAGCTCAGAGAGGGTAAGTAACATGCCTTGTATTGCATAGCAAGTCAAGAGGCAGAGCTGGGATGCAGTTGCCCATCTGATTCCCATATGTCAGCTGAATTCCCATGGAACTGAGCAATGTGCCACTTTGGAAAGAGACAGACCGAAGTTCCAGTCTGTCTTCCAGTCATTTCTAGTTATATAATCTAAGGCAAGTGACTAAATTAAGGCAAGTGACTAAATTTGCTGAACCATCATTTCCTTCCTTGCAAAATGAGGATTCAATCATTTAGCTTGTCATTCAACAAGTAGTTAATAACTGTCTCCATATGGTGGCTCCAAATATTCAGTGCAATAAAGGCCCAGTATTCAACAGTGGTCAAGATCAAGTATGTGCCCAACAAATACTGGCTCCATTTTGTATGTATTTATAGTTGATATTGGACTGATGGAAGAAGAAATGGCTATTTGTTAGTATATGTAATCCTGCTTGGACTCTTCGTTAGTCAATTAGTTCATTCAGAAAGATTGTACTGAGTGTCTACTATGTATATTCATTCTTGGAATAAATTAGTGAGGCAAAAATCCTTGTTCTTACAGAGCTTACATTCTAGCAATGTAAATATGTTAGCCCATGAAGATAATAAGCATATAACAAATAGTTAATCATATAGTACCCAAGAGTATACTAAAGAGCTATGAACAAAGGAAAAAGCTGAAATCAGTTGGGATTGTGTAGCAATAGATAGGTCAAGGTAGGTTTCATTAAGAAGGTAATATTTGGGCAAAGACTTGAAGTAAGAGAGAGTGAGCAACACAGATAACGAGAGGTTTGTTTTCTAGGCTGAAGTGTCAGCCAGTGCAAATGCTCTGGGGTGGGAGAATTCCTGATATAAGAAGAGCACAGAGGTTGGAGTGCAATGAAGGAGGAAGAAGATTAGATGACACCAGGAAAGTAACAGGGTCCAGATCAAGTAAAGTCTTTTTTGGCCATTGTAAGGCTTTTATATTGAATGTGATGATAGCCATTACAGGATTTTGATGTATGGAAAGTTGATGTGCCTCTGCTGACATGATTTTAAATGCATCACTTTGGCTGCTGTACAAGAGTCAAGGGTAGAAGCAGGAGACTTGTTAAGAGATTGTTGCAGTAACACGGGCAGGTCATGGTGGTCCAGACCAAGATGCCATAGGGGTGTGAGTGAGACATGGTCTATCTCTGAATACAATGTGATGGCAGAGACATCTAATACATTAGGAGAATTAAAAGGACTACAAGGATTTTGGCTTGAGCAATTGGAAGCGTGCAGTTGTCTTCAGGTGAAGACTGCAGATGGAGCAGTCTTGGTGGGAGAGGAGACCAAGGGCTCAGTTTTGGACATCATTGGTAGCCTTGACTGGAAAAATGTCAGTTAAGTAGTAGGAGTGAAGGTTTGATGGAGTGAGTTTAAGGGGGAATGGAAGAAGGGGATTTGGAGAAAATGGATACAGACCATTTGACCAAGAACTGTTGTTGCAAAGGAGTTCAAGAAATATGAAGCATGTTCTAATGGGTGAGGTGTGGTCCAGAGAAAGTTCTACTCTTTGAGACAACCTTTTTTATGCTGGTAAGAATGATCTAGTAGAGGAGAGTGAAAAAGTGGTGACATAGGAGATAAAGAAAAGAATGACGGGAATGAGGTTCTTGGGTACGCAAGAGCAAATGGAGTCAGTGGCCACGCACTGGCATGAGAGGCAGTCTGTGGAAACAAGCAGGAAGGCAGAGTGTGTGGGTGGGAGCGGCTGGCAGCTGAGGAATTTCATTTTTGGCCCATTTTTCTCTGGGATGTAGAAATCAAGGTCATCATTTTTGAAAGATTAGAGAAATGTTAATCCTAATCCTTAAAACATCTGCTGTACTTTGTTTTCTTGTCCTGATTCATTTTTTACTTTCGGTTACCTTTCAGGTTCTGTTCCTTAAAAATATGTAGGGAGAGGGGGAAAAGCAAAATGCTGGACACAGGACAGGAAGAAGTGTGTGTACGTGCAAAGGAGAAAGAACGGTCAATCCAGAGACACATAAATCTCAGAGATATGAAAAAAAAAAAAGGTAATTAAAGAATCTAGTATTCAGCACTCATGTTACCATATAGGAGTCACAGAGGACCTAAATCTTTCATGTAGGTACTTCTCCGATGCATTTCTTATTAAATGACAGGAAAATGAAATAACTTCTAATGGTTTTCATGTCCAACGTGGGCTATGTTAACATCATACGCCCAAAAAGGGTACATAAGTTTTCTAAGGATAAAAGTTATTTGGAGCCAGATACCATTTTTCCATTTTAAATGGTATGTTGGGAGTCTGTAAGAGGATCTTGAGAATGTGAGGATGTTACACTTAAGGATGTCATCATTCAGGAATGGTTGACCAGGAACTGCTTCTTTTCCGACTGCACTGGCTTTAGGCCAAGAACATGAATTTGATGAATCCAGTTGAGCCTTCCTGCCCTATGACAACTACCTTACTTTTTAAAAACACATTTAACACCACAGGTAGTTTCCTTTAAAAAATTTGTGGTAAAATGTTACATAAAATTTACCATCTTAATGGTGTTTAAGTGTACAGTTCAGGGGCAGTAAGTACATTCATAGTGCTATGGAACCGTCATCATCATCCATCTGCAAACCTCTTTCCATCTTCTCAAACTGAAACTGTGCCCATTAAACACCGAGTCCCCACTCCATTGCCCCCCATCCCCATCCTCTGGAAACCCCCATTCTCCTTTCTGTCTCTATGAATTTGGCTACTCTAAGTACCTCATATCAGTGGAATCATACAATACTTGTCTTTTTGTATGGCTCATTTTACTTGGCCTCATCTCCTCAAGAAGCACCTAACATTGCATTACCCATCCTTCATGTTGGTAGGTGGAGTCTCAGCTTGTGGCCTGATGTACAGTACATTACTTACGTGGGATGCTTCGATCAAAAGATTCACTCTGGAAGACTATCTCTTGTGGTGGGGTGGCTAGGAACATTTGGACTTTTTTTGCCTCCACCCTGTGAGTAAATCAATCATAGCCTCGCTTTAGTTCATTGGAACAGATTTCAAAGAAATTTATGGGAGGGGGAGGTACAAGGTAAAAGAAAAAAAAGTCTTCCTCTTTTTTGGAGAGTGTTCATATATTTAAAATAAAATTTATATTATCCAGACACTCAGCAAGGTGCTTCATCTAAGATAGGGGTTCTGCTTGTGAATATTTTTTATACATAGCTCTCCTAACTGCCCTCCCCCCAACCTCAGGAATTGAATGGTACAATGTAAGTCCTGTCAGTCCTCTGGCCTCCCAGAGCACCTTAGAGATTTTATGGTGTGTATTTTAAAAATCTGTCTCAATTTCCTGGTTCAAGACTCTGAACAATGTGTATCAAGAAGGGTCAGTCAGCTTTAGGCACAAGAGACACCTTCTCTAAACCCTCCAAGGCTTACTATGGAACTGCGCTGGAAGCCCCAAGTTCACTACTGTCTAAATTTCAAAGAGTTGTGGAATCATTGTGGGTAAACAGAGCAGCATAATTAGGGAAGTCCATGGTTTCTTCCTTTTTTCTCTATACGCCTGAAAAATAGGGTAAACAACAACAACAACAACAAACCCCATACAACCTAAGCTGCTCTGTTTTCTCATTTCTAAGACTTCAAACCCCATACAACCTAAGCTGCTCTGTCTTCTCACTTCTATGGCCTGTCATCAGGCCATAGGGGCCTTTTGCTGTTTGAGGATTTGCCATGTATCCTGGTATTTCCAGAGATCTGAGGGACTCGCAGCTGGTGTGACAAATTGCAGCTGTTTTCAACAACCACAACTGTACCCCTATCCCATGCCCTCCTGTGGGAAGAGGGCCTCCTCTACAGCCAGCTTCCCTTTTGTGACTCAGAGGAAGGTTTCTAAGGACTGTCTGAAGGAGCAGTTCCTGGGGTGGTACAAGTCAAAAGTCATTACCAAGGGGCATGACCTTGGGACTGACTGACTACTGACTTCCCCCTTTGAAGTCCTCTCTAGAATGAAGGTGATAATGTTCTGAACCAGAATTAAAAAAAAAAAAAAGTTAATCATAAAAAAGGTTGGAATTTTCCAAAGTTGTTGAAAGACTCAGATTAGGATTTTACTTTTGTTTGTATATCCAGGAGTTGAAGAGCACTGGGCTCTGGGGTCTCCAGAAACCACTTACTCATTTGCATTCCCTCCTTGTTTTCTCCCTTTCTTCCTCTCCCTCTCTTCAATTTCCTCTCTCCCTCTTCCTCTCTTTCTGTCTGTCTCTGTTAAATTTGTCACATTTAAGCATTTACATCATTAAAAATTTAAAGAGAAAATATGTAAACGTAGAGAATAAACATTCTACTTCCTTTTCCCATCTTCCTGGTTCCTCACCTCTGTTGCTTACCAGTAATCACTCCTAGTGGTCTCTTAGCTAGTTTTGCAGAGTTGCTTTAGAAGGAAAAGTGCTCAGATGTCATTATCCCTGCCCTTTTGCACTAAAGGTTGCATATTGTACAAAGGATTCAACTTTTTTTTTTTTCTGTTAATACATCCTGGAATCATTTGCACCTCAGAACACAGAAAGCTTCCTGACTCCTTTTCACAACTAGAGAGTACTGTAGTTTGTGAATGTGTACATGGGTGTGGTTGTTCCTAAATGGTGGTTGTTCCAAATACTGCTGCAGTCCCTAACACTAGGACATATGTGAGTATTGGGAGGATGAGAAGGGGTGGTACATCCCCAGAAATGGAATTACTGAGTCAAAGGCCATATGCAATTGTATTTCTGATAGATATTGCCAAATTACCTTAATTCTTTCCTTTCCCATGTTTTCACCAACCAAGGGTGGCCAACAATGATCGATTAAAAATATCCTGCCTGTATACTTAGCATTTTCATTTCTTACTATGAGTAAAGTTGAGGATATTTTCATATGTTTAAGAAACTTTAGTATTTCCTTTCCTGTGAACTGTCTGTTTATACTTTGCCTATTTTTCTACTGCTTAGGTGTTTGGTTTTACTGATTTCTGGAAACAATTTATCTATTTGGGAGGCTAGCCCTTTGTTATGTGAACTTTATTTTCGTACATTGTATATTGTGTTTATATTTTCAGTTTGGTTTCTTATTTTTGAGGTTCATTTTGTATGTGATAAAATGCATAAATCTTTAAAGTACAGTTTAACAAAACTATTTGCCTGTTTATCAATCTCCCAGATCTGTTTTTTATACCAGTACCATACTGTTTTGATTGCTATAGTGATATATATTAACTTTATAGTAAAATGTAATATAATTGCTTTGGAATATAGTTTGAAATCTGAAAGTGTGATGCCTCCAGCTTTGTTCTTCTTCAAGGTTGCTTTGGTTCTGTAGTAGTGCTTTGTGATCCTCTGTATGTCTGTGGTATCAGTTGTAATGTCTCCTCTTTCATTTCTGATTTGAGTCCTTGCTCTTTTTTTCTTCACAAGTCTAACCAAAAGTTTATCTATTTTGTCTATTTAAAAAAAAAACACAGCCATTAATTGATCTTTTCTGTATTGTTTTGTCTCTCTTTCACTTACTTCTGCTCTGATCTTAGTTAACTATTTTCTTCCTTCTGCTAACTTGAGGTTTAGTTTGTTCTTCTTTTCCTAGTTCCTTAAAGTGTAGCATGAAGTTTTTAATGTGAGATGTCTTTGTATCTTAATGTTGGTATTTATTGTAATGAACGTCCCTCCATAGAGCTGCTTTTACTGCACCCCATGTTGCCTTCCCATTTTCATTTGTCTCTAGATGTATTTTTCTTTTTCAGTTTCTTTTCTTTTTTTTTTTTTTAAAGATTTATTTGACAGAGATCACAAGCAGGCAGAGAGGCAGGCAGAGAGAGAGGAGGAAGCAGGCTCCCTGCTGAGCAGAGAGCCCGATGCGGGGCTCAATCCCAGGACCCTGGGATTATGACCTGAGCTGAAAGCAGAGGCTCAACCCGCTGAGCCACCCAGGCGCCCCTTCAGTTTCTTTTTTGATCCACTGGTTGTTCAGTTGTATGTTGTTTAATCTCCACACATTGTGAATTTTCCAGTTTTCTTCTTGCAGTTGATTTCCAGTTTTACACCACTGTGGTTGGAAAAGATGCTTGATATGATTTCAATCTTCTTAAATTTACTAAGATTTGTTTTGTGGCTTAACGTATGACCTATCTTGGAGGTTGTTCCATGTTCACTTGAGAAGAATGTACATTCTCTTGCTTTGGGATGGAATGTTCTGTGTGTATCTGTTAAGCCAATTGTCTAATGGGGTATTTAAGGACAATATTTCCTTACTGATTTTCTGTCTAAAAGATCTATTCATTGATGAAAGTAAGGTATTAAATCCCTTATTATTATTATATAGCTGTTTATTTCTCCTTTTGGGTCTGTCAATATTTGCTTTATACATGTGCTCCTATGTTGGGTGCATAAATATTTACAAATATCATATCCTCTTATTGGACTGACCCCTTTATCATTATGTAATGCCTTTCTTTGTCTCTTGTTTTTATTTTAAATTCTGCTTTGTCTGATATAAGTATAGCTATCATAGATTTCTTTTGGTTTCCATTTGTGTGGAATATAATTTTCCATCCCTTCACCTTCATTCTCTGTGTGTCCTTACATCTGAAGTGAGTCTCCTGTAGGCAACATATAGGTGGCTTTTGTTTTTCAATCCATTCAGCCATCCTTTGTCTTTTGATTGGATAATTTAGTCTAGTTATGTTTAAAGAAATTACTCACAGCCATAGGCACACCTCAGTGATACTGCAGGCTTGGTTTCAGACTACCACATTATAGCTAATATTGCAATATATTGAGTCAAGTGGATTTTTTGCTTTCCCTATACATATAAAAGTTATGTTTGCACTATATTATAGTCTCTTAAGTGTATCATTGCATTATGCCTAAAAAGAACAATGTACATACCTTAATTAAAAATAATTTATTGTTAATGTATGCCTACCATCACTTGAACTTTCAGCAAGTCACAGTCACTGTTCACAGATCACCATAAAAAATAATGAAAAAGTATGCAATATTGTGCAAATTACCACAATGTGACAGAGACATGAAGTGAGCAAGTGCTGTTGGAAAAATGGCATCAACAGATCTGTGGACAGGGTATTCCACAAACTTTCAATTTGTTTAAAAAAAAAAAAAAAAAAGGTCGGGGGGAGAAAGCCGTATCTGTGAAGTGCCATAAGGAAAAGCACAGTAAAACAAGATATGCCTGTGTATACTTATGGCCATTTTGTTCTTTGTTTCCTGTTATTTAGTAATTCCTTTGTTCCTTCATTTCTTCTTCTCTTTATGATTTGATGATTTTCTGTAGTGGTATGCTTAGATTCCTTTCTCTTTTGTGTGTGTGTGTGTGTGTGTGTATTTACTATAGGTTTTTGTGTTCTGTGGTTACCATGAAACTTACATAAAATTATTTATATTTTAAGTCTATTTTAAGTTGGTAACAACTGAAGTTCAAATGCATTCTAAAGGTCTGCATTTTTACCCTCTTCATCACTTTTTATGTTTTTGATGTCATCATTTACATTTTTTTCTCGTGTACCTACTAACAAATGATTACAACTATAGTTATTTTTACTACTTTTGTCTTTTAACCTTCATATTAGCTTTAGAAATGATTTATCCATCACCTTTACAACACCAGATTATTCTGAACTTTACTATACATTAACCTTTACCAATGAGATTTATAATATCATGCTTTTCTGTTACTGACTAGTGCCCTTTCATTTCAGTTTAAAGAAGTCCCTTTAACATTTCTTGTAATGACAGGTCAGTGGGGAGGAACTTCTTTAGCTTTTGTTTGTCTGGAAAACTTTCAATT
This sequence comes from Enhydra lutris kenyoni, assembly GCF_002288905.1. Classification (NCBI taxonomy): domain Eukaryota; kingdom Metazoa; phylum Chordata; class Mammalia; order Carnivora; family Mustelidae; genus Enhydra; species Enhydra lutris. The sequence goes on along the minus strand of NW_019154155.1, from coordinate 1,208,479 downwards.
CCAGCTTTGCTGGATACAATATTCTTGGTTGGTAGTTGTTTTTCCTTCAGCATTTTAAATATAGCATCCTACCCACTCTTGGCTTCCAAGGTTTGTTCTGAGAAATCTGTTCATAGAGTTCCCTTGTGTGTGATTAGCTTCTTTTCTTTTGTTGCTTTCAAGATTCTTTGTGTTTGATTTTTGACAGTTTCATTATAATGTATCTTAGTGAAATATTTTTGGGTTGTACCTGAGTTGGGAATCTTTCTGTATTGTGTACCTGGATATGTGGGCACATATTTAGAAATCTCTTGGGTAAATACCTAGAAATGGAATTGTTGGGTCATGGGGATAAGCATTTCTTTAAATTGATTAGAAATGGCCAGTTGCCCAGACTGATTGTTCAAGAGTTACAGTTGCTCCTCATCCTTGCCAACAGGTGGTACTGTCAGTGCTGAGTACTCAATAGGTGCCATATAGGTGAGTGTTAATTAATCACTTCACTCATTTACTTTAGATTTGCCCATACTTCCAATTTTGCTTTTATCTTTTTAAATTTTATTTATTTATTTGACAGAGAGGGAGATCACAAGTAGGCAGGGGAGGGGGGAAGCAGACCCCCTCCCTGCTGAGCAGAGAGCCCAATGCAGGGCTTGATTCCAGGACCTTGAGATCATGACCTGAGCAGAAGGCAGAGGCTTAACCCACTGAGCTACCCAGGTGCCCCTGCTTCTTTCAAAATAAAATTTTTTCCCCCAACATTTGATGTTTTTTTTTTAATTTTTATTTTTTAAATTTATTTTCAGTGTAACAGTATTCATTGTTTTTGCACCACACCCAGTGCTCCATGCAATACGTGCCCTCTCCAATACCCACCACCTGGTTCCCCCAACCTCCCACCCCCCGCTCCTTCAAGACCCTCAGGTTGTTTTTCAGAGTCCATAGTCTCTCATGGTTCACCTCCCCTTCCAATTTCCCTCACCTCCCTTCTCCTCTCCATCTCCCCATGTCCTCCATGTTATTTGTTATGCTCCACAAATAAGTGAAACCATATGATAATTGACTCTCTCTGCTCGACTTATTTCACTCAGCATAATCTCTTCCAGTCCCGTCCATGTTGCTACAAAAGTTGAGCATTCATCCTTTCTGATAGAGGCATAATACTCCATAGTGTATATGGACCACATCTTCCTTATCCATTCATCCGTTGAAGGGCATCTTGGTTCTTTCCACAGTTTGGCGACCATGGCCATTGCTGCTAAAAACATTGGGGTACAGATGGCCCTTCTTTTCACTACATCTGTATCTTTGGGGTAAATACCCAGTAGTGCAATGGCAGGGTCATAGGGAAGCTCTACTTTTAATTTCTTGAGGACTCTCCACACTGTTCTCCAAAGTGGCTGCACCAACTTGCATTCCCACCAACAGTGTAAGAGGGTTCTCCTTTCTCCACATCCTCTCCAACACATGTTGTTTCCTGTCTTGCTAATTTTGGCCATTCTAACTGGTGTAAGGTGGTATCTCAATGTGGTTTTAATTTGAATCTCCCTGATGGCTAGTGATGATGAACATATTTTCATATGTCTGATAGCCATTTGTATGTCTTCATTGGAGAAGTGTCTGTTCATATCTTCTGCCCATTTTTTGATATGATTATCTGTTTTGTGTGTGTTGAGTTAGAACTCCTCAAACTCAAAATAAAAATTTTTTAAAAAGTGCATTTTGTCCTCTTTACCCAGGTCACACCATCTCCATGCTTAACACAGTACTCCAAATATAGCAGGCATTCAGTATAGTTAAAGACTAATTCTTTGCCTTATAATTCCTGAAAGCCCACCCAAAACCTGAGGACATGCCAGGCTTCATGTGTCTGAAATAGAAGTCTGTTATTACTGAGAAGGAGCATGGTATTTTCATTCAGAAGAACACATAGTTTATGGCAGACCATTGGAACTGACATCTCCCTGGAGATAGTTTGGGTATAGAGATTAAAAATGTTGGGGCGCCTGGGTGGCTCAGTAGGTTAAAGCCTCTGCCTTCAACTCAGGTCATGATCCCAGGGTCCTGGGATTGAGCCCTATGTCGGGCTCTCTGGGCAGCGGGGAGCCTGCTTCCCCTTCTCTCTCTCTCTGCCTGCCTCTCTGCCTACTTGTGATCTCTGTCTGTCAAATAAATAAATAAAATCTTTAAAAAAAATGTTAATACACATTAATTTCTAGCATTTGGCCTATTGTTCTTCAAGGCCAGCAGATCAGGACCAGTGGGAAAAAGGCAACAACTGTGAAAGCAAACAATGTGATTTTTTGTCTTCTTCCAAGGGAGTGGGAGAAAGAGAACAATTCTAGGAGAAGCCCTGGTCCTTTTCTCCTACCGTGCACTTCCCTGACTTCCAGTAGCCACAGCTTCATCTAGAGGGGAGAACACAGACCCTGGATATCTAAACCTTTTTGCAACAATACACAGGGAAAAGTGGCAGAAATTAGCAGATTCTCTGGCTCAACACAGAGATCTGGGTGTCTGTCCACTAACCACCAGAAGTTAAAATAAAGTTAGGATATACAAACTTGATGCACCATCTATTAGAATAATAGCGAGGAAGGTTGTGAAAGGACAAAGCTTTCTTTGAAAACATGTGAGGTGAAATGGAAACATGATTTTCCAAAATGAGTCATTTAAAAAAATTTTTTTGGTAAAGAAAACCATAAGGAGATATCTCAAACTAGTTGTGCATGTGTATGTGTGTTTATGAAGGGACAGTATGTAAGGCACTATAAGCCACTGAAAGGGTCTTGTCTTTTTCTGAGTGATAGGGGAGGTCGTGGAAAGGCAGAGAACAGGGAGTGATATGTCTGATTTACACTGCCAAAGCCTCTTCCCTCTGATTACTACAGGAAGGGCCAGAAGCAGAGATACCTGTTAAGAGGCTACTGAACTAATCAGAAGAAAGATGATAGGGGCTGGACCAGGGCAAGATCGTACAGATAGTTTAAGTGATCTAATTCTCAGTTTACTTTGAGGTAGGAACAACAGGATTTTCTGACATGATGGGTATGGAATAGCAGAAAAGAGGATGTGAGCGTGACTTCAGGATTTTGGGCCTGAGAAATTGGAAGAATGAAGTTGCCATCCACTGAAAGGAGGACATTAGGGGGAGCTAGTGTGGCAGCCTAGGAGTCTGTGCTGCTGGGGATGTGAAGTTCAAGATACCTGTTTGACATGTGCTTAATAAGCTTGGGGAAATCATGGAAAGTGTGGAAGTACCTGGGAGGGAAATGTGGGAAGAATGAGGAGAACAGGGGCCACCTGGGAGACTCAGTACATTAAGCATCTGACTCCTGGTTTCAGCTCAGGTCCATGATCTCATGGGTCATGGGATCGAGCCCAGCATCAAGCTCCACATTCAGTGGCAGTGGGGTCTGCCTGGGGAGTGTCTCCCTCTGCTCCTCCTCCACTTGCTCTCTTTCTTTCTCTGGAATAAACAAATATCTTAAAAAAGAATGAGAACAGCTTTTCAACAAAAGTCAGGATAAAGAGAACAGCCTCACCTCCTTCTAAATATTGTAGGATGACATCTTTGAGCTCTGCTACTTTCCATCTCCCGAACTTCCTCTAGTAACGTTCTCTTGCAGGTATTTCTAATCCTGTATTATGTGGAAAAGATACAGCATAACACATGAGCTTTACACACTCTAAGCAACAATTTCTCCCTTCTTGAATAATTCTGGGCACCCCTTACCTAGAGGCCATATGATAGGGTGCAACGCAGCAGGCCCAGTCTTCCTGTGAAACCAGACTCTATTTTCTTAGTAGCTATGAAGCATTACCAGAAGGGATACTGGAAAGAGCCGGGTAGTGCCCATTAGTAGCCAACCACCTCAAATATAGACTTCCATGCAAATCTACAGATCTGAGTGTGTGTCTAAGCCACAGAGGGCTCTGATTCTGGAGGAGGCCATCTGTATGAATTCAGCCAGACAGTTGAAGATTCATAGGACTGACATGATTCCATATGACTTTTTCTACCATGCTCACTATTCCACAATCTTGATTCTTAAATTTTCAGCTGTGTGCTACCTCCAACCCTCACTTAGGCAAAGAGACCTAGGACTAAGTGTGCCATTTAGTAGCAGTAGTAATGGTAGAGTGGTTGTGTCAGAGCTTCATATATCAGGTGTGCATATTTGAAACGTGCAAAGCAACCTAGAGAGATACTCTCCATTTTCTGTGGCAACTTATTTTCACTGGGGCATCTATTTCTGTCTATATTCAAGCATTCATCATTTATCCACACATGTAGGAGAACCTTATGTTTGTCTTGTCTCTTGAACACAGGTAGATAATTATCAAATCATTCTGAACACCCAGAAAATCGATCTGGGGAGAAAAGAAGCCACATTGTAGAAGGTAGGAGGTGTGGTGATGTGACCTGGGGTAGAAAAGAATCACTGGTGCTGTAGAGGGGAGGAAGCCCTATCACAGAGAATGAGAGAGAGAGAGAGAGAGAAAGGGAGAGAGAGGTGTGCACAGGGGATTACACAAGAAAACACTTCCCCCAAACCACTGACTGGGAAAATGAGAGGGGCTGATTATCACAAGTTTTTGTAAGTGGTGGAGCTGAAAATCTGAAGTTTTAGAAGTCTGTGCCATTGCTAGAATTGAGCCTGATGGACACAGCAGTGTTACTATGGAGAAGGAGGGCAGAGGCCCAGGAGTGGACATCATGCTCTGAGGATCCCCTGCATCACCCTGGGAGAAACTGTTCCCCTTTCTGGAGTGTATTTGAGAGAGGTGACATTGCCTCTGAGGGAACAAAAGAGCCAGCAGGCACCGTTGAGCTGCCCTGTTCATTAACATACGAGTAAAGACACCTGCTGAGGGCAGCTTACTGGATGCTGGCTTTTTGCTATGCTTTACCATAAAACCCCAACCCCTACTTAGTAGTGGGACTGCTTTTCTGTGACAAACCTGTCCCAGCCACAGCCCAGCAAGAGCCTCCCACAGAGGATCAGTGCAGTCTGCACTGTGACTGCTCCCCCAAATTTGGAGTTTTGAAAACTATTTGCATGCCTGAGATAAAACACAGGAGTACTACTCCACCAGACAGGCAGATGGCTTGGACACAGACAAGGTGAACGCAGGGCTTTGACAGAAGCCTGGGACACAAGAAGGGAGATTGTTCACTTTTCTGTGAGGGCTTCATGAACAGCTGCAGACGTGAACTCTCTCCGGGGAAGAGAGCAGACTGACGCCATTTTTTACCCCTCCCATCAACATGGACAGACTTCAATGAGCAGAATAGTGCACAGAGTGGATTCTGGAGCTGCTTACACCAAGCCCTGATTGCTCTGCAGGTGCCTTTTTTAATAGGACAAGTGTGACTGAGAGCCAGAGCAGCAGCAGAGCCCTTCCCCAGAAGGCCAGCAACCCCCTTCCACCCCACAAGCACAAGGTCTACTAATCATAGAGTGCTACAAAGCTTCAACTCTAGAGGAAATAGGACCAAGCAAAGGTTTTCCCAACACACAAAAACAGAGACCTAGACAAAATGTCAAGTTGGAGGAATTAATCCCAAAAGAAAGAACAAGAAGGGGCCATGACCAGGGAGCTAATCAAAATAGGTATAAGTAATATTCCTGAACCAGAATTTAAGACAACAATCATAAGGATACGAGCTGGGCTTGAGAAAAGCATAGAAGAAACCAGAGAGATGCTTATTGCAGAGATAAAACACCTAAAAACTAGTCAGGCCAAAATAAAAAAATGCAATAACTAAGATGCAAAACCAACTAAATATAATGACCATAAGAAGCAGAGGATAGAATAAGTGATACAGAAGATAAAATTATGGAAGCCAATGAAGCTGAAAAGAAGAGGGGAAGAAAAATATTCGATCATGAATGTAGACTTAAGTCTGCAGCTTCATAGTGTGTAATAACTTTTGTATCATGGGAGTCCCACAGGAAGGGAGAGAAAAGGGGCAGAAGGTTTATTTAAGTAAATTGCAGCTAAAAACTTCCCTAATCTGGGGAAAGAAACAGGCATCCAAATCCAGAAGAGACAGAAAATTCTTATCAAAATCAACAAGAGCCAGCCAACACCAAGGCATGACATAGTAAAATTTGCAAAACACAGAGATAAGGAAAGAATCCTGAAAGCAACAAGGGAAAAGAAATCACTAACCTACAAGGGAAGACAAATCAGGTTAGCAGCAGATCTCTCCATAGAAACCTGGCAGACCAGAAGAGAATGGCATAATTTATTCAATGTGCTGAATAGGAAAAAATATGCAGCCAAGAATACTTTATCCAGCAAGGCTGTCATTCACAATAAAAGGAGAGAGAGTTTCCCAAACAAACAAAAACTAAGAGTTTATAACCCTAAACCAGCCCTGCAAGAAATATTAAAGGGGACTCTATGAGTGAGAAAGACCAAAAGTAACAAAGACTGGAAAGGAACAGAGAAAACCTCCGGAAACAATAACTTTATAGGTAATAGGGGATAAATTCATATCTATCCATAATTACTCTAAATGTAAATTACTCTAAATATAAATGCTCCAATCAAAAAACATAGGGTCATCATGTCAAAAGAGATGAAAAAACCAAGACCCATCTATATGCAGCCAGCAAGAGAACTGTTTTATTTTATTTTTTAAAAGATTTTATTTATTTGAGAGCACAGAGCAAGAAAGAGAGAGCATGAAGTGGAGGGGAGGAGCAGAGGGAGAGGCAGGCTCCCATGAGCAGGTAGCCCAACACAGGGCTTGATCCCAGACTCTGGGATCCCAGAGACCTGGGATCAAGCCCTAAACCAAAGGCAGATATTTAACCAACTGAGCCATCCAGGTGGCCCAAGAAAATCATTTTAGACCTAAAGACACCTCCAGATAGAAGTGAGGGGATGGGGGAACCATCTGTCATGTTAATGGATGTCAAAAGAAAGCCAGCGTAGCCATACTTATGAGACAAACTAGATTTTAAACCAAAGACTGTAACAAGAGATGAAGAAAGGCCCTGTATCATAATAAATCATAATAAAGGGGTCCCAGGAGAATTCTACCAGACAGCTAAAGATGAGTTAATACCTATTCTTAAACTATTCCAAAAAAATAGAAATGAAAGGAAAATTTCCAAACTCATTTTACAAGACCAGCATTAACTTGATTCTAAAACCAGACGAAGACCCAACTAAAGAGGAGAATTAGAGGCCAATATCCCTAGTGAACATGGATGCAATAACTCGCAATAAGATACTAGCAAATTGAATCCAACAGTATATTAAAGGAATTATTTACCACAATCAAGTGGGATTTATTCCTGGGCTGCAGGGATGGTTCAATATTCACGAATCAATCAGTATGATACACCACATTAATAAAAGGAAGAATAAGAACCATATGATCCTCTCAATAGATTCAGAAAAAGCTTTTGACAAAATAAAACAGCAATTCTTGATAAAAACCCTCAATAAAGTATGGATAGATGGAACATATGTCAACATTATAAAGGCCATATATGAAAGAACCACAGCTAATATCATCCTCAATGGGGAAAAACTGAGAGCTTTTCCTCTAAAATCAGGAAAAATACAGGAATGTCCACTCTCATCATTATTATTTAACCTAGTACTGGAAGTCCCAGCCTCAGCAATCATACAATAGAAATAAATAAAAGGCATCCAAATGGCAAGGAAGAAGTTGACATTGACTATTTGCAAATGACATGATACTCTATGTGGGCAACCTAAAAGACTCCACCAAAAAATTGCTAGAACTGATACAAGAATTCAGCAAAGTCACAGGCTATAAAATCAATGTACAGAACAGCAGAAAGAGAAATCAAGGAATAGATCCCATTTACAATTGCACCAAAACCCACAAGATACCCAGGAGTAAAGCTAACCAAAGAGGTAAAAAGATCTGTACTCTGAAAACCATAGAACACTGATGAAAGAAATTGAAAATGACACAAAGAAATGGAAAAAACATTCTATGATCATGGATTGGAAAACAAATATTGTTAAAATGTCTATACTACAAACAATTTACAAATTTAATGCAATCCCTATCAAAATACCACCATTTTTCACAGAGCTAGAACAAACAAACAATGGCAGAATTTGTGTAAAACCAGAAAAGACTCCACATAACCAAAGTTAATGTTGAATTGTTTATCTGAGATGGCATTTTTAAATGAAGTCCCATATACCCACAGCACAACCAAATTCATTTGTTAAGTTGCTGTAAAATGCTGTCACTAAAGCCACTGGGCTTATAGGGGCAGTTCTTTTGGCTCCGTTTTGTTTTTTACCTCAATATATCTGTTTCCTTTACTAATCTATTTACATTTCCTGTTTATAACATATTCTATGATTCAGAATGATTTAAAAATCTTGGTACAATCCCAGGAAGACACTTAAGTGAAAATTAAGCAAAAATTGTGAAATGATTCAGTGAAGTAAGTCAAGCAGAGAAAGACAATCATCAAATGGTTTCACTCATATGTGAAATATGAGTGAATATGAAATACGTAATATAAGGAATAGAGCAGAGGATCATAGAAGAAGGGAGGGAAAACTGAATGGGAAGTCATCAGAGAGAAAAACCATGAGAATCTTAACTATAAGAAACAAACTGAGGGTTGCTGGAGAGGTGGTGGGTGGGAGGGATGGGATAACAGAGTGATGGGCATTAAGGAGTGCACATGATATAATGAGCACTGGGTGTTACAGGCAACTAATGAATCATTGAACACTACATCAAAAAGTAAAGGTGTATTAGATGTTGGCTAATCGATCTTTATTAAAAACTGAAATAATTCAAACATACATGTTACTTGGATTTTAAAAGACTGTGCATACTACTAAAATACTTTTTTTGAGCTGCATAGCACTTACACAAAAGTATAAACTTCAAAGATTTCACAGTCCCTTTTGACTTACATACTTTCACACCTGTATTTACCATATTACAAAACAAAACAAAAACAAAGAAAAATGGTATGCTAAATTATCTTTACTCACAGAAGAAAAAGAGGTCTCAAGTAATTAAAAAGACAACAACAGGGGCACCTGGGTGGCTCAGTGGGTTAAGCCTCTGCCTTCGGCTTAGGACATGATCTCAGGGTTCTGGGATCGAACTCCGTATTAGGCTCTCTGCTCAGCGGGGAGCCTGCTTCCCCCTCTCTCTCCACCTGCCTCTCTGCCTACTTGTGATCTCTCTCTCTGTCAAATAAATAAATAAAATCTCAAAAAATAAATAAATAAACAAAAAGACAACAACAAATTCAAGATTATCATTACTTGCCTTGAAAATGCAGTTGGGAACTTGCAGACAACCTTGGCTATACTCAATGGTAGAGAAGATGCTAACATACTGATAGGATGATTCTAACATAAGCCCCTCAGTTCTCAGTGTACCTTTATCTCTTCCTGGAAATCTGGAATCTACACCTAGATGAAGATATCACTGGGGAATCAATTCACAGAAGCCACAGGTTTTATTTTTATTTATTTACTTTTTTGTTATCTTCAGTTAGCCACCCCATTTAGTACATCATTAGTTTTTGATGTTGTGTTCAATGATTCATTAGTTGCCTATAATACCCAGTGCTCACACATGCCCTCCTTAATACCCATCACCCAGCTACCCCAGCCCCATCACCCTCCTCCCCCTCTGAAATCCTCAGTTTATTTCCCCAGAGTGCAGAGTCTCTCATGGTTTGTCTCCCTCTCTCATTTCCCACCCTCCAGTTTTCCCTCCCTTCCCCTATGGTCTTCCATGCTATTCCTTATATTCCACATATGAGTGAGATCATAGGTTTTAAAAGATCCAAGTTAACACCTACAGTCAATACCATGGATCAAAATTAATATTATCCCTTCTAGAATATTTCTTCCTCTGCATCTTAGTTTGAAATTTATAATGTTTCAGAGCTTTGTTTACATTGTAGATTATATACAATGATCTTATGTAAGTTATTTCTGATTTTGAAAGCTTATAATTTCATGGATTCTTTGTACTACCTCAGGGATTTCAGGGATTTCTAGCACCTTAGTTTAAAGGTTTTTTTTTTTTTTTTTTCTGTGTGATTTGGTTAAAAAAAAAAAAGTGGGAGGATTCTGTAATCTAATACATATTCTGGGAGAACTATATTTGATAGATTCTTATTCCAAATATTTTTTAAAAGAAGAATATCTAATTTGAATATCTCCCTCCTAGTTCTTATTTTATTATTGGCTTTTAATTTGTGATCCTCTGGTATCAGCTTTTGGTTCCTCTAAAGTGCAAAGAAGCTCTATAAATCCCACTTCTAAAGAGTAAATGGATGACCTTTCAGGAAAAAAAAAATCACAAATTAGGTAATATCACTATAAATTTTTACCTCTCGTGAGTTTTGATGCTCTTTTGTTGTTTGTTTGTTTGTTTGTTTCTAAATTGAGTGCTGGTAAATCAGTGGCAAAAGCAGAGAGCATTCACTTCCTCTAAATGTTCCATGACTTTTAATATTCATAAAATGGCCAATTTTTAAATTTAATTTGATGTGAAAACCATAGAATTGGAAAAGAACAATTAACTATTACAGCTTATCTTTTGGTTACTACTTCATTTTTCAACTTACGATTTCCATATTAAATTTAGAATCAGGCACACAATAGGGACTATGAAAAAACCCAGCCAGAAGTATGGACAAACCAGGACCATCTTGACCTGCAAATAAACAGAAATGAAGAGTATTTAAATAGGAATCTTTTAGTTTGTCAGGATTGGGTACCAAGTGCAACTCTCAGTTTCTCTTCTCCACAAAAACCTGGAGATGCAGGTTTGGATACAGTCATAGAGTCTAGAACTACTAAACCAATGTACACACATAACGCCAAACAGTAGTATTAGCTACTTAATTTAATAGCATATTTTATAAACAACCTTGTTGTTTATAAACAACTAAATAACTATTTTGATCAAGTAAGTTGTATTTCAGGAATGCAAGAGTGGTTCAACCTTATATTACCTAGCAATACACCTTTAACTTCCAGACATTGTGTGTAAGGCAATTTTGCCATTATAGTCCTCTGGGAAAACTCACTCTTCTCTCTGCCTGACAGATTAACTGGTAACAGATCACTTTAATTCAATAAGGACTGTACTGACTTGAGACTGGGTAAGGCTCTGCATTGTATAATATATTTTTAATTTTCTGTATATTCTAATAGTTCAACATCTTAAAAAACCTTTCTATCTGAAGACTGCCCCTCCCAGGGCTAGTCTATTCTTAGAGATAGTAAGATCTCAACTGGGAGGATGCCTTTGCTCTGCAAATTCAAGGGCTAAATCCACAGCCCTATCTCCTCTATCTGGCCCATACACCCCAGGAGGCAATATTCCTCTGCTGTAATCACCCCAGAACCAAGAACCAGGCAACTAGAAACCACCTATAGGCCAAAACCTGCAAAAATCACTCAAACAAGCCATTCCTGGGCTGTTTACCCACTCTGCCTTGCTTTCCCCTTGAAAAACCCAATAAAGGCAAGGCCTACAAGCTCCTGAGCTCCTGTGTTCTGTCTCCTGAAAACCTTGGTATTTTTCCCTTTTGGCCCCATGTGGCATTCTGTGATTTATCTTTAGGAACTGTGAGAATGATAAATTTTGTTAAAATGGCAATAGTATGTCCTTACCTATCAGTAGTTACTTCAAATGTAAATGGATTAAATTGTCCAATCAAAAGACACAGAGTGACTGAATGGATAGAAGAAAATAAGATCCAGGTATACCTGGGTGGCTCAGTCGCTTAAGCATCTGCCTTTCACTCAGGTCATGATCTGGGGTTCTGGGATCCAGCCCTGCATTGGGCTCCATGCTCAGTGGGGAGTCTGTTTCTCCCTCTCCCTCTGTCCTTTCCCCCACTTGTGCATGCTCTCTAAGAAAATCTAAAAACAAAAATAAGATCTAACAGTATGCTGCTAAGAGACTCACTTCAGCTTTAAGGACACATAGGCACAAAGTAAAGGTATTGAAAAATACATTACAAATAAATGGTAACCAAAAGAGAGCAGGAGTGGCTGTACTTGTATTAGATAAAGTGATATTCAGGCCAAATTAGTCACAAGAGACAGAGAAGATCACTGTATAGTATGGGGGTCAACTCATTAAGAGGATATAAGAATTGTAAATTATTTGCACTCAGCAGTGTTGCACCTAAGTATTTAAACCAGATACTAATGAAACTGAAGGAGGAAAATTAGAACAATATAATAGTAGAAATTCAATACTCCACTTTCAACAATGGATAGGTCATTTAGACAGAAAAATCAATAAGGAAACAGCTTACATTAATACCACAAAAGGCAAAATGGACCTTGTAGACACATACAGAACATTTGATCCAACAGCACAAGAATACACATTCCTCTCCAGTGCACATGGAACACTCTACAGGATAGATCACATCCTGGGCCACAAAGCAAAAAGACAACCTACTGAATGGGAGGTATTTGTAAATCATATATTCAATCAGAAGTTAATATCCAAAATATATAAAGAACTTATAGAAGTCAATGCCAAAGAGAGAGAGAGAGAGAGAGAGAGAGAGAGAGAGAGAAGAAATAAATATTTCAACTAAAATGGGCTGAAGACGCAAATGGACATTTTTCTAAGGAAGATTTGCAGATAGACAATAGACAAATGAAAGGATGCTCAACATCCCTAATCATCAGAGAAATGTAAGTCAAAACCACACCTTATACCTGTCAGAATGGCTAGAATTAAAATAAAAAATAACAACTGTTGGTGAGAATATGGAGAAAAAGGAATCTTCATGCTGTCAGGAATGTAAATTTGTGCAGCCACTATGGAAAACAGTATGGAGGTCCCTCAAAAATTAAAAAGAAATACTATATGATCCAGTAATTCTGCTACTAGGTATTTACCCAAAGAAAAGGAAAACACTAATTCAAAAAGATACATACATCCCTATATTTATTGCAATATTATTTACAATACCCAAGATATGGATGCAATTTAAGTGTCCATCAATAGATGAATGGATAAAGAAGTGGTGTGTGTGTACACACACATGTGTATGTATATACACATACATACATATACACAATGGACTATTATTTGGCCGTAAAAAGAATGATATCTTACCATTTATGACATCACAGGTGGACCTAGAAGTATTATACTAAGTGAAACACATCAGACAGAAAAAGACAAATGCCATGTGATTTAACTTACCTATGGAATCTATAAACAAAACAAATGAATAAATCTAAATACAGAGAACTGGTGGTTGCCAGACAGTTGGGGGTGAGAGGATTGGTGAAAAGGGTAAAAAGGAGTGGAAGGGATAGGCTTCCAGTTGTGGAATGAGTAAGTCATGGTATTAAAGGTATAGCACAGTGAATATAGCCAAGGGTATCGTAAGAGTATTGTATGCTGATAGATGGTAGTTACACTTGGAAGTGAGCATAGGATAACATATAGAGTTGTTGCATCACTATGTTATACACTTGAAGTTCATAAAATGCTGTAGGTTAATTATATTTTAATTAAAAAACAAAACTCAACAAAAATAGTTCAGAAACAAAAAAGGAAATTGGAAAGTATCTTTAGACAAACAAAAATGAAAACACAACATACCAAAACCAGGGTATGGCAAAAGCAATTTTAAGAACAAAGTTTATAGCAATAAATGTTTATATCAAGGAAGAAAGGATCTCAAACAATTTAACTTAAAAACTTAAAGAACTAGAAGAACAAGAACTAAACCCACAGCCAAAAGGAAGGAAATAATAAAGATTAGAGCAAGAATAAAGTAACAGGATTCTAGGATGATGGCAGAATAAGAAGCCATGGGGATCTGTCCCTGCCCTAAACAACAACACTGCACTCATAGAATGTGTCTGTTTTTGAACTCTGAAATCTATTGAAGGCTTGCATATTACAGGGGGTGACTTGAATGGTAAATTGTGTTTAGCTTTGGTCAATTTCAGCTCTTAATGCAGTAGCACTACCCATCATGTATTCCCAGTCAAGTGGCACATATTTCTGGAGCATCTTGCTTACAAAATAGGGGAAACTGACTAGGGGAAAGAAGGCTGTTATCCAAATATTGGAAGTCTTTGCTCTGATCCACTGATTGCTGCTTCTGATCACAGAGGTGCAAAGAGGGGGACCACAAGTGTTGTTGTACATCCCTGCATTGTTCCAAGCCTCTCCCCTCTGACTGAAGTGACTTCAGAGGGCCTTTAAGCACAGGAACTCTTTGTCCACTCCATTTTTTTCCACTTTTTCCCCTTTTAGGAGCCAGACAAATTTAACACTAGGACATTCAAAACCAGCTATATATACAAGTAAAATTAGAAAGTGACCACTTGTGCCCAGGGAGAAGTCAGGAAGGACCTAGGAGGACATTAAGTATATACCTCAAATTAATCTTCAGCACAGAGGCAGCCTTACAATAAACAAACAAACAAAAATAACAAAACAAGCAAACCCTGGGGAAAAGGGGAAATTCTATTTCCAGAGTTATCACATTATTAGATTTTAATTTCCAGTGTTTGACTAAAAATTCATAAAACACACAAAGAAATAGGGAAGTATGTCCCATTCAAAGGAAAAAATGATCTTTAAAAGTACATAGTCAATTTTAGTTTATTTTTATGTATGGTGTAAGAAGTCCAGTTTCATTCTTTTGTATGTAGCCATCCAATTTTCCCAACAACATTTGTTGAAGAGAATGTCTTTTTTCCATTGCATATTCTTGCCTCCTTTGTTGAAGATTAATTGACCATATAATCATGAGTTTATTTCTGGGTTCTCTATTCTGTTCCATTGATTGCTGTGTCTGTTTTTGTGCCAGTACCATACTGCTTTGATTACTATAGATTTAGAGTATCTTGAAATCTGCAATTGTGGTATTTCTGGGTTTGTTCTTCTTTTCCTTCTTCTTTAGAGAGAGAAAAAGAGAGAGACAGGTGGGGGAGGGTAGGAGAGGGAGAGAGAGGGAGAGAATCTTAAGTAGGTTCCACAATCAAGCATGGAGCCTGATATGAGGCTTGATTTCACAACCACGAGATCGTGACCTGAGCTGAAACCAAGAGTCAGATGCTTAATCAACTGAGCCATGCAGGTGCTCCTGTTCTTTTTCAATATTGCTTTGGCTATTCAGAGTCTTTTGTGGTTCCATACAAATTTTAAGATTACTTGTTCTAGTTCTGTGAAAAATCCTGTTGGTATTTTGACAGGAATTGCATTAAATGTGTTTATTGCTTTGGGTAATACAAACATTTTAACAATATTTGTTTTCTCAATCCATGAACATGAAATATCTTCCCATTTGTTTATCATCTTCCATTTCTTTCATCAATGTTTTATAGATTTCAGAGTGATGAAACTGTTATCTCTTTGGTTAAGTTTATTCTTAGTTTTTTTTTTTTATTTTGGGTGCAATTGTAAATGGATTGTTTTCCTTAATTTCTCATTCTGTTACTTCATTATTAGCGTATAGAAATGTAACCAATTTCTGTATATTGATTTTGTATCCTATGACCTTACTATATTCATTTATAAGTTCCAGTAGGTTTTTTTGGTGGAATCCTCAGGATTTTCTATATATAGTATCATGTCATTTGCAAATAGTGACAGTTTTACTTCTTCCTTACCAATTTGCATGCTTTTTATTTCTTTTCTCATCTGATTGCTGTAGCTAGGACTTCCAGTATTATGTTTAATAGAAGTGGTGAGAGTGGACATACTTGGCCTGTTCCTGATCTTAGGCGAAAAGCTCTGTTTTTCACTGACATTCTCAATTATAATACAAAATTTATGACAATTTAAATATCCTCTCTTAAATGGGAACAAAATGAGCTTATCACCATTCCCTTACTATAGTACTTATTCTACCACATTTATGAATTAGGGCTCATTTTAATATTTTATTATTTAAAGACACTTTACCAGGGCATAATTGGCTTACAGTAAACTGAACATATTCAAAGCGAACAATTTGCTATGTTTGACATCCACGATGCTCATAAGATCATTATCACAATCAAGACTATAACTAGCACACCAGGATTCTCTTTATCCTGCAATGTAAGCATCCCTTCCTGCCCTTCCCTGCCATGTGCCACCCACTACCCTCTCTCCAGTTAACCACTGATCTGCTTTCTGCCACTATAAATTTGCTGGAAATTTTTGCAAACAGATCCATACGCTTTGTAAACTTTTTGGCCTGGTTTATTTCTCTTAACGTAATTATTTTGACAGCCATCCATGTTGTTGTATGTGTGAGTAATTTCTTGTTTCCTTTTTATCACTGAATGATATTCATAATAATGTGATTTGTCTTTTCATTCACCTGTCATTGCACTTTTTGGGATTGTTTCTAGTTTTGGCCCTTGCAAACCAAGTTGCTACGAATATTCATATTCAAGTCTTTGTGTGAACATACGCTTTCACAGGGAGTAGAATGACGGGGTCTGACGGTGTATGTACATGACACTTTTATGAAACTGCCAAACGGCTTTCCAGTTTCACATTCTTATGAGCAGCATATGAGAACTGCAGTAGCTCCACAGCCTCATCCACTCTTGGTATTGACATTTTTATAATTTTATCCATGCTAATAGTTGTGTGTTGCTGTCTCGTTTTGGTTTTAATTTGTATTTACCTCACAACGAATGCTGTTGAGCATCTTTTCATTTGCTTTGTTAGTCATATATATTCTTTGGTAAAGTATCTATTTGAGTATTTTGCCCATTGTATAATTTGGTCATTTTATCTTTATTATTTGCCTTCTTCTTCTCAGTTTGGGTTTCATTTGTAGTTTTTCTAGTTTCTTAATGTGGAAGCTAGAGCTGTTTATTTGAAAACATTCTTTTTTACAGATATAGTGCTAAAAATTTCCCTCTAAGTACTACATCAGTTGCATTTTACAAATTTTAACATGTCATGTTTTCATTTTCATTTAGTTCATAATGTCCAACTTCCTCTTTGACATATAAAGTATGTCAATTGCCCTTACCTCCTGGACTGACTTTAAAAGTTTTTAAAAGATTTTATTATTTTTTTTGATGGAGAGAGAGGGCACAAGCAGGGGGAGCAGCAGGCAGAGGGAGAGGGAGAGGAAGAAGCAGACTCCCAGTTGAGCAGGGAGTCCGATAGGGTGCTCAATCCCAGGACCCTGGGAATGTGACTTGAACCAAAGACAGGTCCTTAACTGACTGAGCTACCCAGGTGCCCCTGGATTGACTTTGAAACAGTGCATGTATAGGTTGAGACTTTAAGAGACTCAGCAGAAAACAGAGAGCAGGCTGAAAAATCAAGCCAGACTTGGTGCCCACCCAATATTTGGGAGAGAGAGATTGTACTTTAAGACTTGCCAAATGGGAATGCCCTTGGTGAACATCCAGTGTCTTCTTGAGATCCCAGAGAAGCTGTGCCCTAGAAGTAAATGCCTCAAGTTGGAAGAGAGTACTACACGCTGGGAATAAGGCCATGATAGTTAATGGCAAAATAAACTATGCTTGGCCCTGTCAAAGTACCATGCCTATGCCTCTCATTTCTCTATGGCTACATCTTCTTGAGGGTTTTGTCCCTAGTACAGGCATTTCAGCAGCCTGAGACTCTGAATTCTACCTCCCCCTCCCAGTAAGATCACTGCATTAACTTTGGGCTCCTCTTCTTGTACTGTAAACTGAGAAATGTTCCTAGGGAAGATGCTAGGATAAGGAAGAAAAAGGCTTCCCTTCTTTCAAGAATCATATCCTCAAGTATTACTCTGTTGGTTTCTAGCCAATGTCTTCAAATAATTCTTATATCTTGTTCAGTTTTTAGAGTTGTTTTTGTCAGACTTTTCTAATATTGGCCACTTAATCATGGCCGAAACAGGAAGTCTCTTAAAATTCTTATTTCCTAAGAATTGGGCTGACTTAAGCCAGGGGTACAAGGGTCATCTCTTATTTACACAGAGAAAGACAGTGAGTATGACAGACAGGTAGACAGACAGGGATTGAACTGGGCAATTCTGGACCAGTGTTCCTCTATTTGGTAAGTGACTGACTTTGGACCAAGGCTATTTCTAGTTCTACAATCACGTAATTCTGTGATCCATTTTGTAAGTGCCATAGGCCTAATCCCACATTATAAGTATAGACAAAGTCGAATTTAGAAATATGTAAATAATTATAAAAATCTAAAAAGTATCACTTCTGAGGTTTAACATAAGCAAAATAACAGTTTCAAGAGACTTTAAAATATTTAGAAGCTGGAGCTCCCGGAGCTCCAAGAATTGTCTATTCTGCATAAACATTTCAAATAATGTTTTCTTAGTTGCCGTGCATCCTTTCCAAGTACTAAATAGCACATAGTACATTACATGAAAAAACATAATTACAATATTAGCAATTTTAGATGATTCTGAAGTGATTATAGCTTTTATCAGTTATGCACAAAAGGTAAACATTTTGGAAACCATAGTTAACTTATATAGTTTGAAGTAATGAGATTTTAGTTAAAATAATATTTAAAACATCAACCAGAATTTAGTTGGATCACCAACTATTTCTAATTGCATTGATTTTCTATTTTCTTTTCAAATTACTTTGAGAGTAGATAACATAAGCTTTTATTATTAACAAACATAGGTTTTCAGGAGGGTTGTAAAGTATACTCACCACTGACAATTAATAAAACTAACCTGTCCTGCCATTTCAGGAGCAATAGGAATGGTGGGCCATACGAAAGAGTAAATTGCAAAAAACACCAGCCATATAATTATGCTTCCCCAAATGGCGATATGACTAAACTGCAGAAAGAAAAATATTACAGAAACACTTCAACTTTTTCCATTTAAAAGAAAAAAAAAAGACTATCAACTGACAAAATCATTTGTCTAGGTCATATGTACTCATAAGAAGAAAACTCTTTTGATTTCTTAATGCTTGAGACTTCCTTTCTTCTAAGAGCCTTCTCAGAATATTTTGCTGTGGATTCAAGAAGCCGTTGTTTAAAGCATCTAAACCAACTATCTTGTCACCTAAGCCAAGTGATATTCAGTGTCTTCAGGGAAACTGTCAACTCTCAATCAGAATTGGTTCATACAATTCATAGGTTATTCAATGAGACTTCTGCTTCTGTCTACTTATTAAAACAAAGATCTCTTCAGAAAAAAAGTTGGAACAGAAAAAGTTTGACCCTATCATATCTATTCTGCATTAATAATTCTGGATCAATGGCAGAAGTTGTGACTCTTAGATTGACTGAAACTGGAAGTCTTCTGCACGTATCAAGGATGTATGTCATTCAGATTGAGGATGTTGGTTGAGGGATCACAGTCTGTACCTGGAGCTGGGAACTGTGACACTTTCTTAATAGTTAATGCTAAGGAGGTAGGTCCTTCTGTTGATCTGATCTGTTTCCGTGTATGATTTGTGTTAGCAGAAGAATCCTAAGGAAAATTAATAGAAACCTGCATTCTAAACCTGGCTGAGCGGGGCATCTCAGAGTTACCATCTGTGTACAAATCAGTGAGTCGAGAGATGATTTATAAAGGACTCAAGTGCTCTCATTCTATTAGGTACTACTCGCTACTTAATCCTACCTGAACAGCAAAAATATGGAGGGAAAAAAACCCATCTGCTACTTCTCAGAGTATTTATTGTTTCTTCTTTGAGTCATTTTCAGAGGTAGTTTTTACGCTCTTTAGAAATAATCTCTTACTCAGAGGATTTCTCTGATTAAATAAAACTGGTCTCCTGAGGACTCTCTCTTATGACTATGCAGGAGATGATGGAGAAGAGAATCAGATCAAGACTGTGAACTTTAAACTTTTCAAACACTTCAGTGTATTTTCATGCAACCATTCCTTTATTGTTGGCATTAACACATGAGTTGCAATACAAGGCATTTTTTGTGGCTTAAAGAGTATTTTCAGGTAGGTTTGCATCGGGACCATCCCCTTGGAGGCAAGAACGAGCCACCATTGCTGGTCTGAGATATATTTTGTTATCTCCCTCTGCCCTGACTCATTTTCTGTACCTAAACAGTGGCTGCCAGCATTCTCATCCCCAGTGAAGAAGCCTGGCCTGTACTAGATCCTCCCCACGGGGCAAAGTAGCCTATGACCGAAAGTGAGAACCAGTCCATTTTCTTTCCTGCCCCAGTCCCCAGGCTCCTTCCTATCTAATATGTGAGCTGGAGGGCAGGAGCCTCGTAGCTCGTAGGCCAGAAAAGTTTTGTTAAGTCTGCTTTGGCCTTGAAATACTACCTTATTCACAAATGATATTCACCATATGTAGATAGTGTAGGTGGTCATGGATCAAAGGAGCACTCTTACTGAAGAGAATTTAGCAATAATTAAAAGGAGGAATAGAAAATCATCGTTTATTTATGTAATCTAAGGTAGTATAATACATACAATTGGTGTGCCTTATGTATTGCTAATAAAATATTTTTGTTCAGAACACTTCAGTCCCAACATTGTGTTGATGTTCCGTTGGGGACAGGAGCAGTGAGAACTCTATGTTGATTGCATTGGAGAAGAAATACATGATATACTACATAATCGAAGCTCTCCAGAGGTGATAGGCTAATAAAAATTCATTTTCTCTCATAAACTTTTGATTACAACTTGGAAAGCAATTTGTTTATGGGTGTATATGTGTACATGTACATATAGATTCACTTTAGTTATTGACCAGTTCATAAAAACATTCTCCTTATCAGAAGTTCTACTTTTAAGAATATCTTAGGGAAATTATTACTCATGTCTGTTAAGGACACATACATCTGTGTTCATAACAGTACTGATTATATATTATTTACAGTAACAGAAGTTAGAACAATTATTCTAAAAATAATGTAAATAAGCATCCAGGTGATAAAATATTATATAGTCATTAAATAAGATAAAAATATTAAAGATATAGAAAAATGTTGAAGATCTAGTATTAAGTGAAAAAAAGCAAATTACAAAATATTAGTTACCTTAGAATTCTATTTTTATGAAAACAAAACCAAACCAAGCACACATAAAACAAAGACTGAAAGAATAGAACAAAAGTCAAAGTGTCCATGTCATTGATACTGAAAGGTATGGGCAATTTGTATTTCTTTCTTTTTCTGTATTTGCTAAATTTTCTGTTATAATTCTGTTCCTTGATAATAATAATGAATTAAGGATCTCATGTAATGCTAATGTAAGAATCTCTAATGTCATGATAAATTGAATCTATTTCTAAGATGTAAGGCAGGGAAATGAATATTTTAAGACATTAGATTGCTAATATGCCACCATCCAGTTTAAATCATCACTTGAATATGCAAAACAGAGGGTAGGTAAAATAGGAAGACAAGAAATGCTTATCACTTTTCCAAACCTTAGAAGTAAATCAACATGCAAACAACTACACTGGATTGAGGAAGTACCCTCAAGAATACTCACTTTATTCCAAGATTGTGTCTCCAAACCAGCTTTCAGGCAGACAGTAACAACTACGTACTGTGCAAGGAGATGAGAAGCGGAAACAGATTGGAAAAATGTATTAAAATTTCCATTAGAATTCATGTCACCTCCCTCTTCCCCAATTCCCCTCACCGAATCCCTGTTCTCCATGTCCATTGAATTCTGGTTTCATAGGTTTTGCTAGGTTTTAATTGAGGAGAGAATGTAGTACTTTTTAATTAATGTTTCATATGTAGAAGCCCTTTAACATATGACAAAAATCATGCTTATATTATATATATATTTACATTCTTTATAAATAGCATGGAAGATTTCTTTCTGATTAGAAACCCAAGTGCTATTGATAAAAGGCACAGCTGAACAGGGTAGATTGAAATCATTATAAAGAGCATTTTGGCTATTCTTGGCCTTTTGCATTTCATATATATATATTTTAGAAATAGCCCATCAGGCATCTGGGGCTTTTGATTGGAACTATAATGAATCTATAAATCAACTTGAAGAGAGCTGATTTCCTCATAGTCTTGAGTATTCCAATTAATGAGCATGATATATTTCTCCATTTAGATGTTCTTAATGTCTCCAATAAAGTCTTATAATTTTCTTCAGTGGTCTTGGACATCATTTGTTAAATTTGTTTGTGTTTTTCCTTTGTTGGATACTATGGTAAAATAGTATATAATTTTTCTTAATTTTCTAAATATTTACTGCTGGTATGTTGAAATATAATTGGTTTTTAAAGCATTGGCCAATAGCCAGCAAACTGCCAACCTCTTTTATTGGTTGTAATATTTTATTTGTAGAATTTTTTGCTTTTTCTGTATATACACATATATCATCTCTGATTGAAAATCAATTTTTCCCCTTTTCAAGGCTTGTGCTCCTTTTTTCATCTTCTTACTGTGTTGATTAGTAACTCCTCCACAATGTTGGAAAGAGGTGGTAATACTGAGCAACTGTCTTATTTTTCATCTTATTCTTAGTCTCAAAAAAAAAAAAAAGCTCTCGGTGTTTCATTAAGTCTGATTTTGTCACAATGTGGGTTCCCGTGCAACAACAGATATGTGATATACACTGGGTGTTTAAGATCCTGCTTTTGAAGCAGACTTTATGTTCATTCCCTAGCTCTAGATTCAGCATTCTAGCTAGCCTCCATCACCTCATCTAAACTATTCCAAAACCTTAAAGTTGCCAAGGCCCTGGCCTCTACCTACTGCTCCAAGTTCATCTTTGCCATTATCCTGAACCTCCCTTTCCCAACACACGGTTCACACTGTGCTCTAGTTCCATTGGCCTTCTTTAATTCCCTGAAAACATTAGGGTGGCCTCTATCTCCCTGCAGGTTTACTGTATCCCTCCAGGCACTATCTTTGGGCCTAGTACTTCCTCCGACCCACTGGCATGGAAACAGTGTATCAGCAAAGCTGAGTTAATGATCTCACTATGCTGATCCTGCCAACTCTACCATTTCTCCTTTGGCATCTCATTTTGAGGTATTTCGCATTGGTGTAGTCCCCTTTCCTTCTTTAATTGCTGTGCTAAATTTATTTTGCTATAATTTGTTAGTGGTGGTTTTATTATCTATATTCCCCCCGCCTTTGGAGAGAGAGATTCCATGAGATCAATTTACTCTCGCATCTTAACAAGGACTGCATATCCATTTGTATATATGCATACATATCTGTATGTGAGGAGGTCTGAAAAGAAGGAAACTTGCTGTATGCATATGTCCAAATAAGTAAGAAACTACTATCTAACCACACTTGATGTTTGGGCCTATATAATATCGAGTTAAAACTACACCCAGTAACAGGAAATAATAAAGACAACCAGCTAAAGTGAAAAGAGGCAATATGCCAATACGTTGCTTCTTACGTAAAAGCAAACATGGGGAAAAATGGTTTTTAGTTTTCTTGTTCCAAAATACGTTGTTAAACAAAAAGGAATAACATGCAGAGGAATATGTTTCTACTTCCATGCCAAAGGGATAACATAAATTAAATATACATCTATAATTTTTTAGAATTATGAGCAAGAAACTAGTGGCAGACACAAAACTCAGAAGCCATAAAGTAAAATATCAATAAATGTAACCACATAAAACTAATAGGAAGAATATATGCATGACAAAAATGTCATGAAAGGTGAAAATGTAAAACTGGGAATATATTTTTGTAACAAATATGAGAAAAAAATTAATATCCTTAACATATAAATATCTATGAATAATTAGTAATAAAAAGACCAGCAAACTAATAGGACTGCTAAAGTAATTCAACAAGCCTTCACAAAAGAAGAAATGAAAGTGTTTTCTCACTTCATGCAAATATGTTTTTCTTCAAGGCAAAAACTATGATAGAATACAATTTTACCACTCGATCAGAAAGTGTGATAAGACTACCTACCACCCATAGGGGTTTGGGGAAACTGATATTCTCGTAACTAGATGTTATAAGAATAACCTCTTTGGGAGATAATTTAGTAATGATTTTCAAAGTTTACAATACCCTCTGATCCAGCAATTACACCCCTGGAAACTTATCCTACAGATATACTGACTTGTGGGCATAAAGGATAACCTTTGCAGGATTGTTGGTAATGGCAAAGGACTCCAATCTTAATGTCCACTACTAGGAGACTGGCTAAATAAATAGTGGTGAGTTAGTCACATAAGCAGCCCTGAAAGAATGAAGTAGATATTTATGGGCTGGCTTGAAGCCATCAATGAGGCATATTGTATAGTGAAAAAACAAGATATGGAACGTACCTCCCTACCTGTACAAAAAAAGGGAGGACATAGACATTTGTTAAATGTATTTCATATTTCTAGAAGTTATACATATACGTGTGTATATATACTCCCACACATATACACACATGCATATGCAACCATTGTAATAGTTCCTTCTTGGAAAAGATATTGGAGCATGAGGGAGACTTAAAATCTATGACATCCTTATAATACCTGAATTTTCCAATTAAAAACTAGAAAAAGCAATTGAATCATATGGGTGATCTTACCGTATAAATAAAATTTCCAAGAAACAAGTAGTCTGTAGTGTAACCCCCTTGTAAGACCATATCTGAAAAATAAAAAAGTCATTTTTTTACCTTTATTGAGTCTGAAACAATAGATTGGAATTTGTTTTTGCTAAAGAAACCCATACTGGCCACCAAAAATGTTTCTCAATTATTGGTCATATTTCTAAAGTGACAATAATACTTGCTTTGCCTGTCACGATTATGACATTTTTCCATTTCTTACTCTCTCCACAGATATATTAAGCAAAAAATGAGTAAATAAATTGCAAAGAGTACATGAATATGATTATGAGCCCTAGTTTCACATACATATAAACCGTCTGGCAAATTGAAAGTCTGAACAATCTCATGAGTGCTGTTAGGAAACAAGGCGATGATTTTAAGCATTTTAAAAACACACTTTTCACTCTTTTTCTTTTCCAGGATTACTAAAATAACCTAACAGATAATTTAAATTTACAGTGGAATCTCATATTCTCTTATTGCTAAGTCTGCTATAACTTATGAATTTCATTCTGTATAAAGGCTTAAAACTATCTCAAGATTAGGATGATTTTTTCACTTATTTTCACTTTTTAAAAATTCCCAAATATATACTTGTGCTTCTGGTCCTGGTTGATATGGAAATTTGAGGTTGTAAATTCTGGATCCTAATACCAATTCAGAAGCTCACTTACTCCATTTTCTCTTGATTTAGAACCCACTAAAAAACACAAGTCTCGGGGCGCCTGGGTGGCTCAGAGGGTTAAGCCTCTGCCTTTGGTTCAGGTCATGATCTCAGGATCCTGGGATCGAGCCCCACATCGGGCTCTCTGCTCAGCTGGGAGCGTGCTTCCTTCTCTCTCTGCCTGCCTCTCTGCCTACTTGTGATCTCTCTTTCTGTCAAATAAAGAAATAAAATCTTAAAAAACAAAAACAAACACAAGTCTCATACCCTTTCTTAAAATTATCTGTAGTGGAATATTAAGGCATCTCATTGAGAGAAACTTATAGGTAAATATGTGGACCAGGTTAAACCAGCTAGGGAAGTAACAATCATGAGTCTGGATTGTGTAGAGACCTAACTTGGTGAGTTCTAATGGGAATGGGGTGATAGTATGGATGAGAATAATCTTGTAATTGACTAGAAACAGGGAGAAAACTGCATAGAAAGGCTGTACTGAGTCACGTTGTCCAGACACATATTCACAAAGGGAAGAGAGAAATTATAAGCTTTGTTGGATAAAGGGAAACTTCTGGTTTGCACATGGTGATGTGAAACAAATCCTTTTCCTTCCAGATATTATACTAAATCAATGATGCAAAAAGAGAAAACCTCCACAGAATCTATGTCAGGGAAACTATGAGACAAAACTCCACAGTCTCAGAAAGCTAATGAGGGCTTCCAAGCAGCGAAGGTGAGCAGAAACTATGCTGGGTGATGATAAAAGCACTGGCACAAAGTAAGTATCAGGCTGGCCAAGGGCAGCAAACCTCAGAAATATCAGCAAAACTGCTCTCCTTAAAAGAACCTTCTTCCAGTAGCTGGGAAAGAAAAATCTAAATTCTTGAGGAAATGATATAAAAGAAGCAGGCACAACATCCATTAAAAGAGACTACAGGAAAAAATTCTATGTGATGTGTGGTTACTATAAATTTGTCTAATATATGTGTTGGAAATGGGTTTGAAACCAGGGCTCCTGGGTGGCTCAGTCAGTTTAGCATCCCACTCTTGATTTCAGCTCAGGTTATGATCTCAGAGTCATGAGATGGAGCCCCAGGCTGGGCTTTGTGCTCAGCACAGAGTCTGCTTGAGATTCTCTTTCTCCCTCTGCCCCTCCCCCCATTCACACTATAAATTAATTAGTTAATTAATTAAAATAAAACCTTTAAACCAAAGAAAAAGAAAATTGTTTGAAAGCAAATTACTAGAAGAGCACCAAAATTTATTAGATGAAGTATACTCACCAAGGAATTAAAAAAAAAAAAAACAATTACAACCAGCCAAAAAAGAAATGATTGGTGAAGCCAGAGCAAAAAGACTTTTTTTAAGCATTTGATATATTTAGCTATAGAATTAAAGCAAAAATGAAAAACAATACAGTGCTAGAATGATCAATCTAATTATAATTGTTCAATGCCCAAACAATGTGGGAATGATGTAATTTATGTAATATCCAGGGGTACAAGTTAATTAGATGGGAAGTCAAGTAAGTTTGCAGATTTTCTCATCTATAATTGGGAGTCAATAAAGAATATTCAAAGCTAACAATCAAGGAATTACAAGTTTATGTAAAGGTATGCCATGTTCAAGATTATGGGTTGCTAGAAGAAAGGGAAGGGAGATGGAAAGATGGGAAACATAATTTTTTTATTTTTTTTAATAAACATATAATGTATTATTAGCCCCAGGGGTACAGGTCTGTGAATCGCCAGGTTTACACACTTCACAGCACTCACCATAGCACATACCCTCCCCAATGTCCATAATCCCCCCCAACCCCCCTCCCCCCATTAACCCTCAGTTTGTTTTGTGAGATTAAGAGTCACTTATGGTTTGTCTCCCTCCCAATCCCATCTTGTTTCATTTACTCTTCTCCTACCCCCTTAACCCCCCATGTTGCATCTCCTCTCCCTCATATCAGAGAGATCATATGATAGTTGTCTTTCTCCGATTGACTTATTTCACTAAGCATGATAGATACAAACATAGTGATCCGAAGGGGGACGTGTACCCGAATTTTTATAGCAGCAATGTCTACAATAGCCTAACTGTGGAAAGAACCTAGATGTCCATCAACAGATGAATGGATAAAGAAGATGTGGTATATATACACAATGGAATACTATGCAGCCATCAAAAGAAATGAAATCTTGCCATTTGCGACAACGTGGCTGGAACTAGAGGGTATCATGCTTAGGGAAACATAATTTTATCATACTTGGAAACCAATGAATTTCTTCAAAGAAACAGAGCACTGTCTATATAAACTTATAATAAAAATAAGCTTAAGAAAAAAATTCAAACCTTCCTGAATATGAGAAGTCAACACAGAAAAAACCCACAAAGAAATCCAAGCACATAAAGATTAGAAAAATATATTAAAATAGGAAGTGCAAAGTCAAATGAGATTTCAAACAAAACCCGTTTTTAAAAAAATGACTCTCTAATTGTGTCTCAAAAACAAAACCCAATTCTATGCAGTATAAAAACAACAGGCCTTAAAAAAAAAAGTAATTCATAAAGTTTGAAAAGTAAATTACAGGCAATGAAAATACAAATTAAAAGCACAAAAATGATAGTAATATTAAGAAGATACTGAGGCTGAAAAGAACTAAACAAGACAAAGAAGAGAAATTTGTAATGCCAAATGGTACAGTTGCAATGCATATGAAACAACTAGAAATATTGGTGCAACAAATAACAAACATTTCTAAACTATAAATTATGAGAAATCAAATATGTTAGTAGAAGTAGTAGACTTTAACTTACCTTTCTCAGTACATGACAGACTAGTGACAAAAGAAAAAAAATTAGCAAGACCAGGACTTTTCCCTCCACCTGTTAAGAAGAAACAGTCATTTCCCTCTTGCTATAATCAATTAGAAAATTGAACAAAACATACAAAATAAATTTTTCAGACACTGGCCAAAAACAGCACAAGACTGTGATCCCTGGGAGAAGGGGAAAGAATTAGGTGAGACCTACCAATGCCCTGACTTCATAGTTGGAGGCAATTTCTGGTCGTGGCAGAGAGGAAGAACCCAAAGGTGGGTCAACATTTTGAGTGAGTTGATGAGACAGACACTGGACTTTAGAGAGGCCAAGATGGCTGGAATTTGCAGAAGTGAACACTGGAAATGAGGGAACAATGCTAAGAATGAGTTCCAGAAAGTCACATGGGATCCTCATAAGTCTTTGGCTGAATGCCAGTCTGCATACATATACTGAGAAATTTCATAAGGTCACCAAAAAGCAATTTGGAATACCAAATTACCACAGAACTGTAAGTTGAAAATTGCCAGATCTAATACAAAGCTGAGATTTACTCAAATTTCCATGGGCCAAAATAGAGAGACATCATTTAATATATGAAGCATTCAGTAGATATCCAAGAAGAGCTAATGTTTGTATAGGAACTAAATTACTTCTATAGTAAAAGATACTCTAGACTCAAAGAAGTAAAACAGATCTTAGAAGGCTCAAACTATTCATAGGAAATGTAACTACCTGCCAAAACAAAGTCCAAATATTTAAATGTACACAACAGAAAACATCCAGCAGCATAAAATTCATAATGTCCAGTATCCATTATAAAAGTATGATATATGAAGAAACAATATAAGCATAATCAGGGGAATATTGGTAATAGAACCAACACAGAAATAACAGAAATGTTGGAATTAGCAGAAAAATCTATAAGATAGCTATTTTAAGTATCACAGTTACACTCAGGCATTTGAAAAAATGAGAGAAAGGAAAGATGTAAAGAAGAACTAATTAGAATTTCTAGAGATGTAAGAGTATTAACACATAGAAGGAAAATGTCATTGATTTGATATTAACTGCAAGAGACTGCTAAATAAAAGATCAGTGAACTTAAAGACATGGCAAAAGAAACTAAAAATGAACCAAAAGAGAAAACAAAGATGGTATAAATGAACAGAGAGGTGAGAAAATATCAAGAGTTCCAACAGATGTGTAGTTGGAGTCCCAGAAGAAAAGGAAAAAGACCTCTATGAAAAAGCTAACATCATAATTAATGGTAAAAAGAATTATTTCCTCCTAGGAGGAAAAAAGCAAAAATGTCCACACTCATTACTTTTATTTAACATTGTTCTGGAGGTCATAGACTCTGCATCAGTGTAAGAAAAAATAAATGAAAGGAAAGGAACTAAACCTATTTTTATTCATAGACAACATTGTTATATATATAGAAAATCCTAATAAAGCAAAAAATAGCTACTAGAACAAATAGTGAATTTAGCAAGGACATGGGATGCAAGTTATTGTAAGAAATAAAACATTTCTATATAGTAATAATGAAAAATTAGAAAATAAGATCTAAAAATCATTTATAGTAGCATTCAAAACTTGAACACTGGTGGATAAGTTTAACAAAAGATGTGCCAAGACCGTACATTAAAAACTCTGAAACATTTCTGAGAGAAATGAAAGACAACTTAAATCATTGGAAATATATACTATGTTTATGAACTGGAAGACTCAGTAATGTTAAAATATCAATTTTCCAATTTTCCTGAAGTTAATCTATAGATTAAATGCAATTGCAATATAAATCCCAGTATTTTTAGTTAGAATTTGAAAAGCTGATTTTTAATAATTCATATTGAAATTCAAAGGACCTAGAATAGCCAATTTTTTTCAGAGAAGTTTTACTACCTGGTTCAGGATTTAAATACGAAGTATAGTTGTCAAGACAATATGGTCCAAGAATAGACATGCAGACAAATGAAATAGACATGTAGATCAGTGAAACAGTTTTCAGATATAGATCCATACAAACAGTCTCAAAGATGTCAACATAATTTCATGGGAAAAGCATAATCTTTTCAATAAAAGGTACTATAACAATTGGATATCAATATGCAAAAAGTAAATCTCAACTCTTACATCAAACCATAAACAAAAATTAAAACAGATCAGAAAACTAAACATAAAACCTAAAAAGAGAAAACTTCTAAGAGAAAACAGCATTAAGTCTTTGTAACCTTGGGGTAGGGCAAAGATTTCTTAGGACAAAAAGAAAAGCATAGACCATGAAAATGTTTCGATAAATTGTACTTAAAATTTAATACTTCTGATTTTAATAATATTAAGAAAATTAGTCAAGGAATAGATTGAGGGAAAAACTTACAATGTACACATGAAAAAGGACTCTTATCTAGAAAGTATTCTTGCAACTCCCTAAGACAATAATTCAATTAAAAAAAGGGCAAAGGACTTTGGAAAAAACTCCCAAGCAAACAATCACATGAGAGAGGGTCTACATCATTAGTCATCAGAAAAATGCAAAATAAAATCATGAAGAACTAGTGTATAAATATTTTAGTGATGTTGTAAATAATTGGTGATACATGATAAAATGGGGTCCATTTAGTCACATTGAATTTCTAATTTAAGATTATCTGATAAGAAACCATCATACAAGTAAAATTACAGTCCCTGGTTTATATATATCCAAGCTGCAAATGGCCTTCCCATACAATGGGCTTCTATGGCAAAAGAACATTTCAAGACCTCTTTGTGAGGATCTCATGCCCAGGTCTTGATCCCTGCCCCCATCACCACTCCTACTTTCCTGCCCGAAGAGCCTATACTACTACAGATGCTGGACATTCCCAGCTGCAACTCGCACAACACCCCCTCAATCTCAGAGAACTCAAAGTGGGTAAAAAATTGTGATATTGAGCAGTCAGTGACACCACTGTAAATAAATTAAGAAGGAAAAATATATCCCAAGTTCTAAATAATTTAATAACCTTTTAGAATAAAATTTTCATTAGCTGTAAATCACTAGAAATAGAATTAATACTATAGAATACAAAGCATAGTAAAACATTAAAAACAATGAGAACATTTTTGAAATATGGAAAATCATCATTCCTTGCCTGTTTGCACTTGTACTAGGGCAGCAATTACCAAACTTGTCTATACTTTGGAATATTCTGGTGAGCTTCGTGAGCTACTGATGCCTGTGGCCTAACCAGAGAGATTGTGATTCAGTTGGTTTGGGGATGGTCTGGGCTTTGGAACTTAAAAAAAAAAAAAAATTCTTCCACCAATTCTTTTTTTTGTTGTTTTGTTTTGTTTTGTTTTCCTAGTCAGTGGGATTTTTTTCTTTTTTTTTTTTTTAATTTCTTTTCAGCGTAACAGTATTCATTGTTTTTGCACCAAACCCAGTGCTCCATGCAATACGTGCCCTCCTTAATACCCACCACCTGGCTCCCCAACCTCCCACCCCCTGCCCCTTCAAAACCTTCAGGTTGTTTTTCAAAGTCCATAGTCTCTCATGGTTCACCTCCCCTTCCAATTTCCCTCAACTCCCTTCTCCTGCCAATTCTAACATACAGACAAGTTTGGGTCTTCCACCAATTCTAACATACAGACAAGTTTGGGAAATGCTGTAGTTAGTAGAAAATGGTAGGGATGATGATCCTCTCTCTCTCTACTTATTTTTAATGTCTTGCATTAACAGATTTCATATTATACAAGTTAAAACATAAAGAACACTATGTAGGTAACATAAACCTGGTCAGTTACATTTAGTATGACACATTTTGGCTGAATTTACAAAGTAGGAACCTGGAAACACTGGTTGTCACTACACCTGATTTCATAATGGTGAGTGAGAGTTTGTGATGATGTAGTTTGCTTGCTTGTTATGTAGACAATACCTTTAAATTCGAACATGTGTTAAACCTATTAGTGCCCAAATCTCCACCAGGTGTGAGCAGTTAAATAATTCAGTCCCATTAGCTTTTAAGGAAATTGGCAAAGATTATTTTATTTAAGTTAGTCCTCTGTCCTACCCAGAAAGCACAAATAACAGTAATTGCTTATTCCTTATAGAGAATGTGAGGGTGTTGTCTGTGTGTGTGTGTGTGTGTGTGTGTGTGTGTGTGTGTGTGCACGTGCATGCTGGGGGATGTGTTAAATGTCATGAGATTGAAAATTTTCATGAATCTCAGAGAAAAATGCTAAAAATGAAAGTTTAGAAAATTAGTTTAATACTTGACATTAACAATATAATTTCTATGAAATACTAATTTAGTACAACCATGGTATTTCTGGTTCTGGATTTGCATCATTATTACTACAGTGGTTCAGATCCCATTCTATACTTTGAGGATGATCTATGATCCCCCAAATACAATCTATTTACTATGTAGTGAGCATTCTTTTCTCCAGACTACTTGCTATATTATGAAATTAAGTCTTCATTAACTTTTTTAAACCATATTTATTGATATAATTTACAGATCATTCATCCACACACTTAAAATGTACAGTTCAATGGCTTTTACTATATTAACAGAGTCTTGCAACTATCAGCATAATCAATTTTCGAACACTTTCATTCCTCCCAAAAGAACCCCCAGATCCCTCATCTGTCACTGCCCATCCCTCCATCCCCCTAGCCTTAGGTGAACACTATTCTACTTTCTATATCTATATGTTTGCCTGTTCTGGACATTTCCTATACATAGACTCACACAATATGTGGTCCTTGTGACTGGCTTCTTTCATCTAGTATAATGTTTTCAAGATTCATCACTGTTGTAGCATGAATAATACTTCATTCCTTTTTTTTTAATTTTTTTTTATTTTCAGCGTAACAGTATTCATTGTTTTTGCACCACACCCAGTGCTCCATGCAATTCGTGCCCTCTCCAATACCCACCACCTGGTTCCTCCAACCTCCCACCCCCCGCCCCTTCAAAACCCTCAGATTGTTTTTCAGAGTCCTTAGTCTCTCATGGTTCACCTCCCCTTCCAA
>NW_019154155.1:1137525-1170490 GCF_002288905.1 Enhydra lutris kenyoni | reverse complement strand
ATCTTCCCATCGCTTTGGATTCACTTCTCCGCCAGTCCTACCTTTCAGAAAGTGGTTGATTTTCTGTTTCTAGAGTTGCTGTTCTTCTCTTCGATCTCCCGTTGGATTTGTAGGTGTTTGCAATCTTTAGATAAGCTATCTAGCTGATCTCCCGCTACCTGAAGTAGTCTCAGCCTGCTACTTCTCCGCCATCTTGACTCCAAGTCCTTCATTCCTTTTTATTAACACTATTCCATTGTATGGATGTGGCACATATCCACTGTGTATCCATTCATTGAATAATGAACATTTTGGCTGTTATGAATAGTGCTGCTATGTGCACAAATTTTTCTGTGGGTGTATATTTTAATTTCTCTTGGGCATATACCTAACAGTGTAATTGCTAGATAATAGATAACTCAATGCTTAACCATTACAGGAAATGCCAGACTGTTTCCCCAAGCAGCTATGCCATATTACATTTCCTGTCAGCTGTGTATGAGGGTTCCAATTTCCACATCCTTGTCAATATTTATTGCTATCTATCATTTGATTATAGCCATCCTAATAGACATGAAGTAGTACCTCATTGTGATTTTAACTCGCATTTAATGATTAATGATGTTGAGCATCTTTTCATGTATTTATTAGTTATTTACATATCCTTTGGGGAAAAACGTATCTTCAAATCTTTTGTATGTTTTAAAAATTGGGTCTTTCTGTCTTTGGACTATTGAGCTGTGAGCATTCTTTGTATAGTCCAGATAGAAATCTTTGTTATAAATATAATGGACAGATGTTTTGTTCCATTCTGTGGGTTGTATTTTCATTTATTGAAGTAAAATTAACATACAATGTTTTACTAGTTTCAGGTGTAAAACATTAGATAATTCTATCCATTAGTCACTGCTCACCATAAGTGTTAGTCACCACCTACTACAATACAAAGTTATTACAATATTATTGACTATATTCTCTATGCTGTGTATTTCATCTTCATAACTTATTTTATAAATGGAAGTTTGTACCTCTTAATCCCCTTTATCTATTTCAGTTTGGAAGATTGTATATTTCTAGGAATTTATCCATTTATTCTAGGTTGTCCAATTTGTTGGCATATATTTCATAATATTCTCATATTTTTGTATTTGTATGGTGATGGTGGTATTTCTCCTCCTTCATCTTGGACTTTGAGTCCTCTCTTTTTTTAGTAAAGAGTGGCTAAAGGTTTATCTATTTTGTTTATCTTTACAAAGAACCAGCTCTTGATTTCATTGATCTTCTTTATATTTTTGCTTTCTTAATTGTGTCTTCTGATGCACAAGTTTTTTTTTTTTATGTCCACTTTATTCACTTTTGTGTTGTGTTGTGGTTTCATATAACTAAGAATCTTCACCTAACCAAAGCCAAAAATATTTATCCCTATCCATCCTTCTAAGATATATTTATACTTTTAGCTCTTACATTTAGTTCTATAATTTATTTGGGTTCACTTGTGTATTTTGTGTGTGGTACATGTTCAGATTTACTCTTGTATATGAATATCCACTTACTTCAGAACTATTTTTCAAAAAGACTAACTATTCTTTCCCACCCTCCACTGAATTACATTGGTATACTCATTAAATATCAATAATAAATGTAAGGATTTCTTAATTTTATTCATTGGGTTATATATATCTATACTTATTCCAAAATTGCATCATCTTAATTACTGTAGCTTTGGAGTAAGTTTTGAAATCAAGAAGTGTGAGTTCTCCAACTTTGTTTTTCTTTTTAAAGATTGTTTTAGCTATTCTGAGTCACTTATATTTTCATACAAATTTTAGAATCAACTTGTCCAGTTCTGCAAAGTCAGCTGGTACTTTGAAAAGGATTTATTTTGGCCTTTAGATTGATTTGGGAATTATTGCCAGCTTATCAGTATTATATCTTCCAATCCACAAACATGGGCTATCTTTACATTCATTTAAGTCTTCATTAATGTCTTTCAACAATGTTTTGCAATATTCAAAGTATAAATTTTGCACTTTTGTTACATTTATTTCTAAGTATTTTCTTCCTTTTATTCTCTAGTTAATATAATTGTTTTCTTAATATAATTTTCTGGTTTCTTATTTCTATTGTATAGAAATCAAATGAATTCTTGTATATTAATCTTATACCCTGAAACCTTAATTTGTTACTTCTAAAAGTATTTTAATTTTAACATTTTATATATATAACATATAATTTTAACATTCTATATATATATAAAATCATGTCATATGAAAATAGAGATCATTTTAATTTTACTTTTCTGATCTGGGTGATCTTCATTGCATTTTCGTGTCCAACTGCACTGCCTAAAATTTATAGTACAATAGTGAGTAGGAATGTTAGAAATGATATCTTTGTCCTGTTCTTGATTTTAGGGGAAAGCATTCAGTCTTTCACCATTAAGCAAAATGTTAACTGTGGTTTTGTAGATTTTTTTTTTTTTATCAATTGAGGAAGATCCATTCTATTCCTACATTGTTGATTGCTTTTATCCTGAAGAAGTATTGACTTTTGTCAAATCCATTTTCTGAATTTATTGAGATGATCATGTAGTTTTTATCCTTCATTGTTATGATGTCTTACATTATTTTTGGATGTTAAGCCAATTTTGCATTCTTGCAATAAATCCCATTTGGTGTTTATGTATAACCCTATATATAATTCTATTTTTGTCATGTTTGATAGTTTGATGAAGATTTTGCATTTACACTCTATGAAATTTCTTTTAAAATCAGTTATGAAAAGAGAGAAGAAATATCATTTATACCATCTTACATGGTTATGTAATTTCCTTTGCCAAGGTTCTTGCAGACTGGATTTACTTATTTTTAATCTGAAGAACTTCTTTTAGTATTTCTTGAAAAGTGTATATTATAGTAACAAGTCTTCTCATTTCTCTGTTAATATGGGAATATCTTTATTTTGCCTCCATTTTTGAAAGGCTATTTTGCTGGGCATAAGATTCTTGGTTGACAGGTATTTTATTCTTTCAAAACTTTGAATTTGTCATCCCACTGCCTTCTGGCCTCCATTTTTTTGGGTGCAATGAGAAGTCATCTGAAAATCTTATTGGAGGTCCCATGTACCTGAGTCATTTTTCTTTTGCTGCTTTCAATCTTATCCCATCATTTTTGGCTTTCAAAATTTTTACTACAATGTCTTGATATAGATCTCTTTGAAGTTATCTCACTTAAAGTTCACTGAGCCCCCTTGAATGTACACATTAACGTTATTAAGCTAATTTGAAGCTCTTTAGCTATAATTTCCTTGAATATTTTTCCTACTTTATTATTTTTCCTGCTCTTATTCTTATGCTCCCATATGCCTATATTGGTGTGTTTAAAGACTATCATCTCTGAGTCTTTTCATTATTATTTTCTTTATTCTACTTTCTCTCTGGTCTTCAAATTGCATACTTTCTATTAATGTAAGATCAGGTTTCATAATTCTTTCTTCTTCCAGTTTAAACCTACCATTGAGCCACTCTAATGAATTGTTCTTTTTTTTATTAGAAGTTTTCATTTTGTTGTTATAATTTCTATCTCTTAATCAACAATCTGTTTGATGTGTCTTCATACCTTCATACCTTTAAGCATTTCTTTTGGTTCTTTGAACATGTTTATATCAGCTAATTTGAACTCTATTAAATCTGACATGTAGGCCTTCTCATAGGCAATTTCTGTTACCTACTTACTTCTTGGTGTACAGGTCATGCGGTCCTGTCTCTTTGTGTGTCTTATATTTTTGGTTGTTGAAAACTGGAAATTTTACATAATACATTGTAGCTACTCTGAATACTAATCCTCCTTCCATTCAAGCCTTATATTTTTTTTTTGATGTTTGTTTGTTTTGTGATTTGGCTGGCTATTTTAGTGAAGTCCATTAAACCTTGGTTTTGTACCTTGGAAGGTGAAGCCCTGGACAAGCAAAGCCACCTTGGTTTTATCTGGTCTGTCCTGACTGTGTTTTTCCCTGATTTCTCCATTAAGATATCTGCCTCATTTGGCATTACACCAGTTGTTAGGCTCCACTAATTACCCACGGGTTAGTCTATTATTTTTGACAGTGTTCTGGGGCATAAATTGTACAGCAGTCTGATCCAATTAAGTTCAGAATTGGATAATTTTGAGACAAGTCTTTGAGGTTTGTTCTTACCTTAGAAGAGCTATTTTTGTTTCTGTGCTTGGTTCATTCTGGTAAACTAGTAGGCCTATGATTATCTTATTGGTCTCAATTAGGAAGAGTTATTATTTTTGAGAGCATCCCTAGACTTGAACTCTCCCTCTAGTCTGTTTCAAATAGTCACTTCCTTTGTGAAGAGTTTTGGAGCTCTCTCTTCGTATGTACTACCTGTCACCATAGGCAAAACTTATTGCCACTACACTTGATGACAGTGAGGTTGTAGTCACTGGTCTTCTTGGCTTGCCTTCCCAATAATCTCTTAGAGATTCTCTGCCTTACAAGCAAGCTGTTGTGAGAGTGATCAGGAACTCAGTATTCTTAGCCTGTCATGCCTGTGGCAGAGACTGTCCTATGGATATAAGTTGATTGGAAAAGAGGAGCTCTAATCTCTTGGCCACACTCATCAATTTTGCCTCTTTAACATAGAGTTGGGGGGGTGAGAAATGCTAGTAGGCTGCCCCTCCTGTGAGATATGGTTGACTGATTGAAAATTAAGAAGACTAGTAGTCCTATACTCTTAACCACATCTGCCAACAGTGGGGCTTCCATCAAGCTAGGCTGTGAATAAGAGAGTGAAGGAGTAGGTCATGGCTACAATGCCACAGACTTTTAACATTCTTACTGAGTTGCAATAGATTTGCTTAAGTAAACGTTTCTTCATTTGTCTTTAAGACAATATCCAGAAAATTTGCAGAGTTGTGCTTTTATAGTTTTGACCAGTTTGGCTTATTTGGGTGGAGAGCAAAGCCAAAGAGCCCCTCACACTTCCATCCCAAAAGGAACTTTTTTTTTTCAATAATTCTTTTTTTTTAACATTTTATTTATTTGAAAGATCACAAGTAGGCAGAGAGACAGGCAGAGAGAGAGGGGGAAACAGGCTCCCTGCTGAGTAGAGAGCCTGATGCAGGGCTGGATCCCAGGACCCTGGGATCATGGCCTGAGTGGAAGGCAGAGGCTTTAACCCACTGAGCCACCCAAGCGCTCCCAAAAGGAACTTCTTGCAAACTGGTGATTTTGCTATATTTATCATTTGAAAGTTTTGCCCATTTTCGTTACAAGGAAGGGCTTTAGCTATATTAATGGAAGATCAGTTCTTTTAAATACCAACAAACACATGCAACTCAAACTCAATGTTTAAAAAAAATATGTCCACAGTAATATGCAATATGTCCACTGGCAATATGCCTAGTAATACCCAATGGAAATTAAATCTGATTAAAGAAAAATAATTACATTTTATACTTTAATTTGTGACTGTGAAGCCATTGTACAGCCATAGCATATACTTCGTAAGTGTATCTCCCACATTTAATTGTATTAGACCCAGGTCAGTCTGTAGAAAAACTTCCCAAATAATTTTTTTCTAAATTGTACTTCAGGATCACTGCTTCAATCTCCTTACTAGATATCGGTCTATTCAGGTTGTCAATTTCTTCCTGGTTCAATTTTGGGAGTTTACAATTTTCCAGGAATGCATCCATTTCATCTAGGTTGCTTAGCTTACTGGCACATAACTGTTGATAATAACTTCTGATGATTGTTTCTATTTCCTTGGTGTTAGTTGTGGATCTCTCCCTTTTCATTCATAATTTTATTAATTTGAGCTTTCTCTCTTTTCTTTTGGATTAGTGTGGCCAGTGGTTTGTCAATCTTATTGATTCTTTCCAAAAACCAGCTTCTAGTTTCATTGATACGTTCTACTGTATCTCTGGTTTCTACCTCATTGATCTCTGCTCTAACCTTGATTATTTCCCTTCTTGTGTGTGGAGTTGGCTTAATTTGTTGTTGGTTCTCCAGTTCTTTAAGGTGTAGAGACAGCTGCTGTATTCTGGATTTTTCAAATTTTTTTGAGGGAGGCTTGGATGGCTATGTATTTCCCCCTTAGGACCACCTTTGCTGTATCCCATAGATTTTGGACCGAAGTGTCTTCATTCTCATTGCTTTCCATAAATTGTTTAAGTTCTTCTTTGATCTCCTGGTTGATCCAAGCATTCTTAAGCAAGGTGGTCTTTAGCTTCCAGGTGTTTGAGTTCCTTCCAAACTTTTCCTTGTGATTGAGCTCCAGTTTCAAAGCACTGTGATCTGAGAATATGCAGGGAATAATCTCGGTCTTTTGGTATCAGTTGAGCCCTGATTTGTGACCCAGTATGTGGTCTTTTCTGGAGAAGGTTCCATGTGCACTTGAGAAGAATGAGTATTCTGTTGTTTTAGGGTGGAATGTTCTGTATATATCTATGAGGTCCATCTGGTCCAATGTGTCATTCAATGCTCTTGTTTCTTTATTGATTTTCTGCATGGATGATCTGTCTATTGCTGAGAGAGGCATGTTAGGATCTCCTACTATTAATGTATTCATATCAATATGACTCTTTATCTTGATTAACAGTTTTCTTATGTAATTGGCTGCTCCCATTTTGGGGGCATAAATATTTACAATTGTTAGATCTTCTTGGTGGATAGAAAAGAGACTTGGTCCAATAATAAAGTATACTGAACTTGTGTTATAGTCTAAATTGAAACGTGAAGTTTGGGAAGTGAAAGAAGAAACAGACATAAATTTCAAACTTACAGAAGGTGTTGAGCTTTCTATCAGACCTGCTGACTCAAATACTTATTACAAATTAACAATAAAAGCCCCAGTTTTCCATTTATATATGTCAAAGACCAGGAAAATGTGTTCTAAAGATCAATTGTTAAATGTCAATTTATTATTTATTATTATTATTATTTATTTTTATTATTATTTATCTAACAAGTCATAATTTATTATATAATATTTATTATTATTTATATATAATATATATTATATATTATATATATATAATAATATAATATATATTATATATAACAATAAAAGCACTAATTTTCAATTTATATATGTCAAAGACCAGGAAAATGTGTTCTAAAGATCAATTGTTAAATGCCAATTTATTATTTATTATTATTTATAATTTATATAATAATATATAATATATTATTATTTATTATTTATTATTGTTAAATGTCAATGTAATTATAATATTACATATAGGTAAATCTTTTTAAATTCCATTTTTTTTTTGCCTTAAGTTCTTTCTGTGGAGACATACATATAAACACACATACACACAACACAGAATATTGGCCCCAGTGAGAAAAACATACTCTTTGTTGAATATATGAAACAATGAAGCCATTACCATGCTCCAGCATTTTCATGGGCATCCAGAAGAGAATGAAGGAATGGATCAAAGCATTTAAGCATTGAAACCAAAACACCTAAAAGAAAGCAAGGCAAGAAAGTTATGATAGTACACTGGTCTAAATCTAAAAACATGTGATATTATGAAATATGCTTGTAGTTTAAAACAGTTATAAAGCCAAAATATTTTCCTGAAGATGGAAAAATTCCATTTCTTTTACTTCCAAAAAAAAAATGACTGGGAATGTATGAGATATTATTTGAAAAGAAAAATTAAATGTAAATGTATGGAACTCAAATATAGGATATTTGTTTTAAAAAATTATAAAGTCCTAAATTATCTAATGAAAAAGAACCAGAAGTAATTTTTAAAAGAAATAAAAATATTTTTAATACTTAGGCTGTAATATTTTAAATAATTTCATACTTTATTTCGTATGATACACTCTGAACCTTTACATCTCCACCTAGACTCTGGTCAAAGTAAATTTTAATATACCACATACAATTTTATTAGAAGAAATCTTAATAATATAAGATTTCTAGAGTCAGACAAGAGTACACCTTGGGGTTAGATGGTTGAACTTCTTTTGGTTAAAAATATATCGGTTATTTTTATGCTTGCCAGGAAGACTTACTGATAAAGGACTAAGGAAGAAAAAAATGTGGAAAAACATATTTTGTCCTGTGACCTAAATTTCCTGGAGCAAAGCTGTTTTTAGGAAAGAATGTAAGAAACTGGTTTAAAAGCACAGTTAATGCCAAATTGGAAAACCTCAAGACTCATGGAACATTGGGTAAAATACATAGAAGTTTTTGTCTCAGTACTGGAGAAAAATTATCCTTGGACTTAGCACAACTCCTGTCCTTCCTAATAAATATTAAGAGGCAGATCCACAAGGATTAAATTGTTTCCAGAACAAAACTCAAGAATAGTCATGGTAATACTGAATAAAAAGTTTCTGTACACAGCAAAGGAAGCTAACAACTAAACAAAAAAGCAACTTACTGAATGGGAGAAGATATTTGCAAATGATACATCCAATAAGGGGTAAATATCCAAAATACATGTAAAAACTTCTACAATTCAACACCAAAAAAACAAATAATCTGATTAAAAATGGGAAGACATTTTTCTAAAGACAGATGGCCAACTTACACATTAAAAGATGTTCAATATCACTCATCATCATGTAAATGCAAATCAAAATAACAATATAACTTTATATCTATCAGAATGGCTAAAATCAAAAACAAGTGTTGAAGAAGATGTGAAGGAAAAGGAACCCTTGTGCACTGTTGGTGGCAAAGCAAAGTGATTGAGCATAGTAGAAAACAGTATGGAGGTTTCTCAAAAAATTAAACATAGGAGGCGCCTGGGTGGCTCAGTCGGTTAAAGCCTCTGCCTTTGGCTCAGGTCATGATCTCAGAGTCCTGGGATCGAGCCCCACATCGGGCTCTCTGCTCAGCAGGGAGCCTGCTTCCTCCTCTCTTTCTGCCTGCCTCTCTGCCTACTTGTAATCTCTGTCTGTCAAATAAATAAATAAAATCTTAAAAAAAAAATTAAACATAGAAACACCATATAATCTAGTAATTCCACTACTGGGTATTTACAAAACAAAAACACTAATTGAAACAGATATATTCACTCCTATGTTTACTGGTAATTAAGAAAAAGCTCTTCAAAGGAGCCAGATGAAAAAGACACAGTAAAGTCATAAAGATGAAGATAACAGTAATTTCACATTAAAACAATGGAAGAAGACAATAGAAATTACCGAAAGAAATAAACTATCAACCTAGAATTTTATGCCAAGCAAAACTAAGTTTCAAAAGTAAAGGTAAAATGAAGATTTTTTGAGATATATATAAAAGCTGAAAGAGTTCATCATCAGCAAATTTACACTACAAGAAATTTTAAACGAAGTCCTTCAGGCAGAAAGGAAATTACAACAAATAATAATGTGAATCTACATGAAGGACAGAAGATCACTGGAAATAATAAATATATGGGTAAAGATTTAAGTGTTTCTCTTGCTGGGATGCCTGGGTAGCTCAATTGGTTAAGCATCTGCCTTTGGCTCAGGTCATGATCCCAGGTTTCAGACCAAGTCCCTCATTGGGGAGCCTGATTCTCCCTCTGCCTGCTGCTCCACTTGCTTGCTCCGTCTCCCTGAAAAATAAATAATAAAAATCTTTTGGGGGAAAAAAACCCTAAGTTGTTTCTTTTGCTACTTAAATCACTTTTAAAAATAATTGTTCAAACACAAATATGAATATGGTATGGGGTTTTTAATATATGTAAAAGTAACATATATGACAATAGACCAAAGGTCAGAAGGAAAGAAATGGTGGTATAGTATTAAGTTTTTTATACTGTGTGTGAATTAGTGTATCACTTGAAGACAGGTTATATTAGCCTAAAGATATATGGTATAAAGCCCAAAGCAAATTCTTGAAAGAAAGAAAGAAAGAATGAATTAAAGCTAAAAAGCCAACAAGGAGAGGAAATGGAACTCACAAAAATTAATCCAAAAGAACTCAGAACAACAGGAAACAAGGAAAGAAATTATAATTGGGAAAAATGGAAAATATATAGAAAGATGGTAAGTTTACACCAAAACACATCAATAAACACATTAAATATAAATGCTTTAAACACTCAATATAAAGGCAGATATTATCAGATTGGATAACAAAGCAAGACTATAAACTGCCTACAAGAAACATACTTTAAATATGAAGACACAAGTTATAAGGATGTTTTAAGGTTATAAGGTTATATACATATAAGGATGGAAAAATAGAAATATTTTAAAAAGCTGAAGTGGTCATGCTAGACATGCTAGACAAAGTAGATTTCAGATCAAAGAAGAAAACAGATAATTTCTGAATGAAAAAGGGATCAATCAAGACAATATAATAATCCTAAACATTGATATACCTCTTAAGAGTACCTCGAAATACATGAAGCAAAACTGATAGAACTTCAAAGGGATAGAGATGAATCTGTACTTTCAGTTGGAGATTTTAGTTCCTCCCCATAATTGGTAGAATAATGAACAGAAAATAAGAATGTAGAAGTTTGAATATGAACTTGACCTAATTTAATCATTCTGTTCAAGTTGAAATATTTATAAGATAGGCTATATTTTGAGCCATGAAGCAATACATTTAAAAGACCCATGTTTTTTCCAGGTGTCTATATTTTTTTACTGAAGTACAATTAACATACGGTGTTATATTAGTTTCAGGTGTACAATATAATGATGCAATAATTCTAAACATTACTCAGTGCTCATCACGATCAGTGTACTCCTAATTCTCTTTATTTCACCCATCCTCCTACCTAACTCTCATCTGGTAACCACCAGTTTGCTCTCTGTATATAAGAGTCTACTTCTTTGCTCTTTTTGCATTGTTGTTCACTTATTGTTTCTTAAATTCCACATATGAGTGAAATCATATGGTATTTGTCTTTTTCTAACTTATTTCACTTAACATTATATCCTCTAGGTCCATCCATGTTTTTGCAAATGACAAGATTTCATTCTTTTTCTGGCTGAGTAATATTCCAGTGTGTGTGTGTGTGTGTGTGTGTGTGTGTGTAGATATATAGATCTATCACATCTTTGTCCATTCATCTATTGATGAACACTTGGGGTGCTTCCATATTTTGGCTATTGCAGACAATGCTGCAATAAATACAAGTGCATAGGAATTAATATGCAAGATATATAAAGAACTTACACAACTCAACACCAAAAAAAAAAACCAAAAACAAAAACAAAAACAAAAAAACAAATAATGTGATTTAAAATGGGCAGAGGACCTGAATAGACATTTTTTCAAAGAAGACATAACAGATGATTAACTGACACATCAAAAGATGCTCAACATCACTATCATCATGGAAATATAAATTAAAACCACAATGAGATATCAATTTATACCTGTCAAAATGGTTAAAATAAAAAAATACGAGAAATAGCAAATGTTGGGAAAATGTAGAGGGAAAGGAACCCTTGTGTACTATTGGTAGGAATGTAAATTGCTGCACCCA
The DNA here is from genome assembly GCF_002288905.1 of Enhydra lutris kenyoni. NCBI lineage: Eukaryota > Metazoa > Chordata > Mammalia > Carnivora > Mustelidae > Enhydra > Enhydra lutris. The sequence continues at coordinate 1,159,046 of NW_019154155.1, read as the reverse complement.
CTGTTGAAAACAGTATGGAAGTTCCTCAAAAAGTTAAAAATATAATTATCATATGCTCTAGTATGGCACTACTGGGTACTTACCCAAAGAAAACAAAAACACTAATTTGAGAAGATACTTGCAGATGTATTTTTTAAAGCTTCACTAATAATGATTGAGATGCAATTAGGTTTACTCTTATGGCCTGTAAAATCCCTTTAATTCCCCTGTTAAATCTCAACTCATGATCTCAGGAAGAAATCATACCAAAGGAATCACTTGTATCATCTAAAAAGACAAAAGTATTTGCCAGGACTGACCCACTGCACACAGCATGCCTCCTGAAGCTGCTCAGCACACAATTTGTGGGACTGTATGAGGTGCCTTGTTTCTTTTTCTTAAGGCTTGTCTTCCCACATACTATTATTTAAACCTCAATTCCCTGGTTAAACTAAACTACAAGGTAAATGATTGCACAGGGCTGCATCCCTTGCATTGTAAATTATTTTTTTAAGCATCAAAAAAGCAAAAGACCAAAGGTAACTTTGGTGTTAAGTTGAGATGAAAGGCCTGCAATAAATCTTCTGTTTACCTTTGTGTTGAAAGTATTCCCTGCCTGAGAAATCCTGTAGAGCTGTGGATATGCAAGCAGGCTCTTCTGACTGCAAGACTGTTCAAAGATCCCCAGAGAAAAAGGTGGTAATGAAGTGAAAAGCTACAAAGAAAACAAGGATTTGTTAAAAAGAACTTTTAGTCTGTAACTGAGTTAATATTGTAGCAATGTCAATTTCCTGACTTTCATAATGTATTACAACTATTAAGCTATCATTATGGGGGAAGCTGGTTGAAGGAGACACAGAACTGCTTTTGTATCTTCTGGTAAGTCTTAAGCTATTTAAAAATAAAAATTATTTGCAAAGAAGATATTAATGAAGCATATGGATTCCAATACATTTAACAAATCATGACTTAATTTTTCTGATTGATTTGAAACTGTAAATGTTGCTTTATGAGCATAAAATTAATAAATTTATTCTTGTTTAATGAGCATAAAAATAAATTGAATACCTAGGTATTTAAATAAAGGCATAATATTGACCAATATATCTACCAATAATGACATCTGTATCCCTCATAAGAACCAGTTGTTTTATAAGCTAGTTCACTTGTCTATGTTCACAAGATCTATAAGCTAGATCTTGGCACATAATAGTTACTAAATAGTGCTGTGAATGTTAGATTAAAAAAATACATAAAAATTCTTTATCTTGATAATTATTATCAGAACCAAAGGGATGTTTCTTATTCATCTACTCTTCAAATATTTTATTAACAATCATTATGCTAGCAACCATATTAAATTAAATATACATGATCCTTTAAAAAGTTCTGGACCTTGTCAAGGAGGGAACCTTATAGTAGTAGGTATAATAATAAGAGAAAAAAATGGTAAGGTAAGGAAGAAGTTACAAAAGGAGAAGAGAGGAAAATAGCAGGAAGATAGAAGTGACATATTTCTGCTCCATTTTGTTTCTGTTTCTATGGCAGTTTAACCAGGGATTCTTCACAAAAAACAAGACGGTACAAGCTTCAATGAGCAAGCATTTTTCACATCTCTGAGCTTCTTGTGTCTGCTTTTGACTCATTGGCTAAACCAGTCACAGGGCCAAACCCAGAGTCAGTGTGAGTGGGTACACCAAAAGGGGTAGATACAGAAAGGCATGAATAAATTGGGGGACCTTTATTATAACAATCTAACACAACATATGACCTATGTAGATTTTCTAGAATTTTTTCTAGAATTTTATACAGAATGTTAGCAGCAACTAAAGCAAGCATTATTGTCAATCCTTTTTTTTGGTCTTATTACACTGGCTAGGACCTACGGATGGTGTTGAATAGAAGTGGTAAGAACATACATTCTTCTCTTGTTCTTCATCTTAAGGGAACAGGCTTTGCCATTAGGTATGATGTTAGCTGTAGGTTTTTCACAGAAGCACTTTCTTAGTGTTCATCAGAAACCAACGGCTGGTGCTGGTATAGACTGGGGTCCCAGGGCTCATGGAGGTGATAGGCTGGCTAGGGCACCCAGACCCTATCCATTAAGGAGAAGTTAAGTCTCTGAATGTTAGAGTTAATTTACTTAACTTGCCATTTAATTATATCAATATCTGCTTCATTTTTAATTACTTTCTAATGAGCTATGTTATTCTCACATATTAGGATTCTAATGTGTTATTAATAAGTTAACACTATAGTTAAGAAATATTCATCTTCATCACCAGCCATTTCTGAAGGCTTTTATTCTGTTGTTAATATAGCCCCTTTGGCTTTTTAAAAAATTGTTTACATCATAAACTTCTTCTCATCCTTTTTCTTTTTACTTATCTGTGTCTTTATACTTGAAGTAGGCTTTTTAAAAATTTTATTTATTTATTTGACAAAGAGACTCACAGCGAGAAAGGGAACACAAGCAAAAAGAAGTGGGAGAGGGAGAAGCAGATTTTCCACTGAGCAGGGAGCCTAATGTGGGGTTCGATCCCAGGACCCTGGGATCATGACCTGAGCCAAAGGCAGACTCTTAACAACTGAGCCACCCAGGTGTCCCCAAAGTAGGTTTTGATTTTGTTAATCCAATCTGACAATATCTGCCTTTTAACTGGAATATTTAGACCACTTGCATTTCAGTGTAATCATAAATATGGTTGGATTTAAATCACCTTTTGTTGTTGTTGTTGTTGAATTTAGTCTTCCTCTTTACCTTATTTACTGACTTCTTTTGAAGTAATTGAACATTAAGATTTTATCATCATTATTGGTTCATTAGCCATAATTTTTGGTGGTTTTAGTTGTTAAGGTTTACAGTATACGTACACAATGTATCACAAAATTCAAATAACAGTACACTCCCAAATTCTTCCTCCTATTCTTTGTGCTATAATTATCATATATTTTTATTCTAAATTAATGACAAATCCCAGAATACATTATTAATTTTGCTTTAAACAGTTATCTGTCATTATAACTGAAAATGAGGGGAAAAGGGTAAGTCTTTTATTAATGCCCACATAATTAACATTTTTGTTCCTCTTTCTTTCTTTGGATAGACCCAAATTTCATCCTAGTATACTTTTTCTTTTGTTTGAAGAGCTTCCCTTAATATTTATTATAGGTCTTCTGGTGATAAATCTTCTATTTATTTGGTTTATTTTCAGAAGACATTTTTGTTGCATATAGAATTTTAGGTTAGTGGATTTCTTTTTTCTTTCAGATCTTTAAAGATATTCCATTGTTTTCTGCCATACATGGTTTTCTATATGCATTTATTTTCTATATGTAATATTTATCTGGTCAATTTAAAGATTATTCTCTTCGTCACTGATTTTCAGCAATTTGGTTATGAAGAACATTTGTGTTTTTCTGATTTTTCTCTCTGTGCTTCTGTAATTGCTATGTCTTCATATTTATTGATCCTTATTTCTGAAGTTTCTAATTTGCTCTTAATCCTATCCAGCAAAATGTCCATTTTCTATTTGTATTTTTTATCATAAGGTTCTATTTGGTTCATTTCTATTATCTTCTGTTTTTCTCCTCATTGTGTTCATTTCTTCCTTTATATTCTGGCACATATTTATAGGATTTAAAATACCTGTTTTAAGTTCTTATCTATTAATTCTAACAACTTTTAATTTTTGCATCTGTTCTCATTGACTTATTTTTGACATTATGGATCTTATTCTCCTATTTCTTTGCATGATCATTATCTTTTATTGGATGCACTACTTCAAATTTTGTGTTGAGTACTTAATTTTTTTTTTCAATTCCTTATTTTTAGTTCATTTGTATATATTGTTTTCTGTGGCTTTGGAGCCCCCTCAGTCTCCATTTCTTTTTTTTTTTTAAGATTTATTTATTTTTAATTTTTTGAATTTTTTTATTATGTTCAGTTAGCCAACATATAGTACATCATTAGTTTTTGATGTGGGGTTCAGTGATTCATTAGTTGTATATAACACACAGTGCTCATCACTACACATGCCCTCCTTAATATCCATCACTAAGTTACCCCATTCCCCCATCCCTTTCCCCTCTGTAACCCTCAGTCTGTTTCTTGGACTCCAGAGTCTTTCATGGTTTGTCTCCCCCTCTGATTTCTTCCCATTCAGTTTGCCCTCTCTTCCCCTATGATCCTCTATACTGTTTCTTATATTCCACCTATGAGTGAAGCCATATGATAATTGTCTTTCTCTGCTTGACTTATTTCACTTAGCATAATCGCCTCCAGCTCTATCCATGTCCATGCAAATGGTGGGTATTCATCCTTTCTGATGGCTGAATAATATTCCATTGTACATACAAACCACATCTTCTTTATCCATTCATCTGTTGAAGGACATCTCATCTCTTTAAATATTGTTTGCCTGTGTTCCAATTTGTAGGTAAGTAACTTGCAATTAGTTTGATTTTTTTTTAAGGTTGTTTTTAAGTTGTATTATTATGGGCCTAGAATTGTGTTTATTATAGGTCTAATTTATCTTTATTTTTAAAAATGTAACTTAAGTTTTCCCAATATCATGTGTAACAAGTTATTCCTAGCCCTGATTTAGCTCTAAGAATTCATCCTACTGCTTTCTGGTGTTCTTTCCCTAGCTTTGGGTAGATTTTTCTCATTGATACACAAACCACAACCAAAGAATCAAGAGGGCTCTCTACAGATCTTCAGAGTCATTCTTTCTGTCTCTCTCAGTACAGTTCCCTTTTTGACATTCTAGCTACCTGGGCTCACTGAGCTCCAACCTCTGTGTCTTCAATCATTAAGACACCTGGGTTTTTTTTTGGGGGGGAGGGGTCCATCTTCCTGCACCGTGGCTTGGAAATAGTCCTTCTCTCAAGAATAACAGCCATGAGAAGCCTGTTGTTTAATGCTTGAAAATAATTGTTTTATATATTTTGGCTGACACTTAGGTTATTTCTCATAGGAAGGTAATTCCTTATAGCAGTTTAGTCATGTATGGCCAGAAGCAGAAATGATATATGACCTCCAGAAACAGTATGACTACCTATTTAAATTTAGTTATTAAATAAGCAATCTGGCTCTCTTATTGCCAGTAACTATTTGAAATGTCCTAGACTTCATCTTTTTCCCATCCATAAAATTTATATGTAATAAGATAATATTTAATAAGTCAATGGATATTAATAAGTCATATATTATCCTAAAATATCCATAATTTTGTTTCCCACTATAGCCCTCATTTACTGCTTATTTAAAAAAAAAATTCCATTGACCAATCTCTGTAGCCTATGCATTCATAGTGAATTTTCTCACACAAAGACTCTGCCATCCCAGTTTGTAATGAAACTTTTAAAAAAATGAGTATTGTCATCTGCGACCAAAAGCCTGGTAGAGACAAATATGTGTATGACCTTAAGTCCACTGATGTAGTGCTCTAGCCAAATATGTCTAGAATTGACATGTACACAACTATTCATAGCACTAGACATTTCTGTATTATTGGACACTCAATGACTTTTGTCTATGCTGTTTCAGAATTTAAGCCCCTAGAAGACAGAATTTTAGGGATTAAGGCAGAGTATCAGATCGTAATATACTATGATAATGCATACATACAGCAGCAAAGGAAGGTTCTGATATACTCCCTGGGAACCTAATTTTTATGCTAGGTATCCCTAACCTCTAAAGTGGAATAATAAACAAGAAAAGTAAAACAAAAATTCAAAGGTGAATTAAAAGACAATTTAACCATACTGTTTATTTCTAGTTTTTAAATTTTAAATGAGTTAAGTAATGGTATGGGATTGTTAGTTTCAGAAAATTTTTTATTATTATAGGACTTCATATCAAAATTCATCATTTCCTACAAACACAGGGTGAAATATTTACCAAAGGACAAATTTTCTACCAGGAGGTTTAAAAGGCCAGGGAATTATACTATAAACACACACCCACATATAAAGATACAAATAAATATTAATTAAATGCATTATATATATATGTATATATATATATATATATATATATAGATGGAGGTAGTGTTCAATAATAACTACTTGGCTTAAAATCCTAAAAACATTGTACAGGTTTTGGCTGTATTATCAAAATGCATTGCACAGAAATTTAATATAGTTGCTACAGAATGATCTCTTATGATTGAAACCATGTGTGCCGAGTATGGGATTCTGCAAGATGTGTTGCAGCAACAAAGCTCTAAAGATGAGTTTGTGCTGCCTGCTATGTGCAGATGATTGACTTAGATACACTTCTCAGACATAAACAGCATTCTCTCAGATAGAGATGGGGAATTCTTACCACATTGTACAAACTTATGCACCAATGTTCAAATATAATCTGCCCAGAAAATCCATTAACAAAGGCAAACCAAAGCTGAAAGAGAAGAAAGTTCAAGAAGTTTTATATCAATATTGACCTAAATATTTCCATTCATTGTAGTACTTAAGATACTGTACTTTATCATTCTTTTTTTGTCATTAAATGGGATTTTACCAAAATATAAGTAAAATCAAGCTTGAGTGAGCCTAACAGAAAGCCAGTCCATTTATTTTAGAATTTTTATTTTATTCTTTGTTACTGTTCTTTCTCTATCAAGAAATAATTTTAATGAAATATTTAGATCTCATTGTCCAATAATGCATTGCTTCAGTAAAGCATGATATTGAGTTATAAAGGTTCAGAATGATTTTGTCTATTGCTTCAGCAAATTGTAGCATCTGCAGCTACTAACAATTGTAACTGGCCCAGCCAAAGAAAGGAGAACTCCTAATTCAAAAAGATCTATGCCCCTTTATATTTATTGCAGGATTATTCACAACAGGAAAAAGGTGGAAACAACCCAAGTGTTCATCATTAGATGAATGGATAAAGAAGATGTGATACATATACATATCCAATGAGATATTGCTCAACCATAAAAAAGTATGAGATCCCATCATTTGCAACAATCTGGATGGATTTAGAGGATATCCCTCTTTGACACGAGTTTGTAAGTGTTACTTTCTCTGTAACTTTTTGGAAGAGTTTGAGGAAGACTGCTGTTAATTCTTCTTTGAATGATTGGTAAAATTTTCCAGGGAGGTGTTCGATTACTGACCTCATCTCCTTACTATAGTGTGTTCATATTTTCTATTTCTTCATTATTTGCCCAGCTGATTTTTGACAAAGGTGGAAAATCAATTTAATGGAAGGATAGTATTTTCATCAAATAGTACTGAAATAATTGGATCTCTATGGGCAAAACAACTAGACAATCTAAACCCTCCACTATACACAAAAATCAACTGAAAATGAAACATGACATTAAGTGTAAAACACTTTTAGAAAACTATAGAGAAGAAAATCTTTGGAATCTAGAGCTAGGCAAAAAGTTTTTTTGACATAGAACCAAAAGCATAATCTATAAAAGGAAAATATATAAATTGGACCATATCAAAATTAAAAACTTTTGTACTCTGAAAGACTCTATTAAGATGACAAAACAACATGATACAGACTGAAAGAAAATATTTGCAAACTACTTATCTGCCAGAGGACTAGTATCTAAAATATGTGAACTCTCAAAACTTAAGAGCAAAAAAGCAGTTCAATTAGAAACTGGACAAAAAATATGAAGACACATTTCACTGAAGAAGATAGGAAGATAACAAATAAATACATGAGAAGATGTTCAACATCATTAGCCCCTATGGATATGTAATTTAAAACCACAGTGACGTATCACTACCCATCTATCAGTATGGCTAAAAAAAAATAGTTATAAAATCAAGTGCTGGTAAAGATCCAGAGAAATAAGATAACAGATGCTTTGCTGGCGGGAACTGAAAATGGTAAAGTCAGTCTGGAAAACAGTTGATAGTTTCTTTTAAAACTAAACATGCACTTACCATATGATCCAGAAATTGTACTCTGGACATTTGTCCTGAATAAGTGAAAACTTGTGTTTGTACAAAACCTGTGCACAAATGCTCTTCAACAGGTGGATGATAAATGTTATGGTAAGGGAACAAATGATACAGGGAACAACTTGTATCAGTCTAAAGGGAATTATACTGACTGAAAAAACCCAGTCTCAAAAGGTTATATACTACATGATTACATCTTTATAACATTCTTGAAAGAACAAAATTATAAGGATACAAAACAGATTAGTCACTGTCAGGGGTTAGGGATGGATGTGAATATAAAGGGGTAGCATGAAGGGGATCCTTGTGGTGTGGGAACTGGTTTATATCATTGGGGGAGGGGTGGGGAGGGAAATAGTCCTCTGCCTTGATTTCTTTGGTGTTTGCATCAATCTACAAGTGGATAAAAGTATACAGAATTACATATACAAGTATGTGTAAAGCTGGTGAAATATGAATAAACTCTGTTGATTATATCCCAATATTTGATATTTGATACTGTCCAGGAGTTATTCAACGTGTTCTTTGGGGAAAATTGGGTGAATGTTTCACAGGACCTCCTAAATATATTTTTTATATCCTATGAATCTATAATTATTTCATAATAAAATATTTAAAAATATGTTTCCATAGCTAAAATAAACGTTTATATGGGTATTTTTTAAGTCAGGATGATGGTTAGAAGATTCAAATTTACTGAATAACTCTAAGTGAAAACCTAACACAGGTTTTGTAATGGTAAATGTAATGGTAATTTAAGTGATACAAATATGGGGGAAAAAACCCCAAAACCCTAAAGTACCAAGCCTGGTGTCAAGGAAAGACATAACTTTTCCATGAAAGAAAGTGTATCTCTTTTCTTACCTCAATAACGTATAACACTACATTTTTGTAGAAACAATACAATATACACTTTGTCACTCGAAAATGATTCCAAGCTCCATGAACCAGCAGAAGCTTCTCCAAGTAGCTAAACTAAAAGAAGGAAACAACAGTCAGTGCAAGTTCAAATGAATCTATCATTTAGTGACAAAACCCACAAAATGTCATTTTCTCAGCATTTCACACCTCAGAGTTCCTGCTGTAGAAAATACAACATAGAAGGAAGCAAAATGAAACCAATTTCGCAGACAACCTGACATGGCAGTTCTCTATAAAGAAATTTTTTTAAAGCTTTATAAACTTAACCTACCTTATCACTAAAAAAAAATATTTTAACACCATATTTTTTGCCCAGTGAATGCTTCTTGGATTTTCACTTGGAGTGTGCAAGGCTTTTAATCTGATATACATCAGAGCTTTAATCATAGTAATGGAACAGAATTATTTAATGAAAGGAACATCCTATTAGAAACAAGAACTTGGGTTAAGTCACTCTTTTTTTTTTTTTTTTTTTTTTTTAATGTGTGTGATCAGGTCTAAGTAACAAAGTCTTACAGGAATCAGTTCCCCACATCATATAATAAATAAAAAGTTAAAATTAAAAATGAAGGTTATATGCAGACTCTGCAGTGTTGGTGAGCTTCCTTACCCTCATATTCATACACACTTTCATAGCAGTGATTACCTTCTAACAAACAACAGGCATTACTGTATATTTTTATTTTCTACAATGCAAACTCTGTGAGAGTAGGTCTCATTGTTTAATTTACTGATGAGTCCTAAATACCCAGAAACATGCCTAGAATATGGTATTTGCTTAGTGGATATTTTTTGAATGAATGACTATTCAGGAGAGTTATTCCACAAAATAAAGTAATTCCATCATTTAATGACTCCTGGAATTAAATACTTACTTCAAAGTGGCACAAGTTGGTATGTATAAAAAACCTTAAACTTTTTTTTTTTAAAAATAGCATTTAAGATTTTGGATCATGAGAGAGCACAATGGGGAAGAAGATGCTCAATCATAAAAGGCAGTGCTAAATGAGAAATAAGTGAATTAAAGAAAGGTTTTTGTTTGTTATTACCCAGAACTTGATATTAAACTTGAGTCACAATAGTAAATATTCCTATTGCCTCAGTGTTTAGCTTTGCAGTTGTTTAAAGTCAGAGTTCCATTTCTTGGGATAATTTTAAAATATTAAGAAATTTGGGGAGAAGGAAGTGAATAATTTACACTTTTCAGAGAATAAAATGATCCAGGTTATGAGTTGAATGTTATACTGCTATACTCTGAGAAGGGAAAGTTGTATATTACAGAGGAAAAGACATTTCTTTGACCACTGCTGCAGAATACACATGAAAGGCTAGAGGCAGATGGGGCAGAAATGGGAAAATTTCAACTCACAGTTCTGGAGAAAAGATTCATTCTGCAAAAGTATAAAATGACACACATCATTGGCAGATTACCTTCTACTTCTTTGCAATCAAAGCCGCTCTTGGGTCAAAGTAAGATGGAGGGGAAAAACCACAGTGTGGCTTAAAGTATTATCATTGACATGAGATAGCCTTTTAATAGGGGCCTGAGCACAAATCAAATCAATCTCCTGCATTAGTGACTGTCTTGGTGTGGCACTTTGGTGGTGGGTGGAAGGAAGAAAAGAAAACTTGGAAGGTCTGCTCCAAGATGGTGACACAGGAAGACCCTCAAATCACCTCCTTCACAGACACATCAAATTTACACCTATTTATTCCTCTTGAGGGCTGACTGAATAGCTTCTGCACTATAAAAGATAAATGGAGACACAGTAAGAAAAGGAATACCCAGCCCTGACATTGCAAAATGCAGTGGGGAGCAACAGTAGTACTTAATGACCACAAGAAGATTCATATGTTCTGGGGTACAGAAAAAAAAGCCACAGTCTAAGAAGGCAACTAGAATATAAAGGAGCCATCCCCAGAACCCTCCCAAACAGCAGATGAGCCCCTTGAACTCTCTCCAGGTGAGAGGGGCTAATGAGTACCATGGTTTGTGTTCTCCCTCTACTTTCATAGTTACCAATAGGAACATGGTCTGCATGCCATAGCCAGCCTACTGCCTCAGCAAGCCCCAGGCCCTTAGCCCATACTAGCCCCAGACATCCAGAAAAACAAAACAAAACAAACCCCCTCACTTTAAAAGAGCAACTAGAATATAAAAGAGCCAGCCCTAAAACTCTGACAAATAGTGTGGGGGGCTGCTAGAAAACTCTAGGTTGGAGGGGCTGCTAGGTGCCACAGTTTGTTCCTTTTCCACCTTGATGCCCTAGCCAGTCTACCACATCGGTGAGTCTAGACCCCTAGCCCACTTCCGCCCAAGGTGGGCCCAGCATGGCACCACTGGGACAATCCAGGTCAGCACTCACTATCTCACTAAGGTGACATAGGAGCAAAGCACCCCAGAACACTCCTGGCCCACACTACTTTGGCACCGCACCACTCACCAGGGTATGTTCTGAGTAGAGTGCCCTGGGAACCCCTTGGGCTATACACACCTCAGCTCCAATCACCCTACATAGAGAGCCTAGGAACCTATGTCTTGAGCTTCCCTTGGAACCAGCCACCTGGTTCTACTCTACCCTGTGTAGAGTACCCAAGGACACCTGACTTATATGCACTTCAGCTTCAGCTGTCCTTCCAGGACACCGGGAGAGACTTAAGAACATCCTGTTATATGCTTAGTTCAGCTCAGGCCATCCCACCAGGGTGGCTCTAGCAAAGAATGCCTTGGGAATCTCATCCTATGCCAGGCACAGCTCCAGCCAGGCAACCAAAGTGACCAGGCACACGCAGTCTACATGAGGGACAACCATAAACATTCCTTTAAGCTTAGGAGAGTAGCTATTCTGCCTAATTCATAAAAACACAGAAAGCCAAGTAAAATGAGAAGACAGAGGAATATGCTCCAAATGACAGAACAAGACAAAAACCTCAAAGAGAGAGAGAGAGACAGACAGAGAGACAGAACTAAAAACAGAGATATCCAACCTACCTGATAAAGATTTTAAAGTAATGATCATAAAGATGCTTACCAGACTAGAGAGAAGAGTGGATAAACTCAATGAGACCTTCAACAAAGAAATAAAAAATATAAAAGAAGAACCAATCAGGGTTGAAGAATAAAAAAAAAAAAAAAAGTAGGGCGAGAAAAACTAGAAAACTAGAAAAAAATACAATAATTGAAATAAAAGATACACTACAGGGAAATGAAGGTAGATTAGAGGATACAGAAGAATGGATCAACAATCTGGAGGACAAAGTGATGGAAAGCACCCAAGCTGAACTATAAAAAGAAAAAAAGAAATAAGTATGGGTTAAAGGATCTCTTGGACAACATCAAGGGAAGAAACATTCACATTACAGAGGTTCCAGAGGGAGGAGAGAGTAAGAGGCAGGTAAGTTTATCTGCATAAATAATAACTGAAAACTTCCCTAACCTAGGAAAGGAAACAGACATTCAGATTCAGGAAGCACAGGGAGTTCCAATAAGACATCCACACAAAACACATAATAATGACAATAATTTTTCAGCAGGAATATTGCAGCTCAGAAGGTAATACCAAGATATATTCAAGGAAAGGAAAAAACGCACAACCAAGAATACTCCATCCAGCAAAGTTATTCAGAATTCAGGATGAGACAAAGAACTTCCTAAACAAAAATTAAAAGAAATCATCACCACCAAACTAGCCTTATAAGAAATATTAAAGAGACTTTTTAAAGTGGAAAACAAAAGGCCATAATTAGAAGTAAAAAAAAAAATTATATATATCTATATACACACACACACACACACACACACACACACATATGTATATATACATATATATGTATGTATATGTATATATGAAAGGAAAACTGTTCTAAGTTAAACCAAACATAAAGATCATGGGAGCAATCACTTGTAAACTAGTATGAAGGTTAAAAGACAAAAGTAGTAAACTCAATTCAAAAAAATTAGTTAAGGGGATTTACAAAATATAAAGATGTAAAATATAGTAAAATATGCATAAATTGTGGAGGTAGAAGAAAAAATGAAGTATTTTAAAATAAGTTCAGACTTAAGAGACCATCAACTTCATATAGTCTGCAATATACTTTGGATGTTATATAAAACTTCATAATAACCATAAACCAAAAAACTTATAACAGATACACAAGAAAATAAAGAGAAATAAAGACAAGCAAAACACTAAAGAAAATCACAAATCACAAGACAAACAGTAAGAGAAGATGAAGGGAATAGAGGAAAACTATAAGAACAACCAGAAAACAATTAACAAAATGGCAATAAGTAAATATCTATCAATAATTACTTTGTGTATGTCTAAATGCTTGAAGAAAGACATAAGGTGACAAAATGGATAAAACAAATAGGACTCATTTATATGCTGCCTGCAAGAGACTCAATTCAGGCTCAAAGGCACATATAGACTGAAAGTGAAGGGATGGAAAACGATATGCCATACAAATGGAAGTGAAAAAAAAAAAAAGCCAGGGACAATACCTGTATCAGACAAAATAGACTTGAAATCAAAGATTGTAACAAGTGACAAAGAGGGCACTACATAATGATAAAGAGATCAATAAACAAGAGAATATAATAATTATAGTTATCTATAGGAGCACCTAAAAAAAGCAAATATTAATAGACACAAAGGGAAAACTGACAGCCATATGATAAGTAGTAGGGTACTGTAACACCCCACTCACATCAGTGAATAGATCATCCAGGCAGAAAATGAATAAGGAAACGGTGTCTTTGAACAACACATTAGACCAGATGAACTTGACATATACAGAAAATGCCATTCCAAAACAAGAGAATATGCCTTCTTTTCAAGTGCACATGGAACATTCTCCAGGACACATCATGTGTTAGGCCACAAAAGAAGCCTAAATAAATTTAAGAAGATTACAATTATACCAAGCATCTTTTTTTTTTTTTACTACAACTGATATGAATGAAGCTACACATCAATTATAAGAAAAAAAAAAAAACAGAAAAAGCACAAACATGTGGAGGCTAAACAATATGCTACTAAACAACTCCTGAGTCAAAGAAGAAATCAAATAGGAAATTAAAAAATACGTGGGGGAGATAGTCCAAAATGGCAGACTAGTAGGAGATCTTAGTTTGTCTGGTCCCAGGAATTCAGCAAGATAGCTATGCAAACCTGCAAACTTAACCAGAGATCTGAAAAAAGATTAGCTGAAACTCTACAAATAGAAAAGCTGCCACTTTCTGCAAGAATGACAAGACAGAAAAATTCACCTCAAAAAAGAGAAAAAAAGAACAAGAGGCAGTACTGACTGCCAGGGACTTAATCAGTATTGATATAAATAAGATGTCAGAAGTAGAGTTCAGGATAATGATTACAAAGATACTAGCTGGGCTTGAAAAAAAGCATAGACAACACTAGAGGATCCCTTTCTGGAAAAATAGAAGAACTAAAATCTAATGAAGTAAAAATCAAAAAGGCTATTAATGAGGTGCAATAAAAAATGGAGGCTCTAACTGCTAGGATAAATAAGGCAAAAGAAAGAATTAGCGATATATAAGAAAAATTATGGAGAATAAAGAAGCTGAGAAAAAGAAAAACTACTGGATCATGAGGGGAGAATTTGAGAGATAAATGATACCATAAAGAGAAACAATATTACAATAATTGGGATTGGAGAAGAAGAGGAAAGTTGGGGTGGTGGGGAACAGAAGGTATTGGAGCAAATTATAGTAGGAAACTTACCTAACCCGGGGAAGGAAACAGACATTGAAGTCCAGGAGGCACAGAAAACCCTCTTCAAAATCAATAAAAATAAGTCAACACTTTGACTTATAATAGTCAATAATAGAAACTTGCAAATCTCAGAGACAAAGACAAAATCCTGAAAGAAGCTTGGGACAAGAGGACCATAACATACAAAGGTAGAAACACCAGACTGGCAGAAGACTTATCCACAGAGATCCTGCAGGCCAGAAAGTACTGGCATGATATATTCAGGGTGCTAAATGAGAAGAATATGCAGCCAAGAATACTTCATCCAGCAAGGATGTCATTCAAAAGAGGAGAAATAAACTTCCAGGACAAACAGAAACTAAAAGAATGTGTGATCACTAAACCAGCCCACCAAGAAATATTAATGGGGACCCTTAAAGCAAAGAGAGAGCCCAAAAGTAGCATAGACCAAAAGGGAACAGAGACAATATACAGAAATACTGATTTTACAAGTAATACAATGGCACTAAATTCATATCTTCAATAATTACTCTGAATGTAAATGGACTAAATTCTCTAATCAAAAGAGGGTATCAGATTGGATTAAAAAAAAAAAAAAGACCCATCCATATGTTGTCTATAGGAGACTCGTTTTAGACCCAAAGACACCTCCAGATTGAAAATGAGGGGGTGTAAACCCACTTATCATGCTAATGGATATCAAAAGAAAATTGTAGTAGCAATCCTTATATCAGATTATATTTTAAACCAAAGACTATAATAAAAGATGAGGAAAGACACTATATCATAATTAAAGGGCCTATCTAACTAGAAGATATAACAATTGTAAATATTTATGCCCCCAACATGGGAGCAGCCAATTATATAAATGAATCAATAACAAAATGAAAGAATCACATTCATAAGAATACAATAATAGTAAGGGACTTTAACATCACACTCACTGTAATGGACAGATAATCTAAGCAGAAGATCAACAAGGAAGCAAGGGCTTTGAATGACACACTGTACCAGATGGACTTTGCGGATATATTCAGAGCATTCCATTCTAAAGCAACAGAATACATATTCTCCAGAAGAGATCACATACCAGGTCACAAATCAAGTCTCAGCCAGTTCAAAAAGATTGGGATCATTCCCTGCATACTTTCAGACCACAGTGCTTTGAAACAAACTCAATCACAAGAGGAAATTTGGAAAAAATTCAAATACATGAAGGCTAAAGAACATCCTACTAAGGAATGAATGGGTTAACCAGGAAATTAAGGAAGAATTTTAAAAATTCACGGAAACAAACAAAAGTGAAAACACAACTGGTTTCAGTAAATATCATTCCCAATGGGGGAAAACAAAGCTTTTCCCTAAGGTCAGGAACACAACTGTTGTTTAACATAGTATTAGAAGTCTTAGCCTCAGCAATCAGACAGTGAAAAGAAATAAAAGGCATCTAAACTGGCAAAGAAGTCAAACTCTGACTCTTCACAGATGACATGGTACTCTATGTGGAAAACCCAAGATTCCACCCCAAAATTGCTAGAGCTCATATAGGAATTCAACAAAGTGGAAGGAGATAAAATCAATGCACAGAAATCAGTGCATTTCTATACTCTTAACAATGAAACAGAAGAAAGAGAAATTAAGGAGTCGATCCCATTTACAATTGCACCAAAACCCATAAGATACCTAGAAATAAGCCTAACCAAAGAGTCAAAGGATCTGTACTCAGAAAACTCATGAAAGAAATTGAGGAAGACATAAAGAAATGGAAAAATGGGGGCACCTGGGTGACTCAGTGGGTTAAGGCCTCTGCCTTCGGCTCAGGTCATGATCCCAGGGTCCTGGGATCGAGTCCCACATTGGGCTCTCTGCTCAGCAGGGAACCTGCTTCCTCCTCTCTCTCTGCCTGCCACTCTGCCTACTTGTGATCTCTGTCAAATAAATAAATAAAATATTTTTTAAAAAGACATCCAAATGGCCAACAGACCCATGAAAAAGTGCTCAACATCACTCAGCATCAGGGAAATACAAGTCAAAACCATAGCTCACCCCAGTCAGAACGGCTAAAATTAATAAGTCAGGAAATGACAGATATTGGCAAGGATGTGGAGAAAGGATTGGCAAGGATGTGCAACACTGTTGGTGGGAATGCAAACTAGTGCAGCCACTCTGGAAAACAGTATGGAGGTTCCTCAAAAGTTGAAAAAAGCTACCCTACAACCCAGCAATTGTACTACTAGGTATTTACCTCAAAGATACAAATGTGATGAGCCAAAGGGGCATGCGAACCCCAGTGTTCATAGCAGCATTGTCCACAATAGCCAAACTATGGAAAGAGCCTAAATATCTATCAACAGATAAATGGATAAAGAAGATGTGGTATATATATATACAATGGAATATTATACAACCATTAAAAATGAACTCTTGCCATTTGCAGCAATGTGGTGGAACTAGAGGATATTATGCTATACGAAATAAGTCAGAAAGACAATTTTCATATGATCTCACTGATATGCAGAATTTAAGAAAGAAAGCAGAGGATCATAGGGGAATAGAGAGGAAAAATGAAACAAGAAGAAACCAGAGAGGGAGACAAAGCATAAGAGACTCAATCTCAGAAAACAAACTGAGGGTTGCTGGAGGGGAGAGGTAGGGATAGGCTAGCTGGGTGATGGACATTAGGGAGGGTATGTGTTGTGCTGATTGCTGTGTGTTGTGTAAGACTGATGAATCACAGACCTGTACCCCTGAAACAAATAACACATTGTATGTTAATAATTCAAAAAAAAAGAACAGAGAGCTGAAAAATACCCCCAAACTTATATGGTCAATTAATCTATAGCAAAGGAGACAAGAATATACAATAGGGGAAAAGACAGTCTCTTCAAAAAGATGTTGGGAAAATTGGAAAGCTATGTGCAAAAGAATGAAACTAGACTGCCTTCTTACATAATACAGAAAAGTAAACTCAAAATGAATTAATGACATAAATGTCTGACTTGAAACCCAGGGCACTTGTGATGAGCACCAGGCATCATAGGTGATGAATCACTAAACTCTACACCTGAAACTAATATTACACTGTATGTTAACTGACTGGAATTTAAATAAAAACTTGATAAAAGAAAAAAACAAAGGCAGCAATCTCCTGGACATTGACCTTAGCAACACTTTTCTACATATATCTCTTCAGGCAAGGAAAACAAAAGCAAAAATAAACCGTGGGGATTACATCAAAACAAAAATCTTTTACACAGCAAAGGAAATCATTGACAAAATGAAAAGGTAACCTACTGTGTGGGAGAAGACATTAGGAAATATATTTGATATGGGGTCAGTATTCAAAATATATAACAAAGTTATTCAACTGAGCACCCCAAAACTGTAAATAATCCAATTTAAAAAGGCAGTGGTGGGGGGGGGAGATGGACTTAATAGGTGATGGGGATTAGGGAGTACACTTGTGATGAACACTGGGTAGTGTATTAAAGTGTTGAATCACTACATTTTACACTTGAGATTAGTATTACACTGTATGTTAACTAACCGGAATTTAAATTAAAACATTACGGAGTATTATGCCTCTATCAAAAAGGATAAATACCCAACTTTTGTATTTTGTACATAGATGGGACTGGAAGAGATTGTGCTGAGTGAAATAAGTCAAGCAGAGTCAATTATCATATGGTTTCACTTATTTGTGGAGCATAACAAATAACATGGAGGACATGGGGAGATGGAGAGGAGAAGGGAGTTGAGGGAAATTGGAAGGGGAGGTGAACCATGAGAGACTATGGACCCTGAAAAACAACCTGAGGGTTTTGAAGGGGCGAGGAATGGGAGGTTGGGGGAACCAGGTGGTGGGTATTGGGGAGGGCATGTATTGCATGGAGCACTGGGTGTGGTGCAAAAACAATGAATACTGTTACACTGAAAAGAAATAAAAAACAAACAAACAAACAAACAAAAACTTTTAAAAATGGGAGCGGACACTTTTCCAAAGAAGATATTTTTCCAAAGAAGATACACAGATAGCAAACAAACACATGAAAAGATTTTCAACATCACCAATCACCTAATTTGTACCAAACATCAGCTAATTTGCAAGGAAATGCAAATCAAAACAATGAGGTATCATCTCACACCTACCAGCATGGTTAGTATTCAAAAGGACAAGAAATACCAGGTGTTAGTGAGGCTGTGGAGGAAAAGGAACCCTCATTACAAACTGATGCAGCTACTGTGGAAAACAGGATGGCGGTTCCTCAAAATATTAAAAATACCAAATAATCTTGTAATCGCACTACTGTGTATTTACCCAAAGAAAACAAAAACAAACACTAACTTGAAAAGATATATACACACATTTATGTTCACTGAAGCATTACTGACAATAGCCAAAATATGGAAGTAACTTCAGTGTCCATCAATAGAGGAATGGATAAAGAAGATGTTGTGTGTGTGTGTCTCTGTGTGTGTGTGTGTGTGTGTGTGTGTGTGTGTGTGTGTGTAATGGAATATTAACCATAAAAAGGAATGAAATCTTGCCATTTGTGACAATATGAATGGACATAGTAGGTACTGTGCTCAGTAAAATAAGTCCAACGGAAAAAGATAAATACCATTTGATTTCACTTATAATGCAGAATCCTAAACCAACCAACCAACCAAACAACAACAACAACAACAACAACAAAAACAAATATTTCCCTGGATCCCCAGGACACTTGATACTGGCCAGCCTGATATGTCTGCACTGTTTAATAGCTCAAGGCTTATGTCACATATAATTGCTGAGATCACTAGAAGTATGGACCCCAATGGCATGTAGCAGTTTAGGACAGGATTAGGTGAATTTGGTGTGTTCGTTTTCTTATTTATAGACACAGGTGCTTTGATCATAGTTTACTGACACTTTCCCCAACTCAGATACTCTAGCACATAGGAGTCTTAGTTTTCCCTGCTATAAAACCAGAACACTTAATCTATGAGTAAGAAGGGCCTCAGAATGGATTTGATTCAAACTCTGGGGTAATATATGCTCTTCATCTATGCTGTGGAATCCTAGGAATCCATTTTGTTACCTCTCCCATTCCAGGCATCTGTTTACCTGTGGACAGGGTTCTAAATCATCTAGCTCCTCTGAGACAACCACCATAAAAATAGTCCCAGCAGGGATGACCTACTCAGAGTATGGGATTATTCCTAAGGAATGTTCAAGAGTTACAGGTGGCTCCTGAATTCAGCAAGACTGAAGAGTGTTATTGTTAGTTGCTCAAATATTAGATCCATTAAAGCTAATCTTAAAATATTGATTAAAATATTCTTCAACTGTCAGAATATTAATATGTAGAAGGAGGAGGTGTTCTTGTTGCACAGCCTAGGATAGTACATAAATATACAGAGCACACACAAGTACTTATGTGCCTTCCAATAAATGGTACAGTTACTGTGGAAGGCAGTTTGACAGTTTCTTATAAAACTAAACATACTTTTATACCTTTACTATATGATGTAGCAATTACACTCCTTGGTACAAATCCAGTGGAGTTGAAAACTTTAAAAAAAATCTGCACATGGATATTTATAGCAACTTTATTAATAATTGCCCAAACTTGGAAATAACTAAGATATTTTTCAGTAAGTGAATGGATAAAGTATTGTACATTCAGAAAGTGGAATATTATTCATCACTAAATAGAAATGAGCTATCAAGCCATATTACTAAGTGAAAGAAGCCCGTTTGAAAAGGCTACATGCTATATGAATATGACATTCTGGAAAAGGCAAAATCATGGATATAGTACAAAAATCAGTGGTTGCCAAGGGTTTGTGTGTGGAGGGAATGATGAATAGGCAGAGTGCAGTGGATTTTTAAGGCAGTAAAACTACTCTGTGTGATACTGTGATGGTGGATTCACCATCATTTCATTATACATTTCTCCAAGCCCATAGAATGTATAACACCAAGAGCAAGTCCTACTATAAACTGTGGACTTTGGGCAATGATGATGATGTGTCAATGTAGGTCCATCAGTTATAACAAATATGCCACTCTGGTAGGGGATGTTGATGATGGAGGAGTCTGTGGGGGAAGGCAGGGAATATATGGGAACTCTATATTTTCTGCTCAGTTTTTTTGTGAAGCTATAATTGTTCTAAAATATACAGTCTAATTTTTTTAAGTGCCTACCAAGAGGCATTGTCTCCTTTTAAAAAGTAGAAATGGGGATATTATAAGACTTTAAGAAATCTTCATTGAGAGACATCACAAAGCAAACCACACATTACAAATTGAAGAGACTGAGGGATTAGAGATTATGTTAGCAGAGCTATAGATTTTTGGTGGCATCAGTATGACCAACTCCATGACTGCTCAAGGAAAACTTTTTTTGCTGCAAGGTACATAAGAACAAAACTAAAGAAAACCCTATGCTGGTAGTTTCATATGAAAAGCAGCTTAAAGGGTAGGGTAGGCCTCAGGGGTAGACTTCAGACTTTCAGCATTCTCATGCCCACAGAACTGACCTGTGCAATGGCATAATCTGAGTTGTTGGTGGCCAGCATGCCCTCATTCCCACTGATTCCCACACCCACGTGGGCCATCTGGATCATCCCAACATCATTGGCACCGTCCCCAATGGCAAGAGTTATGGCCCCTACATGCTTCTTAACCAGGTCCACTATTTCTGCCTTCTGGAGGGGAGATAACCTGAAAAAGAAGACAGAAACGACCATTTTTTAGTGTTTTGTTTTTGTTCACCTTGTTCTAAAACCCTTTAACAAGTAGTCAACAACGATCTATACATAATCAACTTTATTTTTTAATTTTTTTAATTTTTTCAACTTATTTTCAGCATAACAGTATTCATTGTTTTTGCACCACACCCAGTGCTCCACGCAATCCGTGCCCTCTCCAATACCCACCACCTGGTTCCCCCAACC
>NW_019154155.1:743277-1132525 GCF_002288905.1 Enhydra lutris kenyoni | reverse complement strand
GGGAGGTTGGGGGAACCAGGTGGTGGGTATTGGAGAGGGCACAGATTACATGGAGCACTGGGTGTGGTACAAAAACAATGAATACTGTTATGCTGAAAATAAATTTAAAAAATGATTATAAAAAAATGGTACAACATAGAGAATATGGTCAGTGGCACTGTAATAGTGTTGTATGGTGACAGATGGAAGCTACACTTGTGGTGAGCATAGCTTAACATATAGAGAATCACTATGTTGTACTCCTGAAACTGATATAACATTGTGTGTCAACTATACTCAATTTTTTAAAAAAGTTCCCTCCCACTCTCACCCAAAATAAAAAGAAAAGCAAAGAAACCACACAGTAACATCTTTAATATCCCAAAAGAAATACACATTAGTTGCCCAGTTTACATGGAGATAAACTCTTCAGTTTGCCTTTCTCCCCATCACTCCCTGTTGCCCAACACTGGTCTGCTATATTAATTTATATCATCCACCTAAATGAGAGCAAGAGGTGAATAAGATTTCTGAAACTATATGAAGGCATTTACCCAAAGGACAGCTTGTAGACTAGCCTATGAAAATCAAACTATCTTAGGTGAACTTGAAAAATACAAGGTGATACAAATATATAAATGTGTCAGTCAGGACAGAATATGGTAAAAACAAGAAACAATAGCAAAGTGATGTAACATGATAAATGTTTCTTTCTTTCCATGGTAGGTATCCAACATAGAAGAGGATACTGCTGATCCTTTTTTCCCCCTCAGATAAGCTACAAAAAAAAAATTTAGTATTCCTAAAATATTTCAGGCTAGCAGACCCTTCTCTACACAAAATACTTACAGATAAATCAAGGAAAGAGAAGCAAAATTTTTTATCTTATTCCTCATGTGTTCATTCACTAAATGAATTCACTAAATGAATACTCATGTATTCATTCACTAAATGAATTGGATACACACCTCTATCCAAAACAATAAGAGACACACAAAGACTTTATTTTCTATTAAAAAAAAGATCATCCCCTTCCCACAAAACAACTCCTAAAAACTAAGTTAAATTTAAACCTTTCAAATTTTAGGTGAGGTTATTTTTTTTTAATTTATTTATTTGAGAGACAGAGTGTGAGAATGGAAAGCTCAGAGGGAGAGCAGGGAGCCTGATGTGGGACTCGATCCTGGGACTTCAGGATCATGACCTCAGCCGAAGGCAGTCGCTCAACCAACTGAGCCACCCAGGCACCCCAAGGTGAGATAATTTTTAAAAACTGAGGAGATCAGTTTCCTTGACTAGAACACACTCCAAATTTAAGACAGAAGCACAGATGGAAAAACTTTTGCTTCATAATGAAGAAAATATGAGTTAACATTACTACTTTGTCAGTATAGTAATACAAGTTACTGAAGTAGAGGATGTTCCAGAAACCATCTGAAAGTTTTGTTTCCCTCAAGAGATGCTGGTTGTTTTGCTGGAATGCCGAAATGATAATAACTTCACCATTTAGTCTGGTAACTACTTTTATATTCAGACTATGATATTTGTGGAAAGAAAAACTACCTTATATTAATCCCAAATTTGACTCTTCATACTTTCAAATATTAATTCTATCCTCTGGGCCAACCAAGCTCTCCAAAATATGAGAAGAGAACTATCAGAGAACCATTAAACCTTCTCCTCCCCTCGCTAAAAACATCACTGAGTCCTTCAGTCCTTTGGTAATGTCATTCTGGAACTTTCACCAAAGCTCTAAGTCAGTTTTGAACAGTTAAGAATAGAAATGAATCATCACTATTCTGATTTTGGGTCCTCCTCAACCATATATGAAAATAAATCTTTAAATAATATTAGTCTCTTAATAACCATCTGTTAATCGAGCTCCAATTAATAATACACTTAAGGTCATATGTCCATGTATGGGCATTAAGCCAAATTTCCCTAATCCTGAAATTTTAGGGTTATATCCAATTGATGTTATTTACATTAATGTCTGGCCAAGTTCATCTTGTCATTCTTTTGGCTGAGACAACATAGAAGTCCCATAAGTCAATATGCTATTTCAGAGCACAAACAGTTTTAGGAATTCAAAACAGACATTAAACAGTTCATTTCTACTTTTTCATCCAAATGGACATTTTTACTTTCCAGAAATAGTTATTTCACATGTCAACTCTCATTTTGATTTTTAATCTATAACATGGACCCAAATAACAAATTCAACAATAATTTAGAAAGGGCACATAATAGATTCCAACCCATAAAACTAATACTCAAGTCACATTTGGCTTAATTCAAAAATTGCATCTATTTTCTTTATCATCTATTTTCATGGATTAAAAATAAACAAAGTTAAGTAAACGAATTGGCTGGAATAATGTCATAGTTTTTCCATGGCACATACTATTGACTTCCTTATCAATATAATCAGTGTGAGGAATAAAATCTAAAATGGTTTCTACTCAAAATGTGGGTTAAGTAGGTGATGAAGATTAAGGGGTGCCCTTGTGATGAGCACTGGGTGATAGATGAGAGGGTAGAATCACTATATTTTACATCTGAAACTGAATTACATTGTATGTTAACTAACAAGAATTTAAATAAAAGATTTTTAAAAATTGTAAAATAGGTTCAACATATGGTATGGCACAGATATTTTCTTGGCTATATAAATAAGTGCTTTTTTTTTTTGCTGTATTTGTATTTGCAATTTGTTGAGAAAGCTACTTAAAGGTGATCTCATGTTCATTAATTACTATTTATTCAACAATATTTATGTCCCTACTATGAGCAAGGCACAATCCTTGACAGAGAAGTTAGAGCAGAAAATAAAATACATAAACATCCCTGCCTTCATGAAGTTTACACTGCAGTGGAGAGAAGACAGACAATAAACCAAGTAAGTGAAACAAAAATTATGGCATATAGTGATAAGAACTGTAGGGAAAATAAGTCTACAACTTCCTAAATTCACTTTTAAAAATTACTTCATTTTACTCTTAATTATGTTCACTTGAGTGCCACTGATTAAGCAATTACAACACATACTGTATGACACCCTCTAGCTATCTAAACTTTTTTATTTTTAAATGACATTCAGTAAGCAAATTGTTGGTCAAATTTTTAAGAAAACTTTCTATACCTGTTAATGGCATATATGGACATTGGGCAATTTCTTCCAACAAGAAAACAAGTTTAGAACTGGAAAAAATGATTAAAAACAAGTATTTCAGCTCACCAGAAAATGGCAAAATGAGGAAAAGAACTTGAGATATGTTTACTCATGAAAAGATGTTACTGTATCAGTTAAGTACAGCAAGTCTGTGACCTTCTTTCCTGGAGGTGTTCGTATTCCCCTGACCTGGGGGTGGGGTGAGAATCTGCAGATTTACTATCTGGACATGGCGGTCATGGTTGGGAGCAGATAATGAACACCCACATCTTTACCAACTGAGGTGGGTCTCTTAGTTCAGGGAGGGCAGAAAATCAGCTAGAAACTTAACAGGAAGATTTTGCAACAAAAGCATCATGGGATTGAGATAATAAACTTTCCACATATTCTTAACAGAGCACTAAATTAAGGCTATCCAGGGAAAAGCCTAGAGAGGCTTGCAACTTGTTACACCTCTGAAAGCATTGCTCCAACCACATATAGCCCCAGCAGCAGAGGCAGAAGTCTTAGGGTTTGAATTGTTGAGGCACAAACTTGTCCAAGTAATTGGGTGATGACACAACTCTGCAAAGACTTCAAAGCAGCATTAAAAATATGTTCATAGAGGAGGGGCAAGATGGCAAAGAAGTAGGAGACCCTGTTTCAACTGGTCCCCTAAGGCGAGCTAATTATCTACCAGAACACTCTGAATACCCATGAAATCAGCATGAGATGCCTGAGATGTAGGATTATATACTTCTGGATCCCTACGGGGGCAGAAGACATCAGTGGACAGGTAAAGTGGAGTGGGAATGATCAGACTGATATCGGAGGATAAACCAGAAGTGACCCATTGGAAAGTAATACCCCAATATGAGAGTGACTTATGATTGGGGACCAGCATTAACTTGGAGTCTGGTTAAAAGCACTCAAAAAGTGCAAAAGATCTTCAGGGGCAACGGGTGGAATCAGGTGGTCACAGACATGGGCCTAAGCCTACGGACCTAGAACAGCCACCGCTGGTGGACCTCCCATGCCAGAGAGTGTGTGGCAGCAGAGTCTCCAGTTCCTGGTCCTGGAGCCCCCAGGGTTGCATGGCTTGCACCACCTCTTGGGCCAGGGCACACTCCTGCCCAAATGAGGGAGTCTAGTGGGCACTCTACAAGAACCACAGTTCTTCTAGAGAACCACAACCTTTTGCACTCTGTGCTCACTGCACAACTGGGGTCTGAATCACACTCCCCACTGGTGCCTGAGAGAGCTCCATATGGGCACTAGCCAGCGGTCTCTAGGACCAGCCGAGAGTTTGGACACTCCCAACCCGGACTTGAAGGAACTCAGCAAGATCTCTGGTTGGGATATCTCAGGCGGGCAGTGACCTGTGAAACCCCGAGTTCTGAACTCCAGACAGCAAAGGCAGCCACTGGAAGTGGGCTCCCTGGACCAATATCGCTCATGGTTTTAGCAGCATGGGGGTGCAGAGAAAAGCAGATGTTTCGTGCAACCCCTGAGATGGTGGCTGGGGACTCGCACTGCCTGTAGGAGGTTGCACGGCTCAGTGGAGTTGCAAGGGGGAATCTGTGTTCTGGACCACACAGAAGGAAGTAAACTGAGGCTTCTCTCAGAAACGGAGGTCTGGGTGCAGTTTGCTTTCCATGAAACCTCCAAAAAGCCACAAAAAGCCACCAAAGAATCTCCACACTGTTTCCAAAGTGGCTGCACCAATTTGCATTCCCACCAACAGTGTAAGAGGGTTCCCCTTTCTCCACATCCTCTCCAACACTTATTGTTTACTGTCTTGTTAATTTTGGCCATTCTAACTGGTGTCAGGTGGTATCTCAATGTGGTTTTGATTTGAATCTCCCTGATGGCTAATGATGATGAACATTTTTTCATGTGTCTGTTAGCCATTTGTTTGTCTTCTTTGGAGAAGTGTCTGTTCATGAGAAATTAAAAATAGAGCTACCCTATGACCCTGCAATTGCACTATTTACCCCAAAGATACTGATGTAGTGAAAGGAAGGGCCACCTGTACCCCAATGTTCATAAAAGCAATGGCCACAGTTGCCAAACTGTGGAAAGAACCTAGATGCCCTTCAATGGACGAATGGGTAAAGATGTGGTCCATATATACATGGGTACTCATCCTTTCTGATGATGGCATAATACTCCAACTTTTGTATCAATGTGGATGGGACTGGAAGAGATTATGCTGAGTAAAATAAGTCAAGCAGAGAGAGTCAATTGACACATGGTTTCAGTTACTTGTTCAGTATAAGGAACAACACGGAGGACATTGGGAGATGGAGTGGAGAAGGGAGATGGGTGAAATTGGAAGGGGAGACAAGCCATGAGAGACTGTGGACTCTGAGAAACAAACTGAGGGTTTTGGAGGGGAGAAGGTGGGGGGTTGGGTGAGCCTGGTGGTGGGTATTAAGGAGGACATGTATTGCACGGAGCACTGGGTATGGTGCATAAACAATGAATTCTGGAACACTGAAAAGAAATAAAATATAATAAAATGGGGAAAAGGGGGGAAAAAGCTGCCAAAGAACAAAAACCTCCAGAGAACAAAAGCCTGAAAAACCAGTTTCCACAGAGCCCAGCCCCTTGATAGGGAGCAGGAGGACTCAACCCAAGCAAGACTGACTGAAAAACACAAGGCAAGTCCCTCCCCCAGAAGCCACCTGAAAGAATGAAAGGACAACCACTACAGGGTCCCCGTAAAACTGTAAAACCCCAATATTAGGGGAAAACAAGATATTAAACTCCTGATATTGCCCTAAAATGTGTACATTTCATAGATACAACTTTTATTTTTAATTAATTCTCACTATTCTTGTTCTTTTTAATTTTTTTAAAGATTTTTTTTTTTTATTTGACAGAGATCACTAGTAGGCAGAGCGGCAAGTGGGGAAGGGGGGGGAAAGCATGTTCCCAGCTGAGTAGAGAGCCCAACACAGGGCTCAATCCCAGGACCCTGGGATCATGACCTGAGCCAAAGGCAGAGGCTTTAACACACTGAGTCACCCAGGCACTCCTCTTTTTAATTCTTTTAACCTACTTACCATTACAACTAGAGGTTTAATACAACATATTCCATAATAACCTTTTAAATTGTTTTCATACATACACCTGTATTTTTCTTTTCCTTTTCTATTTTTTTAAATATACATATAGATATGAGCTTCAAGGTAATCTTGTTTCCATAATCAATACCAACCCTATATATATGTAAACAAGTATTAATCTCCTTTTATCTCTGGAAAGTTGAGTCCTTTAACAAAGATATCAAGATACACCCAAGAAGAATCAAAATAACCTTCCTCATCCACACTGAGGATTTATAACCACCCTCCCATCTTTTTCTTCTGTCAATGTTTCTGCATATTTGTTTTTGTTCTGGTATTATATAAATCTTACACTTGGGGTTCATTTTAGCTGGGTTCTTTTTTTTTTTTTTTTCTTGTCATTTACTTTTGTCGGTCTTTTTGTTTGGCCATTTTTGTTTGTATACCTTATAAATCTTAACTTTGGGGCCCATTCTGGCTGGGTCTTCTCTTTTTTTCTGTGTCTCTCTTTCTCTCTCTCTCTTTTTTTCTTTTCTCTTTCTTTTTAGTGGTGACTTCTGATTGCTCAGAAGCATTCCAGGGTGTACCTTGCCTGGATCACGGTTGATATATTCAGCTACACATCCCCTCAACCACCTCTCACCAAAATGACTAGGAGGAGCGACACCCAATAGAGGAAAAATTCAGAGACCATGCCCTCTCCATCAGAGCTATTGGATATGGACATAAACAGTATGTTGGAAAGGGAATTCAGGTTTACAATTATCCAGGCAATGGTAGGTTGGAGAAAACCATTAATGTCAACATGGAATCGATAAGAGCAGAAGTGAAAGCCACCCAGGAAGAAGTTAAAGATGCTATCAATGAGATCCAATCTAATCTAAATTCTCTAACAGCTAGGGTAACCTTGAGGCAGAAGATAGACCTAGTGATCTAGAGGACAAACTGATAGAGAGAAAGGATCAGGAAGAGGCCTGAACAAACAGCTTAGAAGCCATGAAAACAGAATTAGGGAAATAAATGATGCCATGAAATGTTCCAACATCAGAATTATTGGGATTCCTGAGGGGGAGGAGAAAGAAAGAAGACTAGAAGATATAGTTGAACAAATTCTCCATGAAAATGTTCCCAATGTTGGGAATGGAACCAGTGTTCCTGTCCTAGAGGTAGAAGGAACACCCTCCAAGATCAACAAATCTAGAAAGACCCCGAGGCATTTGATTGTAACACTGATGAATCATAATTTTAGATAAGAGCTTTTGAGGGCAGCTGGGGGAAGAGATTCCTCAAGTACAGAGGAAGGCCCATCAGAATAAAGTCAGACGTGTCCACAGAAACCTGGCAAGCCAGAAAGACATATTCAGGGCACTAGATGGGAAGAACATGCAGCCAAGAATAATTTATCCAGCAAGGTTGACATTCAAAATGAGATAAAGAGCTTCCAAGACCGACAAGGTTTAAAAGAGAATGTGAACACCAAGCCAGCACTACAAGAAATATTTTTTAATTAATTAATTATTTATTTGACAGAGAGAGAGATCACAAGTAGGCAGAGAGGCAGGCAGGGGGGTGGGGGGGAAGCAGGCTCCCCGCTGAGCAGAGAGCCTGATGCGGGACTTGATCCCAGGACCCTGAGATCATGACCTGAGCCGAAGGCAGAGGCTTAACCCATTGAGCCACCCAGGCACCTGGCACTATAAGAAATATTAAGGGGGGGGGGTGTCCTATAGAAGAAGAAAGAACCCAAGAGTGTCATAGAACAGAAATTTACAGAGACAATCTTTAGAAACAAGGACTTCACAGGCAACATGATGTCAATAAAAACGTATCTTTCAATAATCACTGTCAATGTGAATGGCCTAAACGCTCCCATAAAATGGCAAAGGGTTGCAGATTGAATAAAACTACAGGACCCGCCCATATGTTGTTTACAAGAGACCCATTTAGAACCTAAGGATACATCCAGACTGAAAGTGAAAGGATGGAGAGGCATCTTTCCTGCCAATGGGCTTCAAAAAAAAGCTAAGGTAGCAATTCTCATATCAGATAAATTAGATTTTAAACTAAAGACTGTAGTCAGAGATAAAGAAGGACACTACATCATTCTTAAAGTGTCTATTCACCAAGAAGATCTAGCAATTGTAAATATTTATGCCCCCAATATGGGAGCAGCCAACTACATAAGACAACTGTTAATCAAGATAAAGAGTCATATTGATATGAATACTTTAATAGTAGTGGATCTTCACATGCCACTCTCAGTAATAGATCATCCAAGCAGAAAATCAGTAAAGAAACAAGAGCATTAAATGACACATTGGACCAGATATATACAGAACATAGATATATACAGAACTCACAGATATATACAGAACATTCCACCCTAAAACAACAGAATACTCATTCTTCTCAAGTGCCACATGGACCTTCCTCCAGAATAGACCACAGACTGGGTCACAAATCAGGGCTCAACCAATACCAAAAGATTGAGATTATTCCCTGCATATTCTCAGATCACAATGTTTTGAAAATGAAATTCAACCACAAGAAAAAACTTGGAAGGAATTCAAACACTTGGAAACTAAAGACCACCCTGCTTAAGAATGTTTGGATCAACCAGGAAATCAAAGAAGAACTTAAACAATCCATGAAAACCAATAAGAATGAAGACACTTTGGTCCAAAACCCATGGGATACGGCAAAGGCAGTCCTAAGGGGGAAGCACATAGCCATCCAAGCCTCCCTCAAAAAAATTGAAAAATCCAGAATACACCAGCTCTCTTTAAAGAACTGGAGAACCAACAATAAATGAAGCCAACCCCACACACAAGAAGAGAAATAAGGTTAGAGCAGAGATCAATGAGTTAGAAACGAGAGATACAGTAGAACACATCAATGAAACTAGAAGCTGGTTCTTTGAAAGAATAAGATCGATAAACTATTGGCCAAATTAATCCAAAAGCAAAGAGAGAGGACCCAAATTAAAAAATTATGAATGAAAAGGGAGAGATCATGACTAACACCAAGGAAATAGAAACAATCATCAGAAATTATTACTAACAGTTATATGCCAATAAGTTAAGCAACCTAGACGAAATGGATGGATTCCTGGAAACCTATAAACTTCTAAAACTGAATCAGGAAGAAATTGACAACCTGAATAGATTAATATCTAGTAATGAGATTGAAGCAAGGATCAAAAACCTCCCCCAAAACAAGAGCCCAGGACCTCATGGATTCCCTGGAGAATTCTACCAAACATTCAAAGAAGAAATAATACCTATTCTCCTGAAGCTGTTTCAAAAAAATAAAAACAGAAGGAAAACTTCCAGATTCTTTTTATGAAGCCGTCATTACCCTGATCCCCAAACCAGGCAAAGACCCCACCAAAAAGGAGAATTTCAGACCAATATCCCTGATGAATATGGATGCCAAGATTCTCAACAATATCCTAGCTAATAGGATCCAACAGTATATTAAAAAGATTATCCACCATGACCAGGTGAGATTTATCAATGGGAGGCAAAGGTGGTTCAACATTTGCAAATCAATGTGATAGAACAAATCAATAAGAGAAGAGAGAAGAACCACATGGTCCTCTCAATTGATGCAGAAAAAGCATTTGACAAGATACAGCATCCATTCCTATTAAAACAATTCAAAGTATAGGGATAGAGGGAATATTCTTCAAGTTCATAAAATCTATCTATGAAAAACCCAAAGCGAATATCATCCTCAATGGGGAAAAGCTGACAGCCTTCCCTCTGAGATCAGGAACACGACAAGGATGTCCACTCTTGCCACTGTTATTCAACATAGTACTAGAAGTCCTAGCAACAGCAATCAGACAACAAAAAGAAATAAAGGGTATTTAAATTGGCATTGAAAGAGTCAAACTCTCTCTCTTTGCAGATAACATGATACTTTATATGGAAAACCCAAAAGACTCCACACCCAAACTACTAGAACTCATACAGCAATTCAGTAATGTGGCAGGATACAAAATCAATGTACAGAAATCAGTTGCTTTCTTATACACTAACAATGAAAATACAGAAAGGGAAATTAAAGAATCGATTCTGTTTACTATAGCACCAAGAATCATAAGATACTTGAGAATAAACCTAACCAAAGAGGTAAGGGATCTGTACTCAAAGAACTACAGAACATGCATGAAAGAAACTGAAGAAGACACAAAAAGATGGAAGACCATTCTATGCTCATGGATCGGAAGAATAAACATTATCAAAATGTCTATACTGCCTAGAGCCATCTATAATTTCAATGCCATCCCAATCAAAATTCCACCAGCATTATTCAAAGAGCTGGAACAAACAATCCTAAAATTTATATGGAACCAGAAGAGACCCCAAATTGCAAAGGGAATGTTGAAAAAGAAAAACAAAACTGGGGGCATCACGTTGCCTGGTTTCAAGCTTTACTACAAAGCTGTGATCACCAAGACAGCATGGTACTGGCACAAAAACAGACACATAGACCAGTGGAACAGAGTAGAGAGCCCAGATATGGACCCTCAACTCTATGGTCAAATAGTCTTTGACAAAGTAGGAAAAAATATACAGTGGAGAAAAGACAATCTCTTCAATAAAAGGTGCTGGGAAAATTGGACAGCTATGTGTAGAAGAATGAAACTCAACCATTCTCTTTCACCATACACAAAGACAAACTCAAAGTGGATAAAAGACCTCAACGTGAGGCAGGTACCTATCAAAATCCTAGAGGAGAACATAGGCAGTAACCTCTTTGACATTGGCCACAGCAAATTCTTTCAAGATATGTCTCCAAAGGCAAAGGAAACAAAAGCAAAAATGAACTTTTGGGACTTCATCAAGATCAAAAGCTTCTGCACAGCAAAGGAAACAGTCAACAAAACAAAGAGGCAATGCACGGAATGGAAGAAGATGTCCACAAATGACAGTAGAGACAAAGGGCTGATATCCAAGATCTATAAAGAACTCCTCAAACTCAACACACACAAAACAGTAAATCATGTCAAAAAATGGTGAGAAGACATAAACAGACACTTCTCCAAAGACGACATACAAATGGCTAACAGACACATGAAAAAATGTTCATCATCATTAGCAATCAGGGAGACTCAAATCAAAACCACATTGAGATAACACCTTACACCAGTTAGAATGGCCAAAATTAACAAGACAATAAACAACATGTGTTGGAGAGGATGTGAAGAAAGGGGAACCCTCTTACACTGTTGGTGGGAATGCAAGTTGGTGTAGCCACTTTGGAAAACAGTGTGGAGATTCCTTAAGAAATTAAAAATAGAGCTTCCCTATGACCCTGCAGTTGCACTACAAGGTATTTGCTCCAAAGATACAGATGTAGTGAAAAGAAGGGCTATCTGTACCCCAATGTTCATAGCAACAATGGCCACAGTAGCCAAACTGTGGAAAGAACCAAGATGTCCTTCAATGGACGGATGGATAAAGAAGATATGGTCCATATATACTATGGAGTATTATGCCTCCATCAGAAAGGATGAGTACCCAACTTTTGTATCAATGTGGATGGGACTGGAAGAGATTATGCTGAGTGAAATAAGTCAAGCAGAGAGAGTCAATTATCATATGGTTTCGCTTATTTGTGGAGCATAAGGAATAACACGGAGGACATGGGGAGATGGAGAGGAGAAGTGAGTTGGGGTAAATCAGAGGGGGAGACAAACCATGAGAGACTGTGGACTCTGAGAAACAAACAGGGTTTTGGAGGGGAGGGAGGTGGGGGGTTGGGTGAGCCTGGTTGTGAGTATTATGGAGGGCATGTATTGCATGGAGCACTGGGTATGGTGCATAAACAATGAATTTTGGAACATTGAAAAAAAAATTTAATTGGGACGCCTAGGTGGCTCAGTTGGTTAAGCGGCTGCCTTCGGCTCAGGTCATGATCCTGGGATGGAGTCCCACATCGAGTCCTGGGATGGAGTCCCACATCGGGCTCCTTGCTCAGCAGGGAGCCTGCTTCTCCCTCTGCCTCTGCCTGCCACTCTATCTGCCTGTGCTCACTCTCGCTCTCTCTCTCTGACAAATAAATAAATAAAATCTTTAAAAAAATTAATTAAAAAATATACATGTTCATAGAATTGAAATAAAATACGTTCAAAGAATCAAAGAAAATTGTAACAATTATGAATCAACAAACAGCATATCCCAACAGAGGAATGGAAACTATTAAAAAATAGAAATTCTAGGGATGAAATGAAAAATATACTTCATTAACCTAAAATTAAACATCAGATCTGAGATAGTGGAAGGAATCAGTAAATTTGAAATCACATCAATAGAAAACATGCAATACAAAAATAAAGGAGGGGAAATTAAAGAAAAATCCAGTGGCAGTGCCACACATCTATAGTCAACATCAAGCATTTACTCATGTATGTGATTGGAGTCCCTAAAGAAAGGGAAACCAAAAGTAGAAAGAAAGAAAGAAAAAAACCTTGAAGAAGTAATGACTGAAACTTTCCAATCTGGTAGAAACAAAAGATTAATTTAGGAATCCCCTGAATCCAAAGTAGAACAAATACAATAAGAACCACATATCAAGCCAAAATAGCCAAACAACTGAAACCAAATAACAAAGAGAAAATCTGGAAATTAGGAAGAAGAAAAGGATTCGTCACATACAGGGCAACAACAGTACAAACTTCTCATCAGAAACAAGGGAGCCAGAAGACAACAGAATGACAAAATACCAAGGCGGGGGGGGGGGGAGAATAAATCTAGTATGTTCTTTGAAAATAGCTCTAAATTAGAAATCAGTAAGAGAAAGGGATATAGGAAAGACCAAAATGTGTGAGAATTAAATAACACTTTTAAATAGCCCATGAAATAAAAAAAAGAAATCAAGAGAAATGAGAAAATACTGTACTTGAACTGAATGATGATGAAAACACAACATATCAAAATTTGTGGTATGTAGTTAAATCAGTGCCTGAAAATTTATAGCTTAAAATGCTTATAGTAGAAAAAAATTTTTAAATCAATGATAAAATCTCTATCTTAAGTTATGAGGAAAATTTTTAAAAATTCAGTCCAAAGTAATGCAAAAATAGAAAATAATGCATCCATTTCATCTAGGTTGCTTAGCTTATTGACACATAACTGTTGATAATAACTTCTGATGATTGTTTCTACTTCCTTGGTGTTAGTTGTGATCTCTCCCTTTTCATTCATAATTTTATTAATTTGGGCTTTCTCTCTTTTCTTTTGGATTAGTGTGGCCAATGGTTTATCGATCTTATTCTTTCAAAAAACCAGCTTCTAGTTTCATTGATACGTTCTACTGTATCTCTGGTTTCTACCTCATTGATCTCTGCCCTAATCTTGATTATTTCCCTTCTTATATGTGGAGTTGGTTTGATTTGTTGTTGATTCTCCAGTTCTTTAAGGTATACAGACAGCTGGTGTATTCTGGATTTTTCCATTCTTTTGAGGGAGGCTTGGATGGCTATGTATTTCCCCCTTAGGACCACCTTTGCTGTATCCCATAGGTTTTGGACCGAAGTGTCTTCATTCTCATTGGTTTCCATGAATTGTTTCAGTTCTTCTTTGATCTCCTGGTTGATCCAAGCATTCTTAAGCAAGGTGGTCTTTAGCTTCCAGGTGTTTGAGTTCCTTCTGAACTTTTCATTGTGACTGAGCTCCAGTGTCAAAGCATTGTGATCTGAGAATATGCAGGGAATAATCTCAGTCTTTTGGTATCAGTTGAGTCCTGATTTGTGATCCAGTATGTGGTCTATTCTGGAGAAGGTTCCATGTGCACTTGAGAAGAATGAGTATTCTGTTGTTTTAGGGTGGAATGTTCTGTATATATCTATGAGGTCCATCTGGTCCAATGTGTCATTCAATGCTCTTATTTCTTTATTGATTTTCTGCTTTGATGATCTCTCTATTTCTGAGAGAGGCGTGTTAAGATCTCCTACTATTAATGTATTCATATCAATATGACTCTTTATCTTGATTAACAGTTTTCTTATGTAACTGGCTGCTCCCATATTGGGGGCATATATATTTACAATTGTTAGATCATCTTGGTGGATAGTCCCTTTAAGAATTATGTAGTGTCCTTCTGTATCTCTGACTACAGTCTTTAGTTTAAAATCTAATTTATCTGATATGAGAATCGCTACCCTGGCCTTCATCATCACTAGCCATCAGGGAGATTCAAATTAAAACCACATTGAGATACCACCTTACACCAGTTAGAATGGCCAAAATTAGCAAGACAGGAAACAACATGTGTTGGAGGGGATATGGAGAAAGGGGAACCCTCTTACACTGTTGGTGGGAATGCAAGTTGGTATAGCCACTTTGGAGAACAGTGAGGAGATTCCTCAAGAAATTAAAAATAGAACTTCCCCATGACCCTGCCATTGCACTACTGGGTATTTACCCCAAAGATACAGATGTAGTGAAAAGAAGGGCCATCTGTACCCCAATGTTTATAGCAGCAATGGCCACGGTTGCCAAACTGTGGAAAGAACCAAGATGCCCTTCAACAGACGAATGGATAAGGAAGATGTGGTCCATATACACTATGGAGTATTATGCCTCCATCAGAAAGGATGAATACCCAACTTTTGTAGCAACATGGACGGGACTGGAAGAGATTATGCTGAGTGAAATAAGTCAAGCAGAGAGAGTCAATTATCATATGGTTTCACTTATTTGTGGAGCATAACAAATAGCATGGAGGACAAGGGGAGATGAAGAGGGGAAGGGAGTTGAGGGAAATTGGAAGGGGAGGTGAATGAACCATGAGAGACTATGGACTCTGAAAAACAATCTGAGGGTTTTGAAGGGGCGGGGGGAGGGGAGGTTGGGGAACCAGGTGGTGGGTATTAGGGAGGGCACGGATTGCATGGAGCACTGGGTGTACTGCAAAAACAATGAATACTGTTACACTGAAAAAAAATAAAAAATTTAAAAAAATAGAAAATAATATAAGTATGTAGTATATGTGAGAATATTATATCACTATGTTATAACATGCATTATTTTATAATGTTAATTTGTTATGCATAATAGTACATATATATTATAAATATGATATATATCAGAACATAAAAACTGGACAAACCATGGAGTTGGCCTTTTGAAAATATCAGCGAAATTGGTAAAGCCCTAACTAGACTGATCAAGGAAAAAAGTAAATTATTCATATGAGGAAGGAAAGAAGGACCACCACCATAAATCACACAAAAGTAACAAATAAAAGAATGTTGTGAAAATCTTAATGACAATACATTTGACAACTAGATCAAATGAATAAATTCCTTGAAAGACACAAATCACAAACCTAACTGAAAAACTAGTAGAAAATATTTGCTAAATAAATTATTTATTAAGACCTTCCCTCAAAGTCAGATCCAGATGGCATCAACAATGAAGTCTATCAAACATTTTGGGAAGAAATAATACCAATACCACAGGAAGTGTAGACAGAGGACAAGGAAATACCTCCCAAATTAATTTATCAGGCCAGAATTATCCTGAAACCAAAACCTTTTAAAAACTTGAAATAAAACCACAAATACCCTTCACGAGTATGGACTAAAAATTCTTTTTTTTTTTAAAGATTTTATTTATTTATTTGACAGACAGAGATCACAGGTAGGCAGAGAGGCAGGCAGAGAGAGGAAGTGAAACATGCTCCCTGCTGAGCAGAGAGCCCAATGCGGGGCTGGATCCCAGGACCCTGGGATCATGACCTGAGCCAAAGGCAGAGGCTTTAACCCACTGAGCCACCCAGGCGCCCCATGGACTAAAAATTCTTAATGAAATTTTTATAAAGTATATAGAAAAACAGTGGGCGCCTGGGTGTCTCAGTAGGTTAAGCGTCTGCCCTTTGGCTCAGGTCACGTTCTCAGGACCTGGGATAGAGCCTGGTGTCAAGTTCCCTTGATCAGCGGAGAGTCACTTCTCCCTCTCTCTCTGCCCCTCCCCCCTGCTTGTGCTTGCCCTTTGTCTCTTTCTCCCTCTCACTCTCAAAAAAATAAACAAAATCTTTTAAAAAAGAAAAATGATAAAATTCAGTCATAAAATTTTGAAGCCATGAAGAATGTTAGAGACAGACTCGACTCTCCTTCCCTACCACCACTTCCTTTTTAAGTTACAGTTTCAGGCCAGTTCCATACCAAATTGCTTTCATCAGTCCCGGATATAGCTCAGTCAACAGACTTC
The DNA here is from genome assembly GCF_002288905.1 of Enhydra lutris kenyoni. Lineage (NCBI taxonomy): Eukaryota > Metazoa > Chordata > Mammalia > Carnivora > Mustelidae > Enhydra > Enhydra lutris. The sequence goes on along the minus strand of NW_019154155.1, from coordinate 1,116,101 downwards.
AGTTTTGTATTCATTTATGTTTACTGTTCATCTAATGGGACACTTAAAGGGATGAAGTGACTAAATGGAGAAACTAAGGCAATGAACGACTTAAACCTGGATAGCTGAGAGTTGCTGTCATGGTTGGTCAAAGAATGACCCCTGCAGAAGCTGGACAGGGAAGAGAGTGAGGTCAAGTTGGACATTTCCCTGCTCCTCCCTGCCTGTGTCTGCCTACCACAGCTCAGGGCTCCTCTAGAGGCAGTCCACTCTGCAGGGCTCCCTCTTTGCAGGTATAGGGACTACTCTACTCCTCCGATCCTTTTGGACCTAGGGGTATATCGGCTCTTTCCACTGTTACCAGCATGTATATGATCTCTTTGTTTTAATCTTGGGATTCTGACAGCAAGTTATCTTTAAGATCCAAACATAATGTCCCATTTGCTGAGATTTCTGGGAGAAAGCATATGTGTGTCTTCCTCTGGATGGAATCTTACGAGTTTGTGAAGCTTGAGTCTCTCAACCCCAACCTGCTGCCAAAAGGGGATCTGGCCTGGGGATAAAGCCTGCACCAGGTGAATCAAAAGGGAGACACCATTTGAACTCTACATCAAACCACAAGTAAAGCCAGATTTAGGACAAACCACTAATAGTTCACTGCAAACCAACTACTGGAATATCCATCCTTTGTGGCAAAATTAGTCCGTGTTCTCTCCTTCTCCCTACTTCTTCAGTATGTCCTTTCATTGTTTCCTCCAGCATGAGTAGGAAGTTTGGGCAGAGAAAAAGTGAGCATTCCTTAAAATATTTTTCTGATGCAAAATGAAAACTGGTCAATTAAATCTAAATAGTTAAAAGAAACAAAAATTTTGGTGAATTGACTATTGATGAATTTTCTTGCTTCCCTTGAAGTCAGCTTTACCTACAGAATTTTCAGTCATGCAAGCTAATAAATTCCCTTTTTGCTCAAGCTGGATTTGAATTCAGCTTTCCATTATTTTTATCAGTTCTAACTAATGGAAGACTAAATCACAAAGAATCCTAAAGGCTAAACTATAATCATGACAAGTGAGAGTGGAGTGAAGAACAGAAAGTGATGACTTTTTATAGCAGATGCTGAATGAATCTGAACACAGAAGGACATCTAAGGGAAACATTCAAAGCTTATAGGGAACCCAACTGATTCAGTAGTAAATCTATATTAATACTTAGAAGTTCAACACATCAAGATGTTTTAATAATTGGTTATGTTATTATTTTCGTTCAGGAGTAGGGAACAACTGTACGTAGTTTCATTATTTTCTTAGTTCCAGCCATTTTTGCCGTACATGATTTGTCCTTTTCTTTTCTTTTTTTTTTTTTTTTTGCTTTTCTTTTTTTTTTTAATTGTGTTATGTTAGTCACCATAAAATACATTAGTGTTTTTTTTTTAAGATTTTATTTATTTATTTGACAGATAGAGATCACAAGTAGGCAGAGAGGCAGGCAAAGAGAGAGGAGGAAGCAGGCTCCCTGCTGAGCAGAGAGCCTGATGCGGGGCTCGATCCCAGGACCCTGAGATCATGACCTGAGCTGAAGGCAGAGGCTTTAACCCACTGAGCCAACCAGGTGCCCCACATCATTAGTTTTTGATGCAGTGTTCCAAGACTCACCTTTTTAAGTTGATGTTTGACTTGCACTAATACTTATAGTTTCATTTTCCTCTAGAGATCAGTGGATTTTTTTTCAGATTTGCCCCTCATTATAAATAGAGGGCTTTTGTTCTTACTGAAGACATACATCAATACATCACTAAATAATTTATCACTAAAAAATTATAATCTGCTTTCTAGTAATATCTTAAGCCTGACAAGTAAAATTAAATTCAGACATCTTTCTTCAATTTGAGCATATATTTTACCAATAAGGAACTTTGCTTCTACAAAAACTTGTATTTCCATGTCCACATTTTCTTTATGTGAACAGTGTTAAAGATAGCTGGGAGAGAAGAACAGTGAATGTATCCTTACCTACAACATAATACTGCTTTACATGAGAGGGCCAAATTGAGGAAGCTCCTTTTAATTTCAGAATGGAGGGCATACTTCAAGGTTTCACCATCAATGATGAGGGCCAGGTCATTTTCTTTACTTATCTGGGTTCCGAGAGCTTCACAGTGCCGAGTAATGGCTTGTTGTGTTGCCTATAACAAAGATGGGGGAGGGAATCACTTTATTTTTCTCATTTTAAATATAAATGAAAGACTTTCTGAATCAAGATGGTAGACTGAGGGATATTTTTACCTCATTCTACCCTTCAAATAGCTCACTGAAATTTAAAGATAAATAACATGAAAAGAATATTGTCATCATTGGTCATTGGTGAAATGCCAATTGAAACCACAATGAGATACTACTTCACATGCATTAGCATGACTAGAATCAAAAAGTCAGATAATAAGTGTTGATCAGGATATAGAGAAATACAAAACTCCCATACACTGCTGTTGGGAATGTAAAATGGTGTAGCCACTTTGGAAAATAGTCTGACAGTTCCACAGATGGGTAAACATGGAGTTCACCCATGACCCAGCAATTCCACTCATGCATATATATACCCAAGACAAATGAAAACAAGTGTCTACACAAAACTTGTATGTGAATGTTTAGAGCAGCATTATTCACAGTTGCCTAAGTTATAACAACCTAATGAATGGATAAACAAAATATGGTATATCCAAATTATGGAATATTCTTTAGCTATATAAAGGTTATGAAGTATCAATGAATGCTACAACATGAATTAACCTTGAAAATATGGTAACTAAAAGAAGCCAGTCAAAAAGACTGTATGCTATTATGATTCAATTCACATGAAAGTCAAGAAAAACAAACCCATAGAGACAACAAGTAGATTAATGGTTGTTTAGTGTTGGGGAAGGAGGATGAGAGAGATGATATCTAAAGAGTAGGGAGATTCTTTTAGAGGTGTTGAAAGTGTTCTAAAAGTTGACTATGGTGGCAGTTGCATGTATAAGTGAAAATATTAAAACAGATTGAATTGTACACATTAAATGTAAATTTTATGTAATGTGGATTATATCTCAATAAAGCTGTTTTTTTTAAAGGTTTAGAAGTAAGAGTGAATTCTTATCAGTTGGAAAATACAGATGGATGCTAATAGCCTATTAGAAAATTCAGAGAATTTTTGAGAAAAATATCAAAAGCGGGAACAAAATAATGGAGTGAACTCTACAAAACTGAGTCTCAGACTTCTAAGGAAGAAATAAAGAAGTTGTAGAGACTCATCACTCAATTTAAGATGTGTGGGCATCACCTCCCTTAGCTTATTTTCCTCACCCCAACCTTTCCTTCCCTCATAAAAAACAACTGCTGAAAGCTCAAAAGAGCAGGGAGCCTGCTTCTCCCTCTCCCTCTACTACTTCCTCTGCTTGTGCTCTCTTGCTCTCTGTGTCAAATAAATAAATAAAATCTTTTTTTTTTAAAGTTCAAATTTTTATAGAAAGTACTCCCCATGCCAGTAGTAGAGTGGGAAATTCAGGTAGTAGAATATTTTAAGGAAAATGTGTAATAAAATGTTAAGTTATAGACATTAATACTAAAGAAAATTCCTTCATCAAATACAAATGAAATTTTAAAAAAATCAATTACCACTTTCTATTGAAACATTAGTGAACTAGTACATGTGCCAGACTATTTCTTGATTCTTACCAACTCTGTTTTACTTCTATGACTATGTGAAATGAATGTCATAAATTATTAAATCATATTTAAGATTATTTAATTATATTATAATTAAATAATTAAACATATAATATATATTATAATTTTCAGTTATAGTCAATGATCTATAGAAATCAGAGATTTTTATGATGTCCCCTAAACATATTAATAAATGAAATTTTAAGAAAGTGTGCCACCTGAAGAAAAATTTTAAACATAACAGGTATCAAGCACCAAAAGCTTTAATGAAAAAAACCTCCTCCCTATTTTTCCCAGGAAGCCTTCGTTACTCGTTACTCAAATGAAATAACTGTGTTTCCCAAAAGAAAAGATACTTTAATAATCCTGGAATTACTGAGGGCTTTTTATAAACCTCAAGGTCTAATAACAGATGGAATTCAAACACTTGAAATTTGATTTCATACTGTGTAGGAACTATGATGTATTATATATATGTATAATAAATGTATATCATAGTAAGCATTTCTACTTCTGTTTTTACTACACAGTGGACTGCATATTTCATCAATGATCTCACATAACTGTAATCGTTTTGTTGCCCTGAAGATAATCTGGCAAAATGAAAGTTTTCCTCACTTTAATAATTCTCATATTTCATTTGGTCAGTGAACACAAAACTTGGTGCTTTTCTAGTTAATATATTATTCTCAATTTTACAGCTTCTTAGAACAAGTAAATGCTTGGAGCTAAAGCTATTAATTTAATGTCCTATTTTTTTCTTCCACTGCTAAATTGTTTATCAGTCCTGCTGCCAATGTTAACAGAAGTTAAAGGTAATTCCTCCAACATGGTTCGTTCTAGAACATGACTACCTGAGTCATTTGCCAACATTAATTATGTAAAATCCTGCAACACAACCTGAAGCATATTATATGGGTAAATTGCATTATATGCTTCATATGGAAAACAAGTCTATCAGTAAGTAAGTAATGATTATTTAAGAATAATGAGTTTTGAAAATGACATAACTCTAAAGTTCACAGGAACTGAAAACACAACAGAAAATCTTAGAGAAACAATGTACCAGGATCACTATGCAAGTCACAATATCTAAGTGACATAAAGTTTTCCATAGTAAGCTTCACTAATAAGATTAGCTTCTGGAAAATTCTAACTCATTCACCTAATTACTTATGCAACTTTATTCCTCTCAAACTTGAAGAATACTGTCCATTGTACAAACTTAAATTAAAGGTCAAAAGTTAGTCTAAGGTGCTGAAATTTCAACAATGACACATAAAGAGCTTGGATTAACCACTGCCATCCTTATAGAAAAAAATGTTGAACAAAGTGAAAACCAACCTTCTTTGGACCTATCAGAGATAGCTGAGATCACATGATAAACTGTCACCAGAAATCTGAATAGACAAATGACCTGTGTGTAACTAGAGCAGAAGGAACTACTATAGTCACAAACTGGTAGGAATACTTAACTGGTAATTTTGAGGAATTGATGTATCCTGAGTATGAGTTACCCCAAAAGTGAGAAACTCCTTGGGTTACAATCTTGATGGACGAAGACATTTTTGTGGATTTACTTCTAGAAACCTCACCAGGTTCTCATGGTGAAAAGCCAAGGAAAATTCCCCTCATGGTTCAGGCAGGAGGAGGGGGAAAGTGAACATTTTGATAGATGCCCAGAGCGTTCTCCATAATGAAAGCCTAGTCTCTAAAGCTAAAGACTTTACCAGAGTCTTATCCCTAAAGGAAAGAACGTTTACCCAATTCTAACCCCCTCTAACCTCCCTATCTCAACCAAGGGGAGAAAACTGCTAAGAAATACTTATAAAAACATAGGGGCACAGACTCACTAAAAGACTGAGATTTAATCGTAAGAACACTTCTCTTACCACACACCTTACAACACACCAACAGGGCCCCAGTATAGTAACAGCGCATTACACACAAAAGAGCTATGAGGCACAGCTCTATTTAAGGAGGAGTTCTCAGAGAAACCCCAAGACAGTACGGGGGAATAAATAAGGACGCTAGAGGAATCTGGAGCTTCTCATGTGTATAGCTGCAACAAACATTAAATACAGCCAGATTAACATAAAACTTCACATAAAGGCCTTTACCACAATTTCTCTTACCATATTCATCATGTCCAGCTCCCAACAAAAATTACAAGACATGCTAAAAGGCAAGAAAAAGCACTGCCTGAAGAGCTAAAGCAAACATCAGAACCAGATTCAAAGATAATGCAGATTTTGGAAATATCAGACAGTGAATTTGAAATAAGCTCTGATTATGTGCTATGGTGAGTGCTGTGAAGTGTGTAAAACTGGCGATTCACAAACCCATACCCTTGGGGCTAAGAATATATTATATGTTAATTTAAAAAAACTCTGATTAACATGTTAAGCACTCTAATGGAAAAATAGACAACATAAAAGAACAAAGGGAGGAAGATAAGCAGACAGATGGAAACACTTAAGAAAGAATAAAAATGAAACACTAGAAATTTAAAAAACACTGTAACAGAAATGAAGAACGCCCTTATTGGGCCCAACAATAGACTGCACAAAGTCTAAAAATTAATGAGCTTAAAGATATATCAACAGAAATTTCCCAAACTGAAATATAAAGGAAAAAAATTAGATTAAAAAAACAGAATGGAATATTCAAGAACTGTGGACAATTTAAAAGGTCTAACATACAGCTAATTGGAATATCAGAAGGAGAAGAGAAAGAGAACAGGAAAAAAAAAATTTAAGTATGAATGACTAAGAATGTTCCCAAACTCTAGCAAACATATAACTACAGACCCAGGAAACTTAGAAAACACCAAGAAGGATCAATACAAAAAAATTTACACCTATACATAGCATATTCAAACCACAAAATCAGAGGTAAAAAAGAAATGTTGAAAGAAGTGAAAGAGAAGAATAAAGTAAGAAATGCAAGCTTGACATCAGAAACAATACAGTTGAGAAGAATGTGTTGAAGGAATGAGAAACACCAACTTAGAATTCTATATCCAGTGTAAATATCCCTCAAAGGTGAAAGAGAAAGATTTTTCTGAGACAAAAACAGGAAATTCAATGCCAGCTGATCTGCCTCATAAGAAATATTTTTAAAGTTTTAGGGTATGTGTCAGGCACTTAGATCTACATTTTTAAAAAGAAGACTGAAAAGGAATAGATTAAATCTATTTAAGTTTCTTAAAAAATGATAAAATTACACAGTAAAAAATATTTAAAGAAAATAAATGGCTATAGCCATTTAATTTTTAAGGGCAAGGAGGTTCAATATTAGATTACAAAAGCCTTTCATTCCTTCCATGTAAATGCTACATATGTACTCAAACTTTTGATAAAGACGGATTGGTACATATTTTCTCTCTCTCCCATTTTTTTTTTTTCATTTTTAAAATCAAGAATCTGAGTGCTGGATTTGGTATGATGTCAGAAGCAGGGGTGATAAAGTCAGAAGCAGGGGTGATAAAGGACTACCCTAAGAATGAGGCAAGAACTGGGGACCAGAGGTAATGTTCTAATGCACTTGAGTGAGAGTTGAAGGCAACTTACATAGATTTTAAGGTGTGGGGGAACACTCAAGCAATAAATTGGTTACATGTATATTTAATCAAATTTTTAAAAATCACTTACCTCCAATGAGTTTAAATTCAATTGAATACGAAACATGTGAGCTGATATCAGTTTACAGGAATATGCTACCAAGAGAAAAATAAAGATGTCACATATTTGAAGACTCGATGCCTTCCATGCATTCATGTTTTTACAATAAGAATTCTATTTATGTTCTTTCTTCATCATACTTTCTGCTTTACGACTAGGTCAAAGCCTAGAATCCCATCACAAATACTGAGCAACAGGTTGTAGACAAAAGAAATTGAAACATTGCTTCATTTTCATCTTAATTGGCCACCTAAATAGAAATGGTTGGGAAGGTACATATAACTAATGGCTAAATCTGTACTTTGAAATGTCTGTGGATTTTTATTTTTATTATCTTTAGATGATGGGAGATTCAGGTCATGCTTTGTAACAATTCCAAGTCTTGAGGAAGCCAAGTTCTGTTGAATCAAGCTGCTATATCAATAGTATTCTGCCTACTGTTACTAATAAAATCCTAGGTGTGATTCAAGGAAATAAACTCACCCAATCCTCATAATAATGTTCAATGTGATGCTTAAGTTAGACACCTCAGGGAGCATTTTCCAATTTGAAAAAGTCATTCTCACCTTAGAAATTAGACTGAGGATATTTTTTGTAAATACAGGATTAGCCTATGAGGGTGCAAATACAAAATCACATCTGTATCTACAAGAATGAAACAGTCTCTGAGATAGATGAACCCTTATCAAAGAAGTTTGAGGGGTTGTAAAAGCAGCCATTTTAAAGTTCTATGAAGCTGAGGAAACATCCGCTAACAACCAGTTCAAAAAGAGTCACTTGCTTTTCCTCCTATAGGCTCAAAGGGGCACAGTTTGAAAGCGGGTGGATGAATGAAAGGAATTAACCCTGCTATGAAAATAATAGGAAGTACTGATGAGTGTAAGAAGAGAGCCCAGCAAATGTTGAGCAAGTTTGGACAGTATTTGTCTTCCTTCTTATAGGTTCAGTTTTGCCCCTGAGAACGAATGGCTGTTCTAAGGAGATGGTATGTGGGTGTTTAATTCGGCATCTGTCCACAAGTCCGGGAGCCTTCCCACTCTCCAAAGTACTACTACTTCATCCTCTCCTCTCCCACCCCAGCCATCCTCACAGAAAAATGGAAATATGGGATCCCTTGGTCAAAAACCAAGGGTTAGGGGGAGGAGGGAATGTCATTATAGATTCTAAAATAGGAAGTTTTTCTCTAAAAATATTTTATACTTATAAAATGTAACAGGGATAGTGGTGATAGACAAAAAACAACATAAACTTACAAATTGCAAAAAAAAATATATAGTCTTGGTGCCATAATCTTATATAATGTGATAAAAATAAAACTTTGTTAATGTGATATCTTATTTGATCATAAGATTTTTCTGTCTTACACATCTAATTCATTTATTCAATCATCAAAATTTATATTTTTAGCAACTTTATTTTCAAACAATATATGTAGTTGAAAGCAATGTTGGTCACTCTTGGAAAATGTAAGATTTTCAATAATTTTTGACCATTTTTAATTTTGAGCGTGACCTTTCTGATGCAACTATTATTAGAACTATTAAGATTTTTTTAATAGGCTGTAAGGACATTGTAATGAATTTCTGATATGTTATTTTGAAAATTAAATTCTTATACATTTGTAATTGATGATTCCTATGGAACAAATTTTCTAAAATGAACTGTTCATATAAATCATTTTCATGTAAGTTGAAATTTAATTTAAATATAAATTTATACAATATCATTTAATATTTCCTTGGAAATTTCCTGAAACTTGTAGACATCATACAGAAAAGCAAAAGTAGCTTCATGATTTTTATAGAATGCAAAATGCTTATTTATGTATTCTACTGCAGCCTATCCAATTACAGGAGATAATCATTTTTAAATGGCCTTCTTCACCAATTATTGGTTCATCTGATGCTTCCTATGTAAACAGTGTTTTCCCCCCCCCACAATAGTAATGATCTTTAAATTTAATTTCTAGAAATTTTGAAGCCTGTAGATATTTGTTTTGTCTTATTGCAGTGGTTTTTCAAAATCAGAGATTCTAAACTTCTCAAAGAATTCTAAAGATTTCCTGATAGGCTTTATTGCAATGTTCCTGTGTCCACTTTCATTTTGTAATAAATTACTGACAAAGTTCACTGCCTAATGCTGGCAGTTTCTGTACCAGCACCCAAATTGGAGAGTTAATACTTCTGCTAGACAAGCCAGCCTACTGTGGGTGCTGGTACTGCCCCCACCAGGAACCTTCCTTTCTCCTGAAGCTGTTGCTGCTGCTGCTGGCTCTGTATAGACAAAGGCTAAAAGTCTCCATATATTATGATGAAAATTCAATCAGTGTGCAGGCACTGAGTTTTACTCAGTATGTTCTCAGTACGTTTACTCATACCCAGCATTATGTCGGGTGCAAGGGAAGATTTACAACAGGTATATGATAGGCCTCTTAAAACCTAAGGAATCAGGCGTCCCGCGTGTGTGCACCTAATCTCAGCTGGTCTGCCCGAGACCCCCTGAGCGCCTACCCTAGTCCCCCGCGCGATCCCATTTCCGCTCCAACAAGATGAAAAAACTATCGTGAACCAGGAGAAACTTGCCAAACTGCAAGCACAAGTGCACATTGGTGGGAAAGGAACTGCTTGCGGAAAGAAGAAGGTGGTTCATAGAACAGCTACAGCAGATCATAAAACACTTTTCTCCTTAAAGAAGTTAGAGGTAAACAATATCTCTGGTATTGAAGAAGTGAATATGTTCACAAACCAAGGAACAGTGATCCACTTTAACAACCCCAAAGTTCAGGCATCGCTGGCAGTGACCACTTTCACCATTACAGGCCATGCTGAGACAAAGCAGCTGACAGAAATGCTACCCGGTATCTTAAACCAACTTGGTGCAGACAGGCTGACTTGTTGAAGAAGACTGGCTGAAGCTCGGCCCACACAATCTGTGGATGGTAAAGCACCACTTGCTACCGGAGAGGGTGATGATGATTGTGGAGAATTTTGATGAAGCAAACTGAATTGAGTCAACTTCTGAAGAAGATAAAACTTGAAGAAGTTACTGGGAGCTGCTCTTTTATATTATGACTTCTCTTTAAAATTTTGTTCATAGATCAGATAAAATCTAGACCTCTAATATTTTTAAGCCCAAGCCAAGCCAAGACACGGCAGCTTTTTTCAGTTTTTGCTTATACACAATTCATTCTTCACAGCTAATTAAGCTGAAGAAGCCTGGGAATAAAGTTTGAAACAAGATTAATAAAGTTCTTTGCCTAGGATACGGTTTTATTTTTTATTTCATTAACACTAATTTGTACACAGAAAGCAAAGTTATTTATAGAAAGCTAATCACGGCATGTAATATGGCTGGTAATCTTTGATGAAATTTGATTAAAGATTTTAAATGGCCATATAACAAAGGTGGTATAAAGTTCTCATATTTTAAAACTTGTCTCCAGCAGCCCTCAGAGCTACAGTGGTGTAAGTAATGAGTATAATTAATCATAAGGGATGGAATATGCTTAGTGGGTGAGAAAGAGTTTCTCTTAATATTGTCTATACTATAAGTATATACTAAGTGCCTTTAACATATTACCGCACTTAATTTTCTCTCATTTAATTCTCAACCTACGAAGTAGGTGTTAGTAGCTCCATTTTCTAGTTGTAACGCAAGGTTACCTTAAAAAAGTAGAAGTAATCGCTTAATGAAAAAGTGATTTTTTCATTTCTTCAACTTACTATTTCAACTTCATTATTTCATTACTTCAACTCTTCTTGTAGGATATTCTGTAAGACCCCTGAAAAAACTAGTGTTTGTATTAGAAATGTCATCTCATCTTAAATTTAAGTTGTAACACTTTAATAGGGCTACTTTTTTCTCTTAAAAAAAAAGAAACTTTGAAATAACAGTAAAGTTAACATGTATACGTTTGAAAGAAATTTAGCATACAATATTTGTGCCTGAGCACCAATCAGGATACTGAACAGTTCCATCATCCCATCTATAAGACTACTTAAAAAAATTTGTATTAGTGGGGCGCCTGGGTGGCTCAGTGGGTTAAGCCTCTGCCTTCGGCTCAGGTCATGATCTCGGGGTCCTGGGATCGAGTCTCGCATCAGGCTCTCTGCTCAGCAGAGAACCTGCTTCCTCTTCTATCTCTCTCTCTGCCTGCCTCTCTGCCTACTTGTGATCTCTCTCTGTGAAATAAATAAATAAAATCTTTAAAAAAAAATTTGTATTAGCAATTGTAATGTTGAAGAAACTTAAAAATTTACAAATGATAATTAAAATAAATGTGTCATCTTCATCAAGGCAAATGAAAAAAAAACTAAGGAATCAAAGCTAAAGCAGAAGAGAAGAAAAAACAACATATTGGTAAGTGAAATAGTATGAATGCGGCTGGGGTCAAGAAGCAGCAGATCATGTTGAACCATGTTATCAGAAAGTTTTCAGAAGTTAATAGAACTAGTAGTCTTAGAAAAATAGGCAAAAAATGTGACAGTAGTCTTTGTATAGTCCATTGTGACCATTGTCAAAAACCAGTCTTGACATACTGATTCCCAAAAGTTACCCTCCTGCCAAATCCTTAGTCAAATTTTGTTTGTAATCAGAATCAAGACTATGTTTAGGCTTTTAACCACAAAAACATTAGCCAAATTGAGCTCCATGAGAGCCGATGGTAATTAAAACTGTCACAACATTCATAAAGGCAGCAGCCAACATTTTCAAAGCTCTCACTGTGCCCAATACTTTAGGAAGAACTTTACATACACAGTTCATGTAATCATCACAGCCACCTGAGTTATCATGATTATCTCCATTTTATTAATGAGAAAAATCTGAGGGTCAGAAAAGCTCATAAATATAGAGGCAGAAGATTCAGGCTCAAAACTGTGTCCTTGGTAACTCTAAACTCTGATTTTTAATCTTATGCTCTACATTCTCTTCCAAAGATGTAAAGATGTCAGCTCTCAGGCACAGCTCAATCTTTTTATTTTTGAATCCATTCTCCAACCATTCGAACCATGAAAGTAACATGAGAGGTCTCTAACCAAAAACTATTGTTTTTCTTAGAAAAAGCTAGAGCTCAGAAAACCTCTAAGAAAACAAATTACGTCAACACGGTCTTGGGCTTATGCTAAATTCACAGACTCCATCTTTTTGCTGGTCTCTGCAGTCGTAGCCTCTAAGGGATGATGATAATAAAATTTAAGCTGGGACTGGGTATTCAAAAGAGGTCAGAGGACTATAGGCTGCTTTCAGCCAACAGACGTGTTTTGCTTTGCCCTTACCAAGTTTTACACATTTAAGTCAGCATCTGTGCATCAGGATATTTCATATCAGAGATGAAATTCCCAGCTATCTCTTAAAACTAAAAACCAAGGCTGCCTGGGACTCAATCACTTAAGTGTCCAAGTCTCAATTTCTGTTCAGGTCATGATCTCAGTGTTGTGAGTTTGAGCCCCACCTCAGGCTCCATGCCCAGCGTGGAGCCTGTTTAGGATTCTCTCTCTCCCTCTCTCTCCGCCCTTCTAACCCCTAAAATTTTTTTTAAAAATTAAAAAAAAAAAAACTGTGCCAATAGCAGACATTTCCAAAAGGCAAGGATGTACTGGCTGCCCCTTCAGGGGCCAGCACTCCCCTTGTGGACATTGCCCCTCACTCTTGCCCTGCCATGTTCTTCCAGATGTTGGCAAGCCCTGCTCTAATAAACAGGAGAGATTGTTTATTTTCTTCCTTCGGGTCCACCACAGAGAGCAGTTATCTAAGAATCCATTTATTCTCAGCAAAGTGAATCATAGACTTCTGCTAACAAAAATAAGTCTCATTCAATGAGGATAAAAATTCCTCTACCAACAACACTGGCTGTGTCTCATCTAGGTTGGGTTTCAGTCCTGAGCTGAGGAGACAGTCAAAGGCTCAGGAAAAACAAACAATCCTCAGGGTGTGGGTCTGGAAAAAGTGACTGGGAAAGATTTAGGAATGAGAGAGCACTCATGCTCCTCTGCTGAGCCCCTTCACAGGGTATACGCTGAGGATATACATCAAGTTACTGTGGTCACTGAGTTCATGATTATCGAGAAACATAGCAAGTCACACTAAAGCTGAACTATGGGAGAGCTGGCAAAAGGAGAGCGTATGCGTGGTATGTTCTCAAAAATTTGCCATGTGGATAAAAGAGTGACTACATCATGGCTGGACTCCTTTGGTGAGTCCTTAATAATTATGTTAATACTAGCATTCATGGAGGACTTGTAAGTGCCTCTCACCAAGCTAAGCTCTTCACAGGGATTGCCTCAAGGTGTCCTCACAACAAGGCTGTGAATTTAAAATTATTATTATCATCCCCATTTTACAGACCAAGAACTGATGTTTATAGAGGTAAAGCAGATCCTTCAAAAATAGCGAACCCTTCACGGACTCTGTGTTCTCTTCCAACTACACCATATTTCTCTGCTCCTCTTGACAGCAAAACTCTGACTCATCTTGCCCTCACTGCACCCTCATCATGAGGGCTGGCAGATCAACCTACCAAATGGACCCCAAATTTAGTCCATCTCTCACACTCCCCATCACATCCTAGTACAAGGCACCATCATCTCTTGTCTAGACATTTATCAAGGCTTTCTACCTGATCTTCTGACTTCTGTTCAGCCCTGTCTCCATACAAGAGCCAACAGATATTTTTAAAACATAAATTAGATATTATTCTCCTGCTTAAAACCATACACATTTCTTATTGTGGCCTGAGAAGCTTTCGTTTTCTATCTTTTCTGCTTTGCTCCCCATATTCCAACAACTCTGGCCTTTCATTTGTTCCTCAAATATGTACATGCCCACACCAGGGCCAATGTGTGCAATACGCTCTTTGCGGAAAACTCGTCCCAGAGATCCTCTCAATGTTTGCTCCCTCTTGCCATTTGGATCTCTGCTTTGAAAGTCACCTTCTTTACAGGTGTTCTATTTGATTACCTTGTCTGTCTCTTGCTATGCCTTGCTGTGTTTTTATTCTTAGCTCTGATTGCAATATTACAAAGCACAGTAATTTGCTTATTAATTTTATCTTTTCTACTTGGATATAAGTTTCATGAGGAGAGAGACTATTACTCAGGTTTTCATTCCCAGCTCTAGATTTTTCCTGGTCCCTAGCAAGTGTTCAACATTCACTAAGTGAATGAATATAGAATAAAAAATGAGTGGAGACATCACATTTTGATGTGAGAAGGAATTGAAACAATTATGTTTTTCATAATCATCATGGTAGCCAGCTCCAGTTAGATTACCATGTATGATAAAATGAGTCTGCATGTGCCACATCAAAATGTAAATATTCGCAGCTAATAATTGATTTTTCAACTCCTATTCTGCACATCTCAATCCTAAGATACAATCATACAGTAAAGGGAGAAAAAGGGCAAAAAAAAAAAAGCGACATTGAAACTTGGGGAAAAAAACATTTTTCTCCCTCTCTGAGACTCTTAACTGTAGGGAACAAACTGAGGGTTGCTGGAGGGGAGGGGCGTGGGGAGAAAGGGGTGATTGGGTGATGGGCATTAAGGAGGGCACGTGATGTGATGAGAACTGGGTATTAGATGCAACTGAGAGATTACTGAACACTACACCTGAAACTAATGATATACCATAAGTTGGCTAATTGAATTTAAATTAAAAAAGAAAAAAATTGAATATTCTTACTAATCATCAAAATGTTTATGAATAAACATACATAATACAAAGATAAGTATATATATTATAGGGGAAATATACCATAACTTCAAATTTCAAAGGAAAGGAACAAGAAACTACACATTACTCATGTAAGCATTCTGAAGTCTATATTTCAACAATGTGAAAGAGACAAACTCTTTGCTTAGTTTGTTCAAATTTTCTGCCATGTGATGGCAAGATTCCATTGCATTCCATTTACCCAAAGGCATATAAAACAATTACCTGAAGGAAGTTCAATCATTCATTCTTGATACCAGGATATATTTAGAATACCTGTCCATCCAAATTTTATAAAACTTTATATCTATTACCTATGTTAATTGCAGTTTCTTGTTTATCTCCTGTCAAGACCCATATTCTTATGTTTGCTTTCAGTAAAGTTGTTATCGTTTCTGGAACACGTGCTTGAAGGCGATCTTCAATGGCTGTGGCTCCAAGAAGCAGAAATTTCTAGATTTTTTTTTTGAAAGAGATATTTTTTTATTACTAGTTAAGATTTTTAAAAAATTTTAATATGGAATAAGTAGGGCAAATTTTGACAAAAGATATGCAGTCTACTTATTATGTGAAGTCCCATACATGTCACACACACACACACACACACACACACACACACTTTTTTTCAAGTCTCTTCCACTGGTCTATTTGTCCCTATTTTGCTACAGCATGAGGCAGCGTAGCATGATAGTTAAAGAGTATAGGCTCATGGGGGCGACTGGGTGGTTCAGTTGGCTAAGCGTCTGACTTCTGCTCAGGTCATGATCTCAGGGTCCTGGGATCCAACACTGCACTGGGCTCCCTGCTCAGTGGGGAGTCTGCTTTTCCATCTCTCTCTTCCCTCATCCCCTCCCCTGCTGCACATGCTTTCTCTATCTCAAATAAATAATTTTTTAAGAAAAGAATATCTAGCAGATTATAATTAGGCAATTAGATCTAGAGACATAAGCCCCCTGCCTTTATTATTCTTCAAAAAGTATCATGATGTTTCTCAGCCTCCTCCCACTTCTGTATGAATTTTAGAACTGCTCAAATTCTATAAAAATTCTGTTGGGAATCATATGCACTTCCTTTTTTTTTAAGATTTTATTTACTTATTTTGACAGAGAGAGAAAGAGATCACAGGTAGGCAGAGGGGCAGGCAGAGAGAGAGGGGGAAGCAGGCTCCCTGCTGAGCAGAGAGCCCAATGTGGGGCTCGATCCCAGGACCCTGAGATCACGACCTGAGTCAAAGGCAGAGGCTTAGCCCACTGAGCCACCCAGATGCCCCCATATGCACTTCCTTTATCATTTCCTGTATTATACTGAATTTATAATTGACTTTGAGGAGAGTCGCCACATTTATTATACTGGGATTTTCTATATATTGTATACACCTATGCACTTATGTAAGTCCTTACAAAAAATTTTCATATTTTTTCCATAAATTTATTAGCACCAGATAGTTTATCATTTTTGTTCCTACTGAGAATTATTTCCCTATCACTGTGAAGATTCAAGCAGAAGCTCTATGGTAGATAAAGAGGTTTATGTAAAGCATAAGTTGTCTCCCAGAAGCCAACATCCTAAATGTTCAAGGGTTTTTTACATTGCTATTCATTGTTAAAATGAAATTAAGTTAATTCTGTGCTGATAATTAGGATTGAAATAATTTATTTGAGATACTACCATATATAAACTATGAATTAAATTTTAAAATAACCATAAAATTTTTAGTCTTCTCAATGACCAGCTGAATTTTTCAGTGCTAAATATTCAAGTATATCAATCTTATTAGACATTCTTTATTTTCATTATTCTATTTTTGGGCCATTTCTACTGTAATCCTTTTAAGATATTTCTGTATTAAAACTGGATTTTAATGTAAAATTTCTCACAACTAGCAAAAAGTATTTTCAGTAATGATTTATTTTTCCAGTATGAAATACAGATTTTTAAAAGAATGCCTTAAACATTTTCATGATAAAAACACACAGTTAACAAGGAATCAAAGGGATCCCTTCCTGATTGTGGCAAGAAGAGGGGACAGTAAACATTTTTAAATGTTACTTAACATTTATTCTGCTTTCCTCACAAAGACCTATACTCAAAGGAAACAGATTTTATCTTATCACCTTGGGCTTATCAGAGCCCATTAATCTGAGGGTGGAGAAATACTCATCTCCAGCACCTTCTAGTTTTTGACATGGGGGAAGACAAATACAAAACTCTGACTCACAAAAGATTGAGATCTAATCAAGGGCTATAACCTAGTTCTCCTCTCCCTTACCTTACCACATCAGTCTGTCTCTTACATGAAAAGAGGGAGTGCCAATGAAAGAAGTGTAAGGCTCATACCCTGTTTAAGAAGGAGTCTCTAGGGAAAGCTGAAGATGCCAGGAGGATGAAAACAAGGCCACTAGATACAATTTTAGACTCTAATACTACAGCTACAGCAAACAGTAAACACAGCCTTTTAGTCAGAGAAACATGAAACCTCACCCAAAAGGTCTATTTGCCTCATTCCCTTTATCCAATATATCATGTGTGGCTTTCAACAAAAAGTTATAGGGCAGTGCAGGACAAAAATTACAGTCTGAACAGACAGAGCAAGCATCAGAATCAGACTCAGATATAAGAGAAATTTGGAAATTTCCAGACTAGAAATTTAAAATAACTATGATTAGTATGCTAAAGACTCTAGTGGTAAAAGTAAACAGCATGTTATTTTTTACAGATGGATAATGTAAGCAGAGAGATAGAAACTCTAGGAAAGAATCAAAAGGAAATGCTAACAATAAAAAACACTGAAACATAAATAAGGAATGCCTTCAGTAGGCTCACTAGTTATCTAAACATCCCCAAGGAAATAACCAGTAAACATGAAGATATATAATTAAAACCTTTCCAAACTGAAAAAGTGATAAAAAAATGAAAAAAAATAAAACAAAATACTAAGAACTGTGGGGCAATTATAAAAGGTATAACATACATGTAATGGGAATACCAGAATTAGAAGAGAGAAAGAAACAGAAAAAAATCCTTGAAATAATAATTGGTAAGAATTTTCCAATATTAATCACAGACACCAAACCTTAGTTAGACCCAGCCCTCAGAAAACACCAATCATGATAAATACCAAAAATCTACACCTAAGTATTTCCTATGCAAACTGTTTTCAAAAGAAAATCTTGGAAGAAGCCAGAGAGGATAAAAAACAACAAAAATAACAACAACAACAACCTGACCTATACAGGAACAAGGATAGTAACTACACAGGACTTCTCTTTCAAAACTATGAAAGCAAGAACAGAGTGGGGTGGAATACAGAAAGTGTTAAAAGGAAAAAACACCAAGTTAGAATTTTGTGTCCAGTGAAATTATTCTTCAAGTGTAAAGGAGAAATACATGTTTTCTCCAACAAAAATTGAGGAAATTTGTTGCTTACCACCTGCCTTGTAAGAAATGTTACAAGTTCTTCAGAAAGAAGTAAAATAATGTAGGTCAAAAACTCAGATATACATAAAGAAAGGAGTAACATTAAAGAAAGAATAATACAGATTAAATGATACATTTTATTTTTCTTATTGGCTTAACAGATGTATTAGGTGATTATGGGTTATGGACAAATGCAATGCATGACAGCAGTATAAGAGATTGGAGAGAGGAACTGGAAATACTGTTGTAAGTTACCTGCCCTACCCATGACATGGTATAGTATTACGTGAAAGTGGACGAGTTAGTTGTAAATGTAAATTGCATACTCTAAGACAACCAATAAAAACATTTTTAAAAGAGGTATAATTGAAATGCTAAGAAAGGAGAGAAAATAGATCAGTTAAAACCAGACAAGGCAGAAAAAAAAGACAAAGAAAAAGCCTAAGAAAGGGTAACAAATAGAAAATAGTTACAAATACGAAAGATATTAAACTAGTAATGACTGTAAAAGCATATGGTCTAAATATACCAACTAAAAGGCAGACACTGTATGAGTGGATTTGAAAAAATATATAAGAAACACACATTAAATATGAAAACAGAAATAAAATAAAGGGATGGAATTGGCTAATTGAATTTAAATAAATACAAATTAAAAAAATAAAGAGATGCAGAGAGAGTCAATTATCATATGGTTTCACTTATTTGTGGAGCATAACAAATAGCATGGAGGACAAGGGGAGATGGAGAGGAGAAGGGAGTTGAGGGAAATTGGAAGGGGAGGTGAACCATGAGAGACTATGGACTCTGAAAAACAATCTGAGGGTTTTGAAGGGGCGGGGGGTGGGAGGTTGGGGGAACCAGGTGGTGGGTATTGGAGAGGGCACGGATTGCATGGAGCACTGGGTGTGGTGCAAAAATAATGAATACTGTTATGCTGAAAAGAAATAAAAATAAATAAATAAATAAATAAATAAATAAATAAATGTAAAAAAAAAATAAAGGAATGGAGAAAGATACACGTACTAAATAATATAGGAATCTGCGGAGGAGCTATATTAATTTGAGACAAAACTGACTTCAGAATAAGGAAAAGTATTAGGAATAAAAAGAGGCACTGCATAATATCAAAGAAGTCATTTCTCTAATAAGACATAATAATCCTCAGTGTACCTAACAAGTATCAAAATAAGACAAGAAATCATGGAATAGCAAAGAGAAATAGATGAATGTACTATTATTATAGGTGCAACTCGAATACCTGTCTGTCAGTAATCAACAGATCCAACAGACTGAAAATCAGTAAGGATATAATTGAACAGAAGAGGGTCACCAATTCCTTGCATCTAACTGACACTGAAGGAATGTTCACTTAACAGCAGAAAACACTTTCTTCTCAAGCTCAATGAAACATCAAGATAGGCCATGTTCAGGCCATAAAGCACACCTTAGTAAGTTTTTTGAAAGATAACCACAGTGGAATTAAGCTAGAAAACAGTAATAGAAAGATACCTGAAAAGTCTCCAAATATCTGGAGATTAAGCAAAAACACTTCTAAAAAACGAGTCGAAGATGAAGTCTCAAGAGAAATTCTAAACTATGAACTAAAATAAAATGATAATGCAATTTACCAAAATTTGTGAGAATCTAATACTCATAAAATTTCAAAATTTCTAAAAAAGAAACCTGAGCAAACCTAGAACAGGGACTTCTCTAACTTGATAAAGAACATCTACTGAAAAACCTATAGCTAACATACTTAATGGTGAGAAAGTAGATACTTTCCCTCCTTAAGACAGGGAACAAGGTAAGGGTGTCCCTCTTCCCTCTCCTATTCAACATCATAATGGAAGTTCTGGTTAGTATGATAAAATAAGGAAATAAAAGGTAAAAGGACAGATAAGAAAGAAAAATGCCTTTGTTTGCAGATGTCATGACTGTTTATGTAGAAAATTCTAACGAATCAATAAATAGAACTAACAAGTTCCAAGATTATAATAATGTTATAGGACATGTGGGTAATATACAAAAGTCAATGAACAATTGGAACTTAAAATTAAAAACAATGCCATTTACTTTAACATCAAAAAGAGGTATATATGTATAAATCTAACAAAATATTTATAAGATATATATGCAGAAAACTACGAAACTCTGATGAAAGAAATCAGAGAAGACCTAAATGAATGGGCTGATATATCATGCTTCGGATAGGAAAACTCAATATTGCTAGGATGTCAGTCTTAACAATCACAGAAAGTTATTTTGTGGATATCAACAAACTGACTCTAAAGTTTTTATTGAAAAGCAAAAGGCTCAGATTAACCAAAACAAAACTGAAGAAGAACAAAAGCAGTGGCTGACATTATGCAACTTCAAGAGTTACTATAAAGCTACAGTAATCAAGATAGTATAGTATTGATGAAAGTATAGACAAATAGGTCATTGGAACAAAATAGAAAACTCAGAAATAAGACTCACAGTCAAATAATCTTTGACAAAGGACTAAAGGCAATTCAACAGAGAAAAGTTAAGTCTTTCTCAACAAATAGTATTGGAACAACTGGACATGCATATTTAAAAAATAAAATGAATGCAGACACTGACTTTACACTTTTCATAAAAATTAAGTCAAAATGGATCATAGACCTAAATGTGAAATGCAAAACTATAAAATGACCAGAAGATTACAGGAGAAAATCTAGGTAACCTTGAATTTGTTGATTATTTTTTAGCTACCAAAAGCATGATCCATGAAAAAAAATGATATTTAGACTTAATTAAAAACATGTTCTGTGAAAAATACTGTTAAGCTAATAAGAAGACAAGCTACAAACAAGGAGAAAATATTTTCAAAACACCTATCTGATAAAGGACTTGTAACCAAATATGCAAGGAACACTTAAAACCTAACAGTTAGAAAATAAATAAACTGATTAAAAAATGGACAAAAGGTCTAAGCTGACACCTCACCAAAAAAGATATACAGGTGTCACTAGTCATATGAAAACATCATACATCATCAGAAAAATGCACACAAAAACAACCATGAGATACCACTACATGCCTATTAGAATGTCCAAAATCCAAAACACTAACAGCACCAAATGCTAGCAAGGATATGGCGGAACAAGAACTCTTATTCACTGCTTGGAGGAATGTACAGCCATTTTGGAAGAGAGTGTGGCAGTTCATTATAAAGCTAAACATTGTCTTACCACATGATTAGGCAGTCATGCTTCTTGATATTTACCCTAACGAGCTGAAGACCTATCCACAAAAAAATATAGACTTGAATATTTATAGCAGCTTTATTCATATTACCAGAACTGAGAAGATGCTTTTCAATAGGTGAATGGATAAACTGTGGTACATCCAGACAATAGAATAGTATTTTAAAAATATTTAAAAAGAAATGAGCCATCAGGGTGCCTGGATGGCTCAGTTGGTTAAGTATCTGCCTTTGGTTCAGGTCATGATCTCGGGGTCCTGCGATCGAGCACCGTGTTGGGCTTCCTGCTCATCAGGGAGTCCACTTCTTCCTCTCCCTCTGCCCCTCCCTCCCCATTTGTGATCTCTCTCACTCACTCTGTTCTCTCGCTCTCTCAAATATAAATAAATAAATAAATAAATAAATAAATAAAAACTTAAAAAGAAATGAGACATCAATTTATTAAAAGACATGAAAGAATTTAAATGCATATTCCTAAGTGAAAGCAGGCAATCTGAAAAGGCTACAAACATGACTACAGCTATATGACATGCTAGAAAAGACA
Organism: Enhydra lutris kenyoni; assembly: GCF_002288905.1. NCBI lineage: Eukaryota > Metazoa > Chordata > Mammalia > Carnivora > Mustelidae > Enhydra > Enhydra lutris. Next base: position 1,093,835 of record NW_019154155.1, on the reverse strand, counting down.
AAACTATAGAAAGAGTAAAAAAAAGATCAGTGGTTTACAGCGGTTCAGAAGGAAAGAGGGAAGAATAGGTGAGTACAGGAGATCTTGGGGACAGTGAAACTATTTTATATGATACTGCAGCAATGGGTAGTGACAAGTCTTTGTCAAGACCCATGAACTATACAACAAGAGTGAACCTTAATGCAAGCCATGGGGTTTGGTTCATAATAATGTATCAGTATTGGTTCATTAATTGTAACAGACATACCACACTAAGGCAAAATGTTAATCACAGAAGAAACTGTTCAAGGGAAAGAGAGAAAATATCTGTAAACTATCCAAACTTTTTCAGCTCATTTTCTTTCTGAAAACCTAAAACTACTCTAAAACTCAAAAAAAATAATATATTAATTGAAAAATAGCCAAAGGATTTGAATAGACACTTCTCCAAAAGAAGATACACAAATAATAAAAAAAAAAAATACATGAAAAGATGTTCAACATCATTAATCATTAAAGAAATGCAAACTAAAATCACAATGTGATTGTGACTCAATGCTTCATACCTAGTAGGATGGTTATAATAAGGTACAGATGGTAACAAGTGTTGGCAAGGATGTGAAAAAATTGGAACTCTCATACACTGGTGGTAGGAATGTGGAATGGTGCAGCCACTTAGGAAAACTAGTCTGACAGCTTCTCAAATGGTTACATACAGTTACCATATGACCCAGCAATTTCACTCCCAGGTACATTCATAAAATTAAATTAATTAATTAATTAAATCAATAAATAATTTATTTAAATAAATAAAATAAAATTATTAATAATAATGAAGATTTGATAAATAACTTAATTGATTATTAAATTAATTTAATTAATTAATTAAAGAATGTGTTCACATGAAAACTTGTATGAGTATTTATGAAAGCATTATTCACACTAGCCAAGTGGAAACAACCCAAATGTCCTTCAAAAGAAGAATGGATGGACAATCAGGTATCTACACAATGGAATACGAGCTGGTCTTGAAAGGTAATGAAATACTGGTACATGTTACAATATGGATAAATCCCGAAAACGTTAAGCTAAGTGAAAGAAGCAAGTCACTGAGACCATATATTTTATGATTCTATTTACATGAAATACCCAGAGGATGTGAATCTATGGAGACGAAAAGTAAATTAGTGGCTGCATAGGGCTGGAGGAGAGAATAGGAGGGTAACAAAGAGTGAATATTAATGGATATGGGATTTGAGGGAGGGGTAGGTTGAAAATATTCTGTGTTCATTGTGGTGACGGTCTCACAACTCTGAATATACTAAAACCTGTAGATTATATACTTTAAATAGGGGAATTGTGTGGTATATGAATGATATCTCAGTAAAGCTGTCATATTAGGAAGAAAAAAAAGGAATGCTTCAAAGTCTAATTCAATCAGCCAATGTGTCAAATTTATATTTTACCAATAGATTGACCCTGGCAACCTGAAAGTTACTTTTGCAGTTATTCTCTAAGCTATGATGTACTTAATGACTATTGAAACAAATGTAGACATCATCTTTCTTACTCTTACCCAACAGGAGAGAAATTTAAATCTTAAGAGTGTCCAAAGGAAAAATATTCAAGAGTAAAATAAAAAATAAAATCCAATTCCCTCTAATCAGAACTTATGTATACTTAACAATCTTCTCATGTATCATTTGCCCCATAAAGTGTCCATTTCTCATAAAGTACCCTTGAGTGGGGTACCTAGTTCCCAAAACCAGTCTCCCCGACAGAGATGTAATGAATAGCAAGGTCTAGTCCCCAGCCCCCCACAAGTTTGACCCACATAATTCAATACCCAGGATCTCACTACTCCTGGGTGAACTGGAAAACATCCTGTGGGAGAAAGGGAAGGGACAGCCATAAAACATGAATGATATATTTGACAATTTTCATTGTGATTCTAGAGTCACAGAGTCTGTCATTTGCATAAGTGACTCGGGCTAAAGAGATATCCTAGTCACACTAAACACAGACACTGAGTATTTTGATGCCTGTAATTTTAAGCCTCACAGTCATGGAGAGAAGATTCAGTGTTTTGTTAAATAGTACTATAGTAATTTCATAAAGTGTCTAAAACTGATTAGATTTCCATTCAGACTTTCCAAGCACAGTACACTGCTCATTACTCGCTCTGAGTATACAATCTTTAAAATGTAGTATGACACTCATCTACATCAAGACCAGATAGAAAACATTGGCCCATGATCGCTCTTCTACCATTTATTATTGCCCTTTGAAGTTTAAGGAAAAGAATACCAAGCAATCAGCATCAAGCCCTGCCTAATATACATAGTTATCTACCTTCCTTGGAAAGCAGAGGAGCTCAAAATATTCAACCCCCATATTTCATTTATCTATCCAACTAATTCTTGCTGAACACTGACTGTGTGCCAGGCCCTGTGTACATGCTGGAGACTAGCATTCAGCCCATGAATGAACCACTCAGCTTGAGACCATGCCACTCCCTGACCTTGTCACCCACCTCACATAACCTGGCAAAGGCAAACTTACTTATTCTTTGACTTCCTTACCACCTATGACTTCCAAACACTAAAATATAAAACTTATCCATTTGATTGAAAAAGAACAGAACAATCTTTTAAGCTCTAGGGGCCAATTTTCCTTCCCTTCTTTTTCCTTTCCCTTTTTTTTTTTTTTTAAGATTTTATTTTTCAGAGACAGAGGGCATGCAGTCGAGTGGTGGTTGGGGGGAAGGTTGGAGAGGGAGAGGGCACAAGCAGGCTCAGTGCTGAGCATGGAGCTGGATGAGGGGCTCGATCTCAGGGTCCTGAGATCATGACCTGAGCCAAAACCAAGAGTCAGAAGCTAAACCCACGGAGCCACCCAGGCTTCCCCAGAAGTCAATTTTAATTGCCCAGACTTCTTCCCAGTGTGGGAGCAGCAAACAGCCTGCTGGGAACATGAGGAAGAGGAGGGTTACATAAAACAGTCCCTTCGCTGCGCTGTGTCAACAGATGCCCACTGATCACCCACGAGGGCTACGGCAGCATGTTCCTGCACTTGGCATGAAGCTGGGTTAGAGTCCTAATTTCTCAACAAATGACTTTGAAAAAAAAAAAAAAAAAAAAGATGGACCCAATGATGTCAAGAAAATCCCCTAGTCTATTTGGGTGCCTGCGTGGCTCAGTCAGTAAGCATCTGCCTTCGGCTCTCCCTTTCTCCACCCTTCATACTCTCTCTCTTGCGCAAATAAATAAAAACTTTTAAAAAAAAGAAAGAAAGAAAAAAAAAAGGAAGGAAAAGGAAAGGAAAAGAAAAGAAAATCCCCAGTCTAAATTTGTTCTGGCCGTGCTCCTACAAAAATGAAATGCAGAGTTCATGGAAGCAAATGACAAAAGAACCTGAGCCAAGAAACGAAAATAAGAATTGGCCCAGGAGCCACAGAATCCCTGAAGCCACAACAAGTAAATTCACAATGATCCTCCAGCGACACTCAACAGTCCAGGGTGCATGAGATCTCTCAGGACAGTAACTACCATGAAATACCATGAGTAATTTAAGAAAATAACAGAAAAATATTTAGTGATATGGAAAATATCCCCAGTTTACTGTAGAGTGAAACATTTCACGATTGGAGCAGTATTTTTATGGAGAAAATTTGACAGGGATTTTGGGTGGGGGGAGATTTTTACTTTAAATTTTTATGGGAAAAGTTTATGTATGTATATTTAAAACCTACCATGGAATACTACATATACAACACACATATATGAAGAAAGAGATTGGAGGGTTATACACCAGAATTTAGTCATTAGCCCAACATTACAGATTATTATTATTATTATTAACTATTCTGGCTTATTTTCTATGATAAACATGTATTTCTTTTGGATGGGAAAAGTTATAAAAAGGGGTAACAAAATTGAAGTGATCAGGATTCAGAAATGAAAGAAGTATTTTGAATATTTTAAAAGCTATAGTTTATGAATGTTCAGTATAAGACAGCTTTATACTTCTTAGGGAAACAAAAAAACAATTTAAGATTATTTGTGGGGGTGCCTGGGTGGCTCAGTGGGTTAAGCCTCTGCCTTCAGTTCAGGTCATGATCTCAGGGTCCTGGGATCAAGCCCCACCTTGGGTTCTCTGCTCAGCGGGGAGCCTGCTTCCCCCCTCTCTCTGCCTGCATGTGACCTCTCTCTCTGTCAAATAAATAAAATCTTTTTTTAAAAAGATTATTTGTGAAGATTTTATTTATTAGAGAGAGACCAAGTAAGTGAGAGAGCGAGAAAGAGCAAGAACAAGCAGGGGGAGAGGGAGAAGCAGACTCCCCACTGAGCAGGGAGCCCGACATGGAGCTTGATCCCACGTCCCTGGGATCATGACCTGAGCCGAAGGCAGATGCTTAACTGACCAAGCCACCCAGGCACCCCATTTTAACTAAGTTTTTAAAATTACATCAGGCTATGAAAACACTGATAAGTCTGTGTTTTCACATATTTAACTTGGCCTGTAGAGTATGTATCAGGTACGTATCAGGTTTGTTACCTTTTCAATATTTTCATAACATTCTTCCAAACTCTGCATTCTGTCTTGGATAACTGTACTCGCTTTTTTATACTGCGTCAACCACTGCTGATATTCTTCCTCAGATAAATCTGCATAAGCAACACAGAGAGTTCTCAGCCCTGTAACAAAGAATAGAATGTAAACCAATCAAGACACCAGCGATCAGGGAGGAGTACAGAATTCAAAAACAAAATCCAAGTGTAGTAGAGGTCATGGGAATGGGAAGTCCTTCCCACGGCCTTACCTGATCTGTCCCCGGCTACCTTGCTGATCTTATTTCCCCCTTCCTCCTTGCTTACGGGCCTGTCCCTGCTGATCCTCTTACTTCCCGACACTTGACCTTGTTCTGCTCTTGACCCGGAATACTTTTCCCTGGTATTCTCCTTCTCTTCCTTCAGTTTCTGCCTAACCCCATCATGCTCTGTTCCCCTTCTCCTGTGTAATTTTTCTCCATAGCGCTTATCACCTCCTGACATTATCTATCATTGGCTAATTCCTGCAGGGTATGAGCAGTCTATGTTTTGTTCACTTCTGTTCTGGAAGCTTAGAGCAGTGCATGGCACTCAATAAATACTCAATAACCATTTGTTGAAGGAAAGAAAGAAGGAATGAGGTTTTAGTTCTTCCAATTTCAAAGTAAGCCAAATAATCATTAAAAGACCAGAAAATTAATTTAAGTTCCATTTTGCAAAGAAAATATTTTAGGAATTATATTTTACCCTAATATTTTAGGCTAACTGCTGCAAAACCTTCAAATAGTTGAGGATCCCCTAGAAATTAATGCCCTACAGATAAACTATAGAAATTGTTATTCTGCTTTGAACTCTATTACAATACAGTTCCTATATGTTTCTACCTGTTGTAACCTGCCTACAGCTCACATGTATTTTTTAAAATTTTTTTTAAAGATTTTATTTATTTATTTGACAGAGAGAGATCACAAGTAGGCAGAGAGGCAGGCAGAGAGAGAGGAAGGGAAGCAGGCTCCCTCCTGAGCAGAGAGCTCAATGCAGGACTCAATCCCAGGACCCTGAGATCATGACCTGAGCTGAAGGCAGCGGCTTAACCCACTGAGCCACCCAGGCGCCCCAGCTCACATGTATTTTAAGACAGCAGCAAAGGGCCCCAAGTGCAACCTTGCAAAATATCCACACATCCGGGCAAGATGCACATATCCATAGGAAGCAGCAGCTTATCAGCTAGAAGGACAAAGTGGGATACTGCTTCCAGGTATTATTAGCCTAACTTTTACATGACATTACACCTTGCTTTTTCAAAACTTCTATAAACCTTTTAGTGAATTTTGTTCTTACTCAAAACTCACTCCTGGAATTTTATTTATTGAGATGAGTGACGAGTCAAAACCAGAAGGATAAGAAGAGAATGGCAGGAAAATATCAACTATGTCAGGTTTCTGAGTTATATGCACAAAGTAATTAACTTTGAAATATACAACACATACTGGAAAAACCTCTCTCTTTTTCCATCATGGGCCAAGTTCCTGCTACAACAAATAGAAACAGATAATAGATGGCTTTGAAGACAAGGCTTTTGGGATAAAGGAAGAACTGCACAGTAAAAACATACTTTTCAAGTTTCCTGGTAGACAGAGGAAGAAAGGAAAAATAATATCTCAACAGGATGTGTTTGAAGAACTTTTAAGCAAACAGAAGGCATTACAAAGTCCCAGAAAGGAATGAGCTCCCCTTGCCCACTTATGGGCCGAGCATCAATGACATGCATTTGGGTTACAATTTTAATATTTAAGAATAGCATTTCAAAAGGAAACAAGATTCTAAATAATTTTCACTTACCTTCTTTGGCAAAATATTCCAGATGGGTTAATGTCTCCTTCATAAAGCGAGAATCTTCTGAAAGTCTCTCATAAATCACTGTATCCTATCCAAAAAGAAAAAGAAAAAAAAAAAAAAAAAGCTCTTGTGACCAGCATCTTACATAAGCTTGTCAATCCAAATTCTAAATACTGCATTATAATTTTATTGCAATGTCTAAGAGATGTGAAAGAACTCAAGCAGCCTCAGGGAAGGCACAATTCCAAAAAGGATACATTACATACAGAGGAACAGAGTTAAGATTTCTCACTGAGACAATGCAAGTGATAAGCCAATGAAGCACAAGCTTTAAAAACTGAAAGAAAAACATTGTCAACCTTGAATCCTATATTCAGCAAAAATTTATTTCTAAATGAACATGAGAGAAAATAAAGATGAAATAAAAATATTTTCGGACATAAACGGTCTGAAAAACTCATCGCCAAGAGATCCATGCTATAAGATATGGTAAAGGGAATCAGACAGAAGATTACAGGAAATGGAAATATGAGTCTGAAGAGCACTGAAAATGGTAATGACCTGAGTCTGTGTGTGTGCGAGTGTATAGATACACATATATCTGCAAACGGACATGCATATATACAACATTTTTCTTGTTTTACATTGTAGTAAAAAAGGATAATTGCTTAAGCAAACTTAATGACAATGTAGTGTGAAGTTTATAACATTTGTAAAATTAAAATGTCTGACAAGAGCACAAAGATTGGGAGGAGAGAGATGGAAGTTCAGAATTATTGTTCTTATACTATACATGAAATAGTATAATATCACTTGAAAATAAAATGTAATAAATTGAAGATGCCTACTATAAGACCTAAAACAACCACCAAATTTTTTTTTTAAAGGAAAGAAATTAGAATTAAAAAATACTTAAGTAACTCTTGGAATAAAGGAAAAAAGAAGTGGGACAAATAGAAAATAAATTACAGGATGATGTATTTAAACGTACCTGTGTCAGTAGGCACATGTGAAAATGGTCTAAACAGCCAGTTAAAAGGCCGAGATTTCCAGGATTGAACAAAACACACAAACCAATTAAATGCTCCCTAGAAGAATCACATTTTACATATAAAGACACAAATGGGTTAAAGAGGAAGAAAAAGACACACCCTACCCAACACTAACCAAAAGTAGCCTGGAATGGCAAAATTATAACCATACAACAGAGATTTCAGAGTAAGGGAAATTGCCGGGGATAAGGAAAATCATTTTGGAATGACAGAAGGGTAGATTCATCAAGAGGCATTAATAATTCTGAACGCTTATGAGTCTAATAACATAGTTTCAAAATGAAGCTAAAACTAATAGAAGGAAATGAAATGAAGTAAAAACTAACAGAACTTCAAGATGAAAATCACAAATCCACAATGACAGTTGGGGATTTCAATATTCCCCTTTCCATAATTGATAGAACAAGTAAATGAAGAATCATTAAGGATATAGAAGGTTTGAACAACACTCTCAATCAACTTGACTTAACAAATAGTTAGAAACCACCTCACCCCAAAATGGCAGAATACTCAGGCTTTTTAGATGCATGCAAACATTTAACATTAGATAAGTCACAATGTGAGCCATAAAACAAGTCCCAATAAAATTAAAATATTCAAGTAATATAAAATATGTTCTCTAATAAATTAGAATTATGTTATAAATCAATTAAAAGAATATTTTGCCACAAAATTTCCAAATATTTGAAAACTAACCCACTTCAAAATAACCCATGAGTTAAAAAAGAAATCAAAAAGAAGCTTGGAATATTAGAATATTTTGAAATGAATGAAGATGAAAATGCAGAACATCGAAATTTGTGACATGCTGCTAAAGCAATGACTGGGAAGATATTTATAGCACTAAACATTTGTATTAAAAAGAAAGATCTCAAATCAAGTTCTGCCTTAAGAAGCTAGAAAAAGAGAAGCAAATCAAACTGGAAGTAGGCAAAGAATGGGAATAATAAAGAGTAGAAATTAAATAAAACAGAAAACAGAGAAACATTCAATAAAAATCAAATCTGAAAGCAATTTCTTCAGGAAGATCAATAAAACCAAGAACTGAAAAAATAAATAAATAAAACCAATAACTGTCTAGCTAGCCTACCCTCAGGTCTAGATGGATTTCTGGTAAATTCTAGCAAACATTAAAAGAACAAATAATATCAATTCCATATGCTCTTTTCCAGAAAACTGAAAAGGAAAGAGTCTTCCCCATTAATTTTATAAGGTCAACATTAAAAATCAAACAAAGACATTTTAAGAAAAGAAATCACTATCACTATCCATTTTGAAAGTAAATCCAAAAATTCTAAATAAAATTTTAGGAAAGTGAATTCAACTGTACAAAAAAAGGATAATGTATCATGACCAAATAAGGCTTATCTCAGGAGCACAAGAAAGTTTAAACATTAAAAAATCAATTCAATATAATTTGCCATATTAACAGGCACAAAAGAAAAAATCATAATAGTATCTCAATCAAGGTGAGAAAACTATCTGACAAACTTTAACATCTATTACTGATTTTTTTAAATCTCAGCAAATTAGGATTGGGAGGAAATTTCTTTAATAGGATTTAAAAAAATCTACAAAAAAAAAGTATAAAATTCACATGGAAACGCAAAGATTCCAGAATATTCAAAACAATTTTGAAAAAGAACACAGTTGGAGAATTAATGATATCCAATTTTAAGACTTATTATAAAGTGATATAATCAAGACACCATGGTATTGATGTAAAGATAACCAACAGAACAATGAGAGAAAACAGAAAGTCCAGAAATGGCCCACATACATATGAACAGTTCATTTTTGACAAAAGTGCAATTCAGTGCAGAACAAATAAACAGTTTAATAAATGGTGCTGGAGAAAATGAACTCCTACTCATGTCTCATACCATCTCCCAAAATCACTCAAGATGGATCCCAGAAGTAAATGTAAAGCCTAAAACTATAAAAGGAGGAGAAAACAGGAGGAAAACTTTGTGACCTTGAATTAGGCAAAGATTTGTTAGCTAGGACACTAAAAGCATGACCCATAAAGGAACAAACTATTAAATTGGACTTCATCAAAATTATAAATTTCTGTTCTTCAGAGACACTGTTGGGAGAATGAAAAACAGCCACAGATATTTGTAGATCACGTATCTGATAAGGGACTTATATCCAAAAGTTAATGAAGAAATCTCAAAACTCAATACAAAGAAACACAGTTATAAAAACAGGGCCAAATATTTAAACAGATATTTCACCAAAGTAAATAAGTGAATGGTGTGCAGAAAATAGTTACCATTAACAGGTCAGAGAATGCTATTCTTAGAAAGACCCACTTACAAGGTTGGCTCTTGGCTGGTCTAAGGGACTTGGCTGGATTTCAATTCTCTGAACTGATATAAACTTTCCCTGGGTGACACCCGTGGGAAGCCTGCACACGAGTTCCTCCAGGCTCTGCCTCTTTTTCCCTTATAATGTGGTTGTGTATCCTTGCTACATTACTATAATACATCTTAGCCACGCATATAATCATGACTCCTTTCAGAGATCCATTAAAAACCTATGGGTAGTCTTGGGAACCCCCAACACATGGCAAATAAGCACAGGAAAAGATGCTTGCTGTAATCAGTCATGGTATGGAAATGTAAATTAAAATCGCAATGAGATACACACCTACAAGAATGGCTAAAATTAAAGAGGCTAACCATGCCAAGTGTTGGTGACAATTGCTGGGAGGAATGTGACCATAGTTTAGTGGTTTCTTAAAAAGTTAAAATACATCTAACATTGACCTAGTCATTTTATTGCTCAATAGTTACCGAAAGGAAATGAAACTATATGTCCATACAAGAACATGTATACAAATGTTTATAGGAGCACTGTTTGTAGTAGACGAAACTATAAGCAAAGATGTCCATTAGCAGGTGATCGATGAACAAATCGATACATCCTTTCAACACGGTATCATTCAGCAAAATGAAGAAATGAACTATTAATGTGAGCTACAACATGAATGAATTTTAAAATAATTATGAGGAAAAGAAGCCAGACAAAAAGCCATATATCCTATTGACTTTATATAAAATTTAGTAAATGCAAATGACAAAAAGCAGATTGGTATCAAAACTTACCAAAATGTACCTTTAAAATATGTGCAGTTTATTTTATGTCGCTTTTACCCAAATAAAGCCATTTTTCTTTTAAGTGCCTATGGCTGTGAATAAATATGCAAGTGCTTAAGAAAAGCTTTTACAGAAGTAAAACCATTTCCCGAGATTCACCAAACCCAAGCGCTTTGGTCTGGAACCTGGGACCAGAATTCCTGCTATGAACACTTGGCCTCAACAGTCTAATCATGAGTTCTCCACGGAATGACTGAGTGACAACAAATTTTTCACTGACATTAAAGTTTAATAAACACTGGTGTGAACCACCATAAATTTCAGTGGGCTTGACTGTTGGGGAAGCTTTGGGGTGACTCTGTTTCAGTCTTGGATAATTCTGTCAACCACCAGGGGCAAGAGCAGACACACTGTGACAACATTTTGAAATATTGTGAAGTTGCAAAAGGCTTCTACAAGTTGTTGAAACGGAGGAGAGGAGTTAATATGAGTAGTGAATCCCGGTACTTACAGCCCCTTTGCAGTAGAGACGGAGATTTCCTGTAGGAGTTCGGACAATGACAGACATCCTTTTTCTATTACTAAAACAGTATAAAATGTATTATTAGCTTCTGTGTTTCTCAGTACATGGTGGCAACACACACACACAGAATCAAAGTTACAAGAATTCTCAAAGTCCTCAGCTGACCATTAGTGAAAAGGCCAATGTGTTTCTGGCCAGTCTCCTTTTCCATTTTCTTTACTTACCTTCTAAAACTGAGATTCTTTTTAAAAAGAAGATTTTATTTATTTATTTATTTATTCAACAGAGAGAGAGAGAGAGAGAGAGAGAGAGAGAGGAGACAAGCAGGGGGAGTAGCAGGCTCCCCACAGAGCAGGGAGCACAACGCAGGGCTCTAACCCAGGACCAAGATCTGAGCTGAAGGCTGACACTTAACCTCTTAACCAACTGAGCCACCCAGGCACCCTTTAAACTGAGATTCTAATACAAGTGTTGCCCCTTTACTACTACTATTTCTCACTCTCCTTTTCTTCCATTGAAATTTATTGGCATAGATATATAATATACGTTACTTACATATTATATACAGCATATATTATATACTGATATAATGTTTTAGATTAATATTTCTGTATTTATGTTACATAATACATACATAGCATACACTTATGTATTACACACAGAAGACATAAATTATATATACATGTAGCACATATATAACGTAATCTCCTAAGAACTGATGAGGAAAGAGGAAAGCAGCCCTGGTCACATATTTTTCAGTCCTCACCACATCTCTGTGAATTAGACCTTCCTGTCCGTATTCTGCTGCACAGAGATGTTAAACTACTGGTTTGTTATTTTTATGTATTGTTATTTTTATGCATAGTTCTGTCTCAATGTCCTCTAGATTTTTTGTTGTTGTTGTTTTGCTCTTGTTTTTTATTATGGTAGACAGAACTTAAACTCATTGCTTTCATTTCTGATTTAGCAGCCCAAATAGCCTTCAAGATCTCCCGTCTCCACCTTATCCCACACATTGCCAAAGTAAACTGGCCAAAATAGGTTTTTGGGTTTTTTTTCTTCTTCCTCATCTTGTCCTTCCCCTATCGTAACCCTTGGATGGCTCTCTATGGCCTATACCCACTTTTTAAGAGACCCAAACCAACTGTCACCTTCTCGGAAGTCGTCATATCCCACAACCCTCTGTTTTGTACAATCCAAAGAGGATCCCAGTGAGTAGTCCTGCACCTGAGCACTTGAGCTAGAAAGTACTTGTCAAAAGGGATGGGGACCAGCAATTGCTTTAACTACTTCACTGTTAGAACACTACTAAAGCCAACTGAGTCATTTAAGTGTCATGTAGCTGGAGCTCATATTTTAAGAACAGGAAATGAGTGCTCCAGTAGTGGGGAAAGCTAAAATGAACATGAAGATACATTTTCTCATTTAAAAAAAATGGGGGGGGACACCTGGGTGGCTTAGTGGGTTAAGCCTCTGCCTTCAGCTCAGGTCATGATCTCAAAGTCCTGGGATTGAGCCCCACATCTGGCTCTCTGTCCAGCAGGGAGCCTGCTTCCCCCTTGCTCTCTGCCTGCCTCTCTGCCTACTTGTGATCTCTCTCTCTCTGTCAAATAAATAAATAAAATCTTTAAAAAAAATTTTTTTAACAAGATGGGATTGGGAGGGAGACAAACCATAAGACATTCTTAATCTCACAAAACAAACTGAGGGCTGCTGGGGTTTGGAGGCTAGGGATAGGGTGGCTGGATGACGGACATTTGGGAGGGTGTGTGCGTGGTGAGTGCTGTGAAGTGTGTAAGCCTGATGATTTACAGACCTGTACCTCTGGGGCAAAAATACATTATATGTTAATTAAAATAATTAAAAAAATATTTTTAGATAAGCTTTCCTAGAGAGAGGAGAAGTTGACAACAACTTTACTGAGGGTCAAAGCTTCTTTTTTTTTTTTTAAGATGTCATTGACCAACAAGGCTTTAAAAAAATATGATTTAAAAAATCATCTGGCTTTGGGGCACCTGGGTGGCTCAGTGGGTTAAGCCTCTGCCTTCGGCTCAGATCATGATCTCAGGATCCTGGGATCAAGGCCCGCATCAGGCTCTCTGCTTAGCAGGGAGCCTCCTTCCCCATCTCTCTCTGCCTGCCTCTCGCCCTACTTGCAATTTGTCTCTCTCTCTCTCTCTCTCTCTCTCTCTCTCTCTATCTCTGTCAAATAAATAAATAAATAAATAAATCTATCTTTAAAAAATCATCTGGCTTTGAAAAGAACGAATTATTCCTTTTCTAATTTTCTAGCATTTCCTTTTCTAATTTTTCAGACTCTACATTAGAAATGCTCAGGTGGTGTAAGAGATGAGACTCTGCGAGCCTTCAAAACAGGGCAATGAAAATAAAATCATCACCAATATCCCCACACTAGGTTTTGGGGACCAGGCACAGTGGCTGGACCAGGAGGCCCTCTGAAGTCTACAGGGAGAGAAGGATTTGGACACACCGTTTCCTTTGCGGGGGAGGTGGGGGGGTAGGAATTAATTCACAATCCTTTTTAAAGAAATAGTTTTGGGTTTATTTGGAAAAATAATGTCCAATATTCATCGATTCATCAAATATTTATTGAGCACTTACTTCCACAGAAGTTGACTCCTGCCCTCCTGGAACTGAGAGTCCAGTTGGCAACACAGTCAACTAAGTAGTAACCCAGACATAAACCTCAAGTCTGACTCTGACAAGGGCTGGGAAGGAGAGATGTGGGACCTCCTCTCAGCTACAAAAAGGGATTTGGCCTAATGATGGCCAAAGAAGTGAGCACCAGGCTCAGATTAAAAAGTGGATGGAAGTAGCTAGAATTTTGTGATTCTATATTAAAGTTTTGATTTGCATTACCAGATCTCAACTGAGGAGTCACAGAAGGAGCTCTGAGGGATACATGAACAGAATGAAAAGGTATCTTACCTAGAAAACTCCAGGATATTAAGAATTTCAAAGGTGAAGTTTTCTCCCATCTATAGGAAGATAAGACAACAACTTCTTACCCGAGGTGGGGAATAAAAAGTACTCATCCTGTAAAAGAGCTCCTTCTTCCAATCAGAAACAAGTTTTACCTCCCCTGAAACTAACATCTTTTTCAGAATACAAATTTCCTTGCAAACCTGATGAAATGATGGTGCCCTCTTCTGGCAAAAATATTGTTTGCAAACGGAGAACTCCGCAAAAATGCTTCTCACAGTGCAGATTTAAGACTAAAACATCCCCTCTCAATAAAAAGTCAGCACTACTAGAAACATTTTATGAAGACTCTCATGTTGCAAGGCTATATGGGGTAAGCAAGACAATCAACAGACATGGAAAAACAAGTCTTTTCATAAAATTGCACAGATCAAAAAAATCCTTAATCCTTAGATAATTTGAAGAGGTCAATAGGGAAAGAGAAGGCATGCTATAAAAAATTCTGTATCAATAAAACCTGCATTATTTTCCAAATTTTTCCAGTTACAGGCTCTTGACTTCCTGTAGCCATGATCAATTCACCAATAAAGCAATTCAGAACTTCAAATAATTTGAGAGTTGTCCATGTGGCACGTACTACGGATATAAAGATGAATCAGTCAGTCCATGCTGCTAGGACTGAATGTCTAGTAGACATCCCTAACCGCTGCCTTATCACTAGAAAAAAATTAGTGTGCTGGGCACCAAGTTCACATTGCTTCAATTCTTCCCCATCATATCAAAGGCTTGCAGTGAATGGTCACCAAGACAAGAGAAAAATACATGTGGAATATATATTACATATAAGGAATAAATCAACATCACAAGAGAACTCACCAAAAAATAGTTTGAAAAATTCTAATTTTCCATAAAAAATAGTATATTTCTTGAAGATCTGATGATGCTAACTTCTTTAAATAGCTTACTTTTATTGAGCACCCTCTCTGCTCCAAGCACTAATTCCGAATACTTTACATATATATTAACTCATTTAATCCTTGCAAAAAACCCTATGACATGCATGATGAGAAGACTGGGACAAACACAGTAGTTGAGGAACATGTCCGAGAACCTGGCTGGGAAAGTGTGGGACCACGTGGGAATCCCAGGCTCTGTGATTCCAGAGCTCCTGCACTCAACTACTCTACCTGTGTCTCTGAAAAGGGCGTGGAAGGCATGACCAAGTACACAAGACGCTACTCACGACTTCTACGGTGACAGAGGTTGGCGTTCTTGCAGTAAAAACAAAGCCAAGGTTCTTCACTCCTTTCACTAAAGCTGCTTCATCTGTCAATAAGAAGTCTGTATTAATGGAGATTGAGCAAATACATTAATACCAAATTTAATTTAAAAGATTTCTGTTCTCCAGCACTAAAATACCACTTTTTTTTTTTTAACTTGGCTTTTTTTTGATCCAAATGCACTTATCTAGGTACCGGAAAGCATTCATAAAAGAGGAAATTTAGTTAAACAGGTCTCTTTCAGTGTGGCTAAGATACATTTCTTTCTTCGTACTCATTTGGGTTTTCTTCTACAAGCCATTCATGGAATCTTCACGACATGTTGCAGCATCTTAACCTCCCCCCTTCTGCGTTCCTGGGTATAAGTAAATGTTCTATTGAACCCCAGCTCAGAGAACCCTCCCCACCAGCCTCCTTATGGCTGTCTTCTGGGGGAAGGAGCAACACAGGAGCCCCCTGGGAATCAGCGGCAGCATGGCGGCAGCATGGCGTCTTCTCGGGTCTCATCTCCTGCACACAGCACCTACCTGGGGAGGAAGCCTGGTAGATTATGTTATTTCCGTCTCTCTCAGGAACAACAGTGTGGCACACACACAACAGGGTAAGAAATTCCTTTATGTAATCTTTCGTGGGCTATAAAAAAGGGCACAGAGCTAGTGAGTTTCTTCCAGCACCAGTGACATGAGAGTTACATACAGTCTGCGATTCCTATCAACTGTGGTTTCACCTTAGATACACAGAGTCAGACACTGACTACAAACCAGATCACGCACTCAAACGTCTTTGGAGAGCGGGCCCCCAAAGCAGGGAGAGACCTCGGTGAAGAAGAGGATCTGGCGCTCTTGGAGCTTCTATTCTCTCTGGGGAAATGGGTTTTCTCAAAGCTGGAGGAAACAAATGGGGGTTGTCACAGAGAGAAGACGGGCCTATTTTACGGAGGTGATCAAGGCGAAAGAGAATACATCAAGGAGATAATATTTAATTTAAGACCTAAATGGAAAGGTAAGTTAGCTGTGGTCACCGACATGTGACTGTGGTACATACTAGGCAAAGGGAAGAGCACTTTCAAAGGCCCCCCAAGTCAGAAAACATCGTCATAGGTGAACTTCAAGACAAGTGTCACTCCAGCATCTCGAGCAAGGTGAACAAGGACACAGAATGAGGTTGGAAAGAAAGTCACAATAATGAATTAGGATTTTATCTTGGGGGAGGAGGGGTGCCAGTCCTCTGAAGGTTTTTAAGCAAAGGAAGGGCATGTACAGTTTTGTGTTTTTAAAAGATTGCTTTTATTTTTGAGAAGACCAAGATTTCAGATCAAGTAGATCAGTATCTTATAACTGGTAAGTGAAGGTATTGGTAATATACAATAGACTCAAATAGCTTAGAAACACTTACAGATTTTCTTACACAGATCACCACACAATAAAATGTTCTTTTTTAATGTTTGGATTCATTCACACTAACAAGTTTAGCACACCCCTCCTCACATGAGTATGAAATCTGCTATTAACATAAAAAATTCAAGACTCTTCCCTGGCTCAGAAAATTATACCTTTTAATAAACCATGTATGTTTGAAAGTTATTGTTGACTTTAAGTGAAATAGCAGACTTACGTGGCCATTTTCGAAGTTGTACAATAATCTTGGGTCATTAAATTCACAGGACTCTGTGATGACAGAGGGTGACAGACTGAGGAAGAACAGAGAAAATTTGCTGTAACAAAAATTCCTGATGGGGGCCAGTCAGCAATCAAATGGACTCACAGCCCCTTGTTCTGTGTTCAGTAAGTTACACTATAAAGTCTACAGAGCGACCACTGACCCTTAAACAACATGGATATCAACTGTGCACATCCACTTACAGACAGATTTTTCTCATACAATGTATTTTGTCTTCCTTATAATTTTCTTTTTTTTTTTAAAGATTTTATTTATTTATTTGACAGAGAGAGATCACAAGTAGACAGAGAAGCAGGCAGAGAGAGAGAGAGGGAAGCAGGCTCCCTGCTGAGCAGAGAGCCTGATGCGGGACTCAATCCCAGGACCCTGAGATCATGACCCGAGCCGAAGGCAGCAGCTTAACCCACTGAGCCACCCAGTCGCCCCCCTTATAATTTTCTTAATACCATTTTCTTTTTTCTAGCCTTATTGTAAGTGCACAGTATATAACACATATACAAAATGTGTGTTAATCAACTGTTTATATTATCTGTAAGGCTTCTGGTCTGACAGTAGTAGGCTTTTAGTAGTTAATTAGGGAGGTAAAAACTATACACAGATTGTCAGCCACAAGGAGAGTGTCGGCACCCCTAGTTCCCTGTTGTTCAAAGGTAAAAACTGTATAGTAAGTATTTAAAGTTCTGTCAAATTATAATTCTCTCAGGGCTCAACTTGCAAAATGGCACTAGAAAATGCCTAAATTTGTGTTAAATCCCATATAGTTATACAGAATTTAAGACAGTAACTATAAAAGAAACAAATCAAAGCCTGGATTCTGGGTTCTTTGAGTATCACGTGGGAAAGGTTTATCCAGGAGAGATTTCTGGGAACTGCCTTTGGAGGTCTGGACAAGGGACAGCTGTGTTGTATATCAGAAGTCCGGTACTGAAAAAAGTCCCATTGCAGGGAGAAAGGAACATGGGCAGAGTAGAAGAGAATGTTGTCTACTTACCTTAATTTTCGGATATCGGTATCACTTTTCTCTGACTGATTTCTGATGGAAAATGAGGGAGGAAAATATACTGGTTTAAGATTATAGATATAAAATGCTTTTAGGAATTCCAACCATGTATAAAAGCAGATATAAACCATATTTGTTTAAGAACTGCAAATTTTTATTTAGGTCATATTAAGTTTTATTCTCATTTAGTTACAGCTATGTTATTAGAAATGTGTATGTTTTGAAGTAAATAAATGCTAAATAATTAAGACAGAGCATGGCAATAAGAACACTTACCCATAAATTATACCTGCAATGGTACACTTCTTAAATGTCATAATATTGCAAGTGAGGGTTCCCGTTTTATCAGAAAATAAGTATTTTACCTAAACAAAGAAAAAACCAACATGATAAACAACATAAATATAAAATATATTTAGAGAGCAAAGACAAAGTCAAGTTCTTTCTCTTCAAATCCTCAAAATCTTTGAACTTTTAGAAAACCAGAAGTTCACTCTATAAGAATTCTACCTTTAATATTTATACTTCTTTCAGAGATTCTCTTTTGTTTTACATTGCAGATAAGATTCTGTTAGTATGCAAAATAAATTTCAAGCCATCAAACCTAAGAAAATCAGAAGTCTAATTCATTTTTTTTGCCACAAGAAATCTCATCAAAAATCTCCAGAAAACATTAAGTTTCCATATAGATGGATACATACACACACACATACCCCCAAAACCAAACAAAGATACCACAAGGAAAAAAAAAAAAAAACACAGGCCAATATCCCTGACAAACACAGATGCAAAAATACTCAACAATACTCGATATATATTAGCAAATTATGGGGAGCCTGTGTGGCTCAGTCAGTTAAGTGGCTGCCTTCAGCACAGATCATGATCCCAAGGTCCTGGGATCGAGTCCCACATGGGGCACTCTGCTCAGCGGAAAGCCAGCTTCTCCCTCTACCTGCCACTCCCTTTGCTTATTCTCACTCTCTCTCTATGTCAAATAAATAAAATCTCTAAAACAATCAAACAAACAAAATACTAGCAGATCGAATTCAACAGTACATTGAAAGGATCACACAACATAATCAAGTGGAATTTATTCCAGGGATATAAAAATAAACCAATCAATGTGATTTACCACGTTAACAAAATAAAGGATAAATATCATATGGCCATTTCAATAGAAGCAGAAAAAGCATTTCACAAGATTCAATATCCATTTATGATAAAAACCCTCAAGGAAGTGGGATTAAAGGAACAAACTTCAACATAAAGGCCAATAAGACAAGCCTGCAGCTAACACAATGGTCAATGGGGAAAAACTGAAAGCTTTTCCTCTAAGATCAGAAGCAAGAAAGGGTGCCTCCTCTCACCACTTTATTCAACATAGCATTGGAAATCCTGGCCAGAACAATTAGGCAAGAAAAATAAAAGGCATCCAAATTAAAAGGGAAGAAGTAAAACTGTCACTATTCGCAGATGACATTTTACATATCAAAAACATTAAAGACTGCACCAACAACCTGTTAGAATTAATGATTCACTAAAGTCGCAGGATATAAAGTCAACATACAGAAATCAATTGATTTTGTTTAATTTTTTTAATTTTTGAACTTTTTAAAAATAGACTTTATTTTTTAGAGCAGTTTTAGATTCACAGCAAAACTGAATGGAAAGGAGAGCATTTTTATCTATCTCTCTGCTCCAACACATGCATAGCCTCCTCCACTATGTGACATCCTGTCCCAGAGTGGTACATCTGTTACAGTCAATAAAACTACACTGCCTTATCATTATTACCAAAGTCCACAGTTTACATTACAGTTCACTCTTTTTATTTTAATTTTTTTTCAAATTTTTATTTAAATCCTAGCTAGTTAACATATAGTATAATATTGTCTATCTATACATTAATAATGAACTACCAGAAAAAGAGAAATTAACAATTTCATTTACAACTGCATCAAAAAGAACAAAATACCTAGGAATAAATTTAATCAAGGGAAAGACCAATATACTGATGAAAGAAAGTGAAAAAGACACAAATGCATGAAAAGATATTCCACTTTCATGCATGTACATTCCACTCGAAGCAAACTACAGATTCAGTGTAACCTCTATCAAGATTCCAGTGGCATTTTTCACAGATTTAGAACAAACAATCCTAAAATGTGTATGGAACCGCAAAAGACCCCAAATAACCAAAGCAATCTTGAGAAAGAACAAAGCTGGAGGCATCATGCTTCCTGATTTCAAACTACATTACAAAGCTATAGGCAATCCAAATGTATGGTATTGGCATAAGAACAGAAACATAGATGAGTGGAACAGAATAGATAGCTCAGAAATAACCAATGAATCTCTGGTCAATTAATTTACAATAAAGGAGGCAAAAATATACATTAGGGAAAGGGCAGTCTCTTTAAAAAATGGTGTTCAATAAATAAATGACAGTCTCTTCAATAAACTGGACAACAAAAAATGAAACTGGGCCATTTTCTTGCACCATATACAAATTATCTCAAAATGGACTAGACTTGAACAGAAGAACCTGAAACTATAACACTTCTAGAAGAAAACATAGGTAGTAAGATCTTTGACATCAGTCTCAGTGACGACTTTTTTGTATTTGACACTAAAAACTAAGACAACGAAAGCAAAAATAAACAAGTGGGACTACATCAAATTAAAAAGCTTCTGCAAAGCAAAGCAAACCACCAACAAAATAAAAAGATAACAAAATGAATGGGAAAAAAATATTTGCAATTCATATATTTGGTGATGGGGGTTGATATCCAAAATATATAAAGAACTCATACAACAGCAAAATAATCCAATTTAAAAAATGAGGAGAGGATCTCAATAGACATTTTTCCGAAGAAGACAAATGGCCAACAGACACATGGAAAGATGCTCAGCATCACTAATCACCAGAGAAATGCAAAATAGAACCATAATGAGATATCACTTTCACACCTGTTAGAATGGTGATTACCAAAAGACAAAAAATAACAAGTGTTGGTGAGATGTGGAGAAAAGGAACCCTTGATGCACTGTTGGTGGGAATATAAATTGAGACAACCACTACAGAAAATAACATGGATCTCCTCAAAAAATTAAAAATAGAACTACCAGCGATTCCACTTCTGGTTATTTATCTGAAGAAAATGAAAAAACTAATTTGAAAAAATATAAGCATCCCCATGTTCATGGCAGCATTATCTACAAAAGCCAAGATGAAACAACGTGTCTGTCAACAGATGACTAAACAAAATGTGGTGTATATATAATATAATGATACATAATAATACACACACACACATACACACACACACACAATTCAGGCACAAGAAAGAAGGAAATCTTGCTGTTTGTATAACATGAAAAGACTGTGAGAGCATTATGTTCTCTGAAATAAGTCAGACAAAGAAAGTCAAATACCACATGATCTCACATGTGTGATCTGAAAAAGAAAAATAACTCATAGCATGTGTGATCTGAAAAAGAAAAATAACTCATAGCTACAGAAAACAGATTGGTGGTTGCCAGAGACAGGATTGCTGGGTGAGCAAAATGGGTGAAGGGGGCCAAGAGGTACAAACTTCCAGTTATAAAATAAATCCTGAGGATATAATGGATAGCATGGGGGGGGGGATTAGTAATTAGAGCTATAATACTATATTGCATGTTCAAAAAAAATGCTATATTGCAAATTCAAGTTCTCATCACCAGAATTCTGTAAATAGCTATGGTGACAGATGTTAACTAGATGTATCGTAGTCATTTTGCAATATTTACAAACATCAAACCACTATGTTGTATACACCTGAAGCTAATATAATCACATGTGTCAATTATACCTCAATAAAAAAAGGAAAAGAGGCAGTGTTAAAGCATTTATTATTGTGGTAAAATGTACATAGATAAAATTTACCATTTTAGCCATTTTTAATTGTTATTGAACACATTCACGTAATCATGCAACCATCACCACCATCCATCTCCAGAACTTTATCATCCCAAACTGAAATTCCTACCAGCTCAACAATACAGTAACTCTTCATTCTCTCCTATTCCACAGCCCCAGGTAACCACTAGGCTGCTTTCTGTCTCTATGAGTCTGACTATTCCAGGTACCTCAGATAAGTGGAATCTACTATTTGTCCTTTTCTGTCTGGCATGTTCCATTTAATGGCATGTTGTAGCATGTTTCTGAATTTCAGTCATTTTCAGGGCTGAATAATACTCCATTTTTTGTATCTGCCGCATTTTGTTTAACCACTTAACTATTGATGGACATTTCCATTGTTTCCACCATTTGGCTATTGTGAATAATTCTGCTAAGAACATCTGTGTACAATAACTGGTTGAGTCCCTTCTTTCAATTCTTTCATGAAAATATCCAAAAGTGGAATTGCTGGAACATATGGTGATCCTTGGTTTAATTTTTTGAAGTTTCACCATACTGTTTTCCATAGTGACTGCATCACTTTGATTTTCACCAGTAGTGCACCAGGGTTCCATTTCTCCATGACCTCAAGAACACTTGTTGTTCTATGTTGTTATTATTGTTTCATAGTAGCCGTCCTAGTGGACGTGAAGTGGTGTCTCAATGTGGCTTTGATCTGCATTTCCCTAAAGATTAGTCATGTTGACCACCTTTTCATGTGCTTATTATCCATTTATACATATATATTCTTTGGAGAAATGCCTATTAGAATCCCTTGCCAATTCTTGAATTAGGTTATTTGTGGTTTTGCTGTCAAATTTTAGTTTTTTAACATATTCTGAATAGTAAACCCTCTGTTATCTTCTCTTTTCAATTTCATTGATTTCTGCCCTTATCTTTATGTCTCACCTATATAAACAATTAATTTTTAAAGTTTGAGTTCCACACCCACTTTTATTATATTTAATTACTACCCTAAAGAGGCTAGAGTCAACGGACTACATGAGGGAGATAAAGTGATCTTTTCCCAACTGTCAACAGAAAACATATGTTTAGAGGATTAGCAAGTAATCAGATATTCATGAGCAGAAAAGTTTCTAGAATGCTAATGATTCCATCCTCCTTCACCTTTAGTTGTCCAAAGTAAAAATATGTTCATGTTGTCAGATCATGCATTTCCAGGCACCAGAAATCTTCTAAAATAAATACTTACTGAGAAGTCACTATTCAAATGATACCATACAATGTGACCCTAAATTAGAAAGCATACATGCAAATTACTGGTTAGAATTATTAGCGTTAGTCAAATCCCTTCTTCATACTAGGTACTGTGCTGAGTATATCACAAATACATTATATTATTCAATCCTCATAACAACTTTCTGAAGTAGATGTTATAATCACACCTGATTTACAGATCATGGTAACATTGTTTGTCAGGGTTTACTCTCCAGAAGCTTAACTCCAAAATTCTGTTTCTACCATAATTTACATATTGCCTCTAATTAATTGAGCAAAGGGAAATTATAATATATAGTATATGAATTATATATTCTATATATATTATAATCTTGTAAAAAATATTAAGAGCAAAAAATAATTACAAAAAATTAACAATCATTAGTCTTCTTCCTTTCAGGTCCCACCCAACTGTGGGAGTTAGTTGGGTTTTTCCAGCTATTCTGTGGTATAATTGACAAGTAACCAGGAGCTTTTAAAAACAATTTATACTTGTAACAGTGCCACTGTCATTTAGAAGGTAACCAACTTTCTGTTGATAACCTGGCATCATTTCTGCCCCTTTCTAGTGTACTATAGGGACTAAAGGCCTGAGGATACACCTGAGGGTGAGGCAGGTGTGAAATTCTGCAGCAGGTTTCAGATGCTTTCTTATAGGTCATCTGCCATAGGGAAGCAGGAGCATGGCCTCCAGTGGCAGGTCCCCATGCTCCTGTGACTCCCTGAAAACTTGAGAGCTAACTGAAGCTTTCCCTACCTGCTTCTCCAGCTCTTCTCTCTCATAAGCACATTAATAACCTGTATTAGGTCCATTCTACTTGCAACCCATGATGCATTATCAATATTTTTAACAAATCCTACTTTTGAAGCTCCATATGGGTATCATATTCACTACAGCCTATGGCTGAATTCAGCACTTCGACTTTGCTCACACTCTCCCTAGATCCACCTTCTTCAAAGTTCCTGTCACATACCCAGTCCCTGAAATAGCCCTCACCTGCCCAAGCTCTTCGTTAAGATTGGATGTTCTGGCCATGGCATAGATATCATTTCCTCTGTAATGCATATCTTCATCCTGCAAGAAATGAACAAAATAGCCAACCCACACAATCAGAATAAGGCTCAAAATTTCTTCAGATCAACTCTACTGCCACTGGTCTTCTGACATGGCTGACATGAGAAAGAATTCAAAATGGCAAGTCTAGAATACTTAGAGAGTCTTGGTGCTACTTTTACATGTACGTTGCCAGAGCTGATTCAGGAAAGGCAATGCTATGCAAAAACAAATGTCAGCGTATCGTTGGTCTGGGTGTCAGAAGACTTGGCTTCCAAATCCTGGCTCTGCCTCAGACACTCTGTGGAATCCTAAGGGTGTTTTGCAGCTACTCCATCCATAAAGTGGGGGCAATAACATAGATCTCACAGTGCTACTGTGAAAAGTAAATGAGAATACATTTAAAAGCACTCTATCTCATTTTGTGGTTGTTAAAGACAACAGTACACTTCCAGTGATGGTAATTCCTTGACACATGGAGATCATTTTAATGAGACATCTAGCAAAATTTTTATTTCCAGGAAATATCTTTTTAAATAGAACTGAAGGGACACCTGGGTGGCTCAGTTGGTTAAGCGGCTGCCTTCGGCTCGCGTCATGATCCCAGCATCCTGGGATTAAGTCCCACATCAGGCTCAGCAGGGAGCCTGCTTCTCCCTCTGCCTTTGCCTGCCACTCTGTCTGCCTGTGCTCGCTCTCTCTGACAAATAAATAAAATCTTTAAAAAAAAAAGTTTAAATAGAACTGAAAATTGCAAACATACATTCAAATTAGAAAATTCATTCAGTCACATGTCATTAAGTATTGGCTTAAATGAATGCACAGTTTTCAGCTAAGAAATCTTTTCCTTATTTTGAGGGGATTCTGGAATAGCTGTTTCACTCTTAACAAGATATGTAAATCTATTATAAGTCTACTGGACTCCCCTTCTCTAGAGTACCTTCAATTTTAATGGGCTATCTCTTTATAGTTGCTGCTAAGCCACTAGCTCTTAAATATTTCCTTTCAGTTAGGAAAAATATCTACAACAATGGTGCCCTCAAGAGTGACACAGAGAGACCCAGGCACAGCTAGGTCAGGTTGACAGTGTTTGGCTTTACTGTCAAAGGCACAACTGGCCCATGTGCTAGCCCCACGGTGATAAACTAGTTATGCTGATTTTCAAATCCAAAGCCACAGATCAAGAGAGAACTGTTTTTGTTTTTTTATTTTTAACTATCTGATTTCAATACTCACCCAGTTTATAAACATGGCCTGAACGTATTTCACAATTTCCAGAGTGACAAGCAGGCTAATGGGGATGAGATTGTGGTACAAGATGATGAACACCAGTAAGTCAAACCCTAAGCTGTGGGAGATGTATTCTGTGGAAGAAGATCAGAAGAACCATGTCACAGCTTTAGGCAGTATCTTTCTTCACATTTGTGTTATTACTTGTTAAAACTGAATATTTCTGCATGAAAATTCTTTAAAGTATAATTAAATGGGCATATCAAAATGGCTTTTAAAGAATCCCTGAAGCACCAACCATGTAATAGGGTAGATGGCAAGTATCAAGGTACAAGATCTAGCAAGAGATACACTCCGCCATCAGGGAGCTTTGGATGCAGCTTGAGAAAGTGAGATGAGTCAGGAATTACGGCATGATGAATTCTGTGATAGCACTGAACACAGAGACTAGCAACAAAAGCACAAAGTGGAAGACCCAGAATGAAGGCACAGCAAAGTTTTGGAGAAGGCCGTTTGTTAAATGGAGAAGATGAGGGGAAGAGAATGAGGATGACATCTTATTTACCTGGAACTACATGGCTTGAAGACAAAGAAATAATGATTTTTAAAACTCAGGGAAAGAAGAAAAGCGAAGCCAAAAGGAAAAGGGGTAAAAATTGTAACACATCGTGATATACTCATTTTTAAAGAGGTAGACACATTTGAGAGAGTAATTTTCCAATAAAAATTTAATCTAACAGAGAAAGAGTCAAGATGGCAGAAGAGTAGCAGGCTGAGATGACATGAGGTAGCAGGGGATCAGCTAGATAGCTTATCAAATCATTACAAACACCTACAAATCCAACAGGAGATCAAAGAGAAGAAGAGCAGCAATTCTAGAAACAGAAAATTGACCACTTTCTGAAAGGTAGGACCTGCGGAGAAGTGAATCCAAAGCGACAAGAAGATAGACTGCAGGGGGAGGGGCCGGCTCCTGGCAAGCGGTGGAGCAACGGAGCACAAAATCAGAACTTTTAAAAGTCTACTCCACTGAGGGACATCGCTCCAGAGTCTAAGCGGGGGTGGAGCCCTCGAGGGGACAGCGTGGTGTCAGGTCCTGCAGGGTCACAGAAGGATCGGGGGTGTCTGAGTGTCACAGAACTCACAGGTATTAGAGCAGGGAAGCCGGAGACAGAGACGGAGCTAAGGAGTGAGCTCTCAACTCAGGGTTACCTTAAACTGTGATCTGTGGCGCAGTCGGGCCACTGTTCTTTGAGCAGGGACCCCACAATTGGCAGATCCGAGGAGACCTCCCTGGAAGAGCAGCAGGGATCTGCTGGGTATAGAGACTCCAGGCAGGGCTGTGTGCCAGAGACAGAGATGCTCGGTCACAGGCTGGGTGAGCTCAGCGCACGGCCGGAGGCCAGGGAGACAGGAGTGATTGAGTGCTTTTCTCCTATGGCACACTGAGGAGCAGGGCCCCGAGCTCTTGGCTCCTCCTGGCCAGATTGGGAGGCCGCCATTTTCATTCCTGTCCTCCAGAACTCTATAGAAAACATTCAAGGAACAAAAGCTCCCAAAACGAACCCCAGCAGATTACTTAGCCCAGCCCCTGGTAAGGGCAGTGCAATTCCACCTCAGGCAAAGACATTTGAGAATCACTACAACAGGCCCCTCCCCCAGAAGATCAGCAAGAAATCCAGCCAAGACCATGCTCACTTATCAAGGAGAACAGCGGAATTCCAGAGAAGAAAGCAAAGCATGGAATTCATGGTTTTCTCCCCATGATTCTTTAGGCCTACAAAGTTAATTAATATTTTAATTTTATTTTTTTCTTATTCTAATTTTTTTAACTTTTACTCTTTCCTCTTTTAAGGTTTTTTAACTAGTTTATCTTAACAATACCTTTCATTAAAAAAAAATCTTTTGAACCTTCATTATTATAGTCATATCTTATCCTTCATTGTATCTAACTTTATTTTTTGTATACACATAGGTTTTTTCCTTCTAAAAAATTTTGGGATACAACCTCTTCTAATGGATCAAAATATACCCTAAATCTAGCACAGGGCTTTGTTCTAGGCTCCAGCCTGAGCAAATTCTCTCCACTTTCTTTTTCCTTCTTTTCCCAAACAACTTATCAACTCCTTTTTTAGAATATTTTTAAAAATTTCATCTTTACAGTCATATTCCATCCCTTCATCGTGTTTACACTTATTTTTGTATTTTTGTATATATATACAAAGTTTTTCTTTCTTTAAAATTTTGGGAAGTAGTTTCTTCTAAGAGACCAAAATACTCCCAAAATTAAGTGTGTGGCTCTGTTCTATTCACCAGTCTAATATCTATATTTCCTTTTTTCTCTTTATTTTTAAATTTTTTTGAACTTCTTTTTACCCTTTTTACCCGTTCTTTCCCCCACAATTTGGGATCTCTTCTGATTTGGTATATGCACATTTTTCTGGGGTCTTTGCCATACTTTTAGTATTTTATTCTCTCCTTCATATATTCTTATCAGGATAAAATGATGAGGCAGAAAAACTTACCACAAAAAAAAGAACAAGAGGCAGTACCGAAGGCCTGGGACCTAATCAATACAGACATTGGTAATATGTCAGATCTAGAATTCAGAATGATGATTCTCAAGGTGCTAGCTAGTCTCAAAAAAGGCATGGAAGATATTAGAGAAACACTGTCTGAAGAAATAAAAGGCCTTTCTGGAGAAATAAAAGAACTAAAATCTAACCAAGCTGGAATCAAAAATCTATTAATGAGGTGCAATAAAAAATGGAGGCTCTTACTGCTAGGATAAATGAGAGAGAAGAGAATTAGTGATATAGAAGACCAAATGACAGAGAATAAAGAAGAAGAGCAAAAGAGAGACAAACAATTATTGGACCATGAGGGGATAATTTGAAAGATAAGTGATACCATAAGATGAAACAAATTAGAATAATTGGGATTCCAGAAGAAGAAGAAAGAGGGGAGCAGAAGGTATATTGGAGAGAATTATTGTAGAGAATTTCCCTAATATGGCAAAGGAAACAAGCATCAAAAGGAGGTGCAGAGAACCCCCCTCAAAATCAATAAGAATAGGTCGACACCCTGTCACCTAATAGTAAAATTTACAAGTCTTAGCAACAAAGAGAAAATCTTGAAGGCAGCCCGGGACAAAAAGTCTGTAACACACAATGGTAAAAATATTAGATTGGCAGCAGACTTATCCACAGAGACCTGGCAGGCCAGAAAGAGCTGGCATGATATATTCAGAGTACTAAATGAGAAAAACATGCAGCCAAGAATACTATATCCAGCTAGGCTATCATTGAAAATAGATGGAGAAATAAAAAGCTTCCAGGACAAACCAAAACTGAAAGAATTTGCAAACACTAAACCAGCTCTACAGGAAATATTGAAAGGGGTCCTCTAAGCAAAGAGAGACCCTAAAAGTAGTAGATCAAAAAGGAACAGAGACAATATACAGTAACAGTCACCTTACAGGCAATACAATGACACTAAATTCATCTCTCTCAATAGTTACCCTGAATGTAAATGGGCTAAATGCCCCAATCAAAAGACACAGGGTATCAGAATGGATAAAAAAACAAAACCCGTCAATATGCTGTCTACAAGAAATTCATTTTAGTCCCAGGGACACCTCCGGATTTAAAGTGAGGGAGTGGAGGGGCACCTGGGTGGCTCAGTGGGTTAAAGCCTCTGCCTTCAGCTCAGGTCATGATCTCGGGGTCCTGGGATCGAGCCCCACATTGGGCTCTCTGCTCAGCGGGGAGCCTGCTTCCCCCTCTCTCTCTGCCTGCTTCTCTGACTCCTTGTGATCTCTGTCTCTGTCAAATAAATAAATAAAAAATAAAAAATAAAAAAATAAAGTGAGGGAGTGGAAAACAATCAAAAGAAAGCTGGGGTGGCAATCCTTATATCAGATCAATTAGATTTTAAGCCAAAGACTATAGTAAGAGATGAGGAAGGACATTATATCATACTCAAAGGGTCTGTCCAACAAGAAGATCTAATAATTTTAAATATCTATGCCCCTAACATGGGAGCAGCCAACTATATAAACCAATTAATAACAAAGTCAAAGAAACACATGGATAATAATATAATAATAGCAGGGGACTTTAAAACCCCCCTCACTGAAATGGACAGATCATCCAAGCAAAAGATCAACAAGGAAATAAAGGCCTTAAATGACACACTGGACCAGATGGACATCACAGATATATTCAGAGCATTCCATCCCAAAGCAACAGAATACACATTCTTCTCTAGTGCACATGGAACATTCTCCAGAATAGATCACATCCTGGGTCACAAATCAGGTCTCAACTGGTACCGAAAGATTGGGATTATTCCCTGCATATTTTCAGACCACAATTCTCTGAAACTAGAACTAAATCACAGGAGGAAAGTTGGAAAGAACCCAAATACATGGAGGCTAAAGAGCATCCTTCTAAAGAATGAATGGGTCAACCAGGAAATTAAAGAATTATTTAAAAAATTCATGGAAACAAGTGATAATGAAAACACAATGGTTCAAAATCTGTGGGACATAGCAAAGGCCGTCCTGAGAGGAAAATATATAGCGAAACAAGCCTTTCTCAAGAAATAAGAAAGGTCTCAAATACACAGCCTAACCCTACAACTAAAGGAGCTGGAGAAAGAACAACAAAGAAAGCCTAAACCCAGCAGGAGAAGAGAAGTCATAAAGATCAGAGTAGAAATCAATGAAGTAGAAACAAAACAACAACAACAAAAAAAAGAACAGTAGAGCAAATCAACGAAACTAGATGCTGGTTCTTTGAAAGGATTAGTAAGATCGATAAACCCCTGGCCAGACTTATCAAAAAGAAAAGAGAAAGGACCCAAATAAATAAAATCATGAATGAAAGAGGAGAGATTACAACCAACACTAAAGAAATACAAACAATTATAAGAACATACTATGAACAACTATATGCCAGCAAATTTGACAATCTCGAAGAAATGGATGCATTCCTAGAGACATATAAACTACCACAACTGACCAGGAAGAAATAGAAAACCTGAACAGACCCATAACCAGCAAGGACATTGAAGCAGTCATCAAAAATCTCCCACAAACAAGAGCCCAGGGCCAGACGGCTTCCCAGTGGAATTCTACCAAACATTTAAAGAAGTAATATCTTTTCTCCTGAAACTATTCCAAAAAATAGAAATGGAAGGAAAACTTCCAAACTCATTTTACAAGGCCAGCATCACTTTGATCCCAAATCCAGACAAAGATCCCATCAAAAAAGAGAACTACAGACCGATATCCTTGATGAACACAGATGCGAAAATTCTCACCAGAATACTAGCCAATAGGATCCAACAGTACATTAAAAGGATTATGCACCACGACCAAGTGGGATTTATTCCAGGGCTGCAAGTTTGGTTCAACATCCACAAATCAATGTGATACAATACATTAATAAATGAAAGAACAAGAACCATATGATACTCTCAATAGATGCTGAAAAAGCATTTGACAAAGTACAGAATCCTTTCTTGATCAAAACTCTTCAGAGTGTAGGGACAGAGAGTGCATACCTCAATATCATCAAAACCACCTATGAAAAACCCACAGCGAATATCATTCTCAAAGGAGAAAAATTGAGAGCTTTTCTGCTAAAGTCAGGAACACAGCAGGGATGTCCACTATCACCACTGCTATTCAACATAGTACGAAAAGTTCTAGCCTCAGCAATCAGACAACAAAAGGAAATTAAAGGCATCCAAATCAGCAAAGAAGAAGTCAAACTATCACTCTTTGCAGATGATGGGATACTTTATGTGGAAAACCCAAAAGACTCCACTCCAAATCTGCTAGAACTTCTACAGGAATTCAGTAAAGTGTCAGGATATAAAATCAATGCACAGAAATCAGTCACATTTCTATACACCAAGAACAAGACAGAAGAAAGAGAAATTAAGGAATCAATCCCATTTACAATTGCACCCTAAACCATAAAAACTTAGGAATAAACCTAACAAAAGAGGCAAAGAATCTGTACTCAAAAAACTATAAAGTACTCATGAATGAAATTGAGGAAGACACAAAGAAATGGAAAAATTTTCCATACTCATGGATTGGAAGAACAAATATTGTGAAAATGCCTATGCTACCTAAAGCAATCTACACGTTTAATGCAATACCTACCAAGATTCTATCAATTTTTTTCAAAGAAATGGAACAAATAATCCTAAAATTTATATGGAAGCAGAAAAGACCTTAAATAGCCAGAGGAATGTTGAAAAAGAAATCCAAAGTTGGTGGCATTACAATTCCAGACTTCAAGCTCTATAACAAAGCTGTCAGTATGGTACTGGCACAAAAACAGACACATAGATCAGTGGAACAGAACAGAGAGCCCAGATATGGACTCTCAATTCTATGGTCAACTATTCTTCAACAAAGCAGGAAAGAATGTTCAATGGAAAAAAGACAGTCTCTTCAACAAATGGTGTTGGGAAAATTGGACAGCCACATGCAGAAAAATGAAACTGGACCATTTCCTTACACCACACACAAAAATACACTCCAAATGGATGAAGGACCTCAATGTGGGAAAGGAATCCATCAAAATCCTTGAGGAGAACACAAGCAGCAACCTCTTGGACCTCAGCTACAGCAAATTCTTCCTAGGAACATCAACAAAGGCAAGGGAAGCAAGGGCAAAAATGAACTATTGGGACTTCATCAAGATCAAAAGCTTTTGCACAGCAAAGGAAAACAGTTAACAAAACCAAAAGACAACTGACAGAATGGGAGAAGATATGTGCAAACAACATATCAGATAAAAGGCTAGTATCCAAAATCTGTAAAGAATTTATCAAACTCAACACCCAAAGAACAAATAATCCAATCAAGAAATGGGCAGAGGACATGAACAGACATTTCTGCAAAGAAGACATCCAGATGGCCAACAGACAAATGAAAAAGTGCTCCACATCACTTGGCATCAGGGAAATATAAATCAAAACCACAATGAGATACCACCTCACACCAGTCAAAATGGCTAAAATTAACAAGCCAGGAAATGACAGATGCTGGCGAGGATGCGGAGAAAGGGGAACCCTCCTACACTGTTGGTGGGAATGCAAGATCGTGCAACCACTCTAGAAAACAGCATGGAGGTTCCTCAAAAAGTTGAAAATAGAGCTACCCTACGACCAGCAATTGCACTACTGGGTATTTACTATAAAAATACAAATGTAGTGATCTGAAGGGGCACATGCACCTGAATGTTTATAGCAGCAATGTCCACAATAGCCAAACCATGGAAAGAACCTAGATGTCCATCAACAGATAAATGGATAAAGAAGATGTGGTGTATATATACACAATGGAATACTATGCAGCCATCAAAAGAAATGAAATCTTGCCATTTGCGATGATGTGGATGGAACTAGAGGATATTATGCTGAGTGAAATAAGTCAATCAGAGAAAAACAATTATCATATGATCTCCCTGATATGAGGAAGTTGAGAGGAAATGTGAAGGGTTTGGGGGGTAGGAAAGGAATAAATAAAATAAGATGGGATCAGAAGGGAGACAAATCAAAAGAGACTCTTAATCTCACAAAACAAACTGAGGGTTGCCAGGGGGAGGGGGGTAGGGAGAGGGCGGTTGGGTTATGGACATGGGGGAAGGTATGTGCTATGGTGAGTGCTGTGAAGTGTATAAACCTGGCAATTCACAGACCTATACCCCTGGGGCTAATAATACATTATATGTTAATAAAAAATATAAAAATTTTAAAAATTTTTTTAAAAATGAAAGAAAGAGCTGTGGGGGTGAAGGGGAAGTGATTGAAAAAAAATCAATCTAATGTCACAGAAATTTACTGAAAAATATCTAGAAGGAATTCAAGGGGATAAATATATATTGCTTTATACAGGTCTTTTTGAAAACTTATATTTCAACCTTAAACATTACATTTATATGTTGAGTTATGGGAGGTGGGGTTATAACTGAAAGAACACAAATTGATTTGTAAAGTTTAATGAATTAAACACAAATACATATATAGAGAGACAAAATTAGATAATTTTAAGTTAAAATTTTATGCTCACTTTTCCCAAAAAGGGAGCACACTTATAATTTAAAATAGTAGTTAAATCTAGATTTCTAAATTCTGTCACTTTAAAAGTCAAGTTTAATTTGCTATCATATCTACTCAAACTCTTAGCCACCATTGAGTTTACTAACTTTCCCCTTATTTGCCATGATTATACTTTTATACTTACTGCATGACTTCATGGTCATAAATCATTCTTTCAGGAATACTGGTGGCAGATATTATGACCATTTGATGGACAGATAAGTAGAGACAAGAGATTTAGTGCTTTGCAACATTTATTAATTACTGAAAATACAGTTATACTTTAATTGCTCAATACCTTTTTCTTCTTTTGGTCTAGAATATCCTGGGTAGAGTGGTATAGTGCAGAGCCAATTATGGTTGCAGATTGGATAAAACAACAGGACCCATCCATATGTTGTCTACAAGAGACCCATTTTAAACCTAAAGATACACCCAGACTGAAAGGGAAGGGATGGAGAAGCATCTTTCATGCCAATGGGCCTCAAAAGAAGGCTGGGGTAGCGATTCTCATATCAGATAAATTAGATTTTAAACTAAAGACTGTAGTCAGAGATACAGAAGGACACTACATCATTCTTAAAGGGACTATCCACCAAGATGATCTAACAATTGTAAATATATATGCCTCCAATATGGGAGCAGCCAGTTACATAAGAAAACTGTTAATCAAGATAAAGAGTCATATTGATATGAATGCATTAATAGTAGGAGATCTTAACACGCCTCTCTCAGAAATAGAGAGATCAAAGCAGAAAATCAATAAAGAAACAAGAGCATTGGATGACACATTGGACCAGATGGACCTCATAGATATATACAGAACATTCCACCCTAAAACAACAGAATACTCATTCTTCTTAAGTGCACATGGAACCTTCTCAAGAATAGACCACATACTGGGTCACAAATCAGGACTCAACCAATACGAAAAGACTGAGATAATTCCCTGCATATTCTCAGATCACAATGCTTTGAAACTGGAGCTCAATCACAAGGAGAAGTTCAGAAGGAACTCAAACACCTGGAAGCTAAAGACCACCTTGCTTAAGAATGCTTGGATCAACCAGGAGATCAAAGAAGAACTGAAACAATTCATGGAAACCACTGAGAATGAAGACACTTCGGTCCAAAACCTATGGGACAGCAAAGGCGTTCCTAAGGGGAAAATACATAGCCATCCAAGCCTCCCTCAAAAAAATGGAAAAATCCAGAACACAGCAGCTGTCTCTACACCTTAAAGAGCTGAAGAATCAACAACAAATCAAACCAACTCCACACACAAGAAGGGAAATAATCAAGATTAGAGCTGAGATCAATGAGGTAGAAACCAGAGATACAATAGAACGTATCAATGAAACTAGAAGCTGGTTTTTTGAAAGAATCAATAAGATCGATAAACCATTGGCCACACTAATCCAAAAGAAAAGAGAGAAAGCCCAAATTAATAAAATTATGAATGAAAAGGGAGAGATCACAACTAAAAATTATGTATTCTCATTCCAAATAAGCCACTAAGTTCCTCTGTGCTTTTTGGCAAATATACAGAATCTGTTTCACTTTCATGAAACTGGACTAGAAAACTATACAGTTCTGCTTCCAAACATAAAATTATTTCTTCTAGCCAAAAAATTACTGAATTCCTATTATGAAAAGGTACTGTTCTTGGAGTTAAAGATACAATGATTCCCCAAAATTCACAATTTTCAAAAATCTCACAATCTAGCTGGGGGGAGGAAGAGGCACAAACAATAATTATAAAACATGGAAATGGAATGATATCTATTAAGGATATCATTATAGAAGCCAATAGGGATCCTAATTAAATTAAAAGAGGGAGACATGATATAGGAAATGCTACTGGAGAAGGTAAGGCCTCATCTTGGACTGAAATGAGAAGTGACAGGTGTCCAGTCAAGAAAGGACCAGAGATGCATTTGAGGCAGAAGGAAGAGCACAAGATGAAAGGCCTAGAGATGATGAAGCAACTGATGGATGGAAGGATCATGGAAGAGAACAGGAGTCAGTCTTCTGTGGATAAAGACCAAGTGCTCAGGAAGAAGTGGTAGGGAATCAGGTGATGGAGATAGGACTAGATTATTAAAGTCCTGAGATGGCATGATAAAGGAAATTTATCTTGACCCCGTAGGCCAGGAGTCTTCAGCCAGAGGGTAAATATTTTAGGTTTTGCAGGACATACAGTCTCTGTTTCAGTTACTCAGCCCTGCTATTGAAGCACTGAAAGCAATCGCAGATAATACATAAACGAATAGGCATGGCTGTACTCTGATAAAACTTCATTTACAAAATCAAGCAGTGGACCATCAGAGAGTAGTCTACCAAGCCAGTGTGAACAACAGGATACACTGAAGCAACTGCATCTATTCAAAACTATTTTTTATCTTTTTCTGGAAACTGTATGAAGAATGGGTTGGAGTAGAGCTTGACTGAGGGCTAGACGACCAGTTAGAGAACTGTGGTAGTTGTCCGAGGATGAAAAGGAGAGTGCACACAGAGAAAATATTGAAAAGGTGGAATGAACAAAACTTTGAGACTAATTGGATGGTGAAGGCCATAGGCGTAGGAGTGGGGAAAAGAGGAAGCTGAGAAGGAGGGGATTAAGAATGACCTTCATGTTTTCAGCTTGGATGATGGTTGGATGGAAGCAGCTACAATTTACATGGAGAATACTGGAAAAAGACAATGGTTTGGGGAAAAAAAAGGATGAATTTAGTTTTGTACATGCTAAGTTAAGAAATCTACATGATACCTGGAAAACAATGTCCAGGCAACAATGAGTTCATTATTCATAGAGCAATCTGAGCTGGTGGCAAACAGGTAGAGGACATCAACTGATGGATGACAGGTCAAATTATTAGAGCAAGTGAGCGCTCTTGGAAGGATTTTCTTGGACAAGATAATCCCTAAGAAACCAGTGGAGGCCCTTCTGTGGGGAAAAAACATGCACACATACATATATAAAGTGAAATTTTCAAGATTTATGAACCCAAGTTGAGACATTCCTGGTGAACCTAGGATCCTAAAAAATGCCAGCATTTAAAAGGTGGATCAAAGTTTCTACAAATCAAATAAGGAAAAGATTTTTTTTTTAATCAGAAGAGGGTGGCAGAAGTCCAATTAGATCCCACTTAAAAATGACCACTGGAAACAACATGTGTTGGAGAGGTTGTGGAGAAAGGAGAACCCTCTTACACTATTGGTGGGAATGCAAGTTGGTGCAGCCACTTTGGAGAACAGTGTGGAGATTCCTATAACCCTGCAATTGTACTACTGGGTATTTACCCCAAAGATACAGATGTAGTGAAAAGAAGGGCCATCTGTACCCCAATGTTCATAGTAGCAATGACCACGGTCGCCAAACTGTGGAAAGAACCAAGATGCCCTTCAACAGACGAATGGATAAGGAAGATGTGGTCCATATACACTATGGAGTATTATGCCTCCATCAGAAAGGATGAATACCCAACTTTTGTATCAACATGGACAGGACTGGAAGAGATTATGCTGAGTGAAATAAGTCAAGCAGAGAGAGTCAATATCATATGGTTTCACTTATTTGTGGAGCATAACAAATAACATGGAGGACATGGAGAGATGGAGAGGAGAAGGGAGTTGAGGGAAATTGGAGGGGGAGATGAACCATGAGAGACTATGGACTCTGAAAAACAATCTGAGAGTTTTGAAGGGGTGGGGGGTGGGAAGTTGGGTGAGCCTGGTGTGGGTATTATGGAGGGCACGTATTGCATGGAGCTCTGGGTGTGGTGCATAAACAATGAATTCTGGTATACTGAAAAGAAATATTAAAAATTTTAGGGGCGCCTGGGTGGCTCAGTGGGTTAAAGCCTCTGCCTTCAGCTCAGGTCATGATCTCAGAGTCCTGGGATCGAGCCCCACATCGGGCTCTCTGCTCAGCAGGGAGCCTGCTTCCTCCTCTCTCTTGCCTGCCTCTCTGCCTACTTGTAATCTCTGTCTGTCAAATAAATAAATAAAATCTTTAAAAAAAAATTTTTTTTTTAATTTTAAAAATGACCACTGGGTTTGGCAATTGGAAATTGATTCCTACCCTTGAGTTAAAATTCTAGTAGACTGATTGAAGTGGATAGCAGGTGGAAATTGACCCAAGAGTGACCAGGATATAAGAAAATAAAAACAGTGAGGGTTGTTTCTTCTTTCAAGAAGTCTGATCAAGAAGGAAAGAATGGGTCATTTGTAGGGTATGCAGACATTGACACATTTTATCAACATCAAAATATCAGTGACTTTAAGAATTTATGTCTGTTTCAAGATAAGATAATATTCACAGCCCTGGGCTAGGACAAATTAAATAAACACATTTAAATTGAGATTACTCTTTCAAAATCATTGAAAATCTAAAAGCTTGAGATAAAAAACTAGATATGCACCATCTAGAAATCCAGATTGCATAAGAATGAATCTTTGATTTTTCTTATCCAATGTACAAAGTATTTCTCTTAGCTTCTTTATTTTTAAGATGTTCCCAGTCAGATCCTCTCAAGGGAAGTTAGAAAAATTTAAAATCCTCAGCTGATAGAGGAGAAAAGGCAGAAAGATGTATGATGGTTAATTATGAAAACATGGAAAGATATAAGCCAAAAAAAAAAAAAAAAAAGACTGAACTTTTCATGCCAAAGATCAGTTTACTTTTAAATCTCTTACTGGTCTTCTAGTCAATGTAACCACTGACTTCCCTTCAGGGTCCCTTGTCCTCATTTTCTTGGCGTCATTCATTGTCCATAGAGTACTGTACTAACCCAATGAGGTGGATATTATGGCCATTTTCAAATGAGGGAGGACATGCTTAGAGAAGTAAAAGACCTTGTCCACCTTCTCCTGGTGACTAAGTGGCAGAGACAAAAATGTAGGCCTTGTCTGTCTGGCTCACAGTCTCATTCCTCGGCCTTGACTCCTCCCTCTCCTTTATTCTGGAATGCCAAAATTATGTGGAACTGGCAGAACGATCTTAAGAAGGACATTGGTTCTAAACTCATTAATCCTTAGGGGTACAGCATTACAACTCCCAAAATGGTATCTTCTTACCACCCTTGGACACTTACCCTTCATCCTGATGTACCAAATGCCTTCTCCGTACCATTCATTCCAGAGTATGGCTCCTACACAGCTCACCAAGGACATGGCCAGGAGTAGCAGGAACAACACCAGGATCTGCACATTGGTCACCTTCTCGACATTTGATCTCTTGAGAGGCAATTTTATAGAATTCTGCATAATGGCACATGTACACACACCAAAAAGAATGAAAAACAATCAAAGGAATTATAATGCATGAATACTTTGATGGCAAAAAGAGGTAAAAAAAATCCCAACAGTTGAAAAGTAGAACACTTCTTTGTCAAATAACTAAGAAGACTAAAAGTGTGCCATATTGTTGAATGACATGGCTTTCCACTTTGGTCCTTAAAGCTTTTTTACTAATTCACAAAGAACATATTCACACAGATGATCACCCCA
This sequence comes from Enhydra lutris kenyoni, assembly GCF_002288905.1. NCBI lineage: Eukaryota > Metazoa > Chordata > Mammalia > Carnivora > Mustelidae > Enhydra > Enhydra lutris. The sequence goes on along the minus strand of NW_019154155.1, from coordinate 1,054,787 downwards.
GAGTTCTAGGGTTTTAAAAGAAATCAAATATGGTAAATCAGTCTAGGTTATCTGTACAGATCTCCTCTCACAACAACAGAAAAGATCAAAAGACCATAGTAATTTATTGGCTTTACTATTTATAGTTCTTGAATTATTTCTGGTTTATTTAAAAAAAAATAGAAAGATACCTTTCATCTGAGTCTATTGGGAAAATATTCAAGATTTTACCAGTATAATAATTGCTCTGACATGCATATTGGAAACCAAAGCTCTGGGTTAGGGATACAGTGAGAGTTTCACATAATTTTCTATTAGCATTTCAGATTTTCCTGTAAATTTCTTAAAATTGTCTGTGGAGGTCTACTGAAATATTAGCAAATATATGTATATTTAATTTTTTAATATATAACATATAATTGACATATATATCTGTGTGTGTATATATATAGATAGATATATTTAACTTTTCAATCACACTTTGCCAGATTAAGTTTACCATTTCTACATTTTCTTAATGTAGAAACATAAATCCTCAAAGTCTACAAGTTATGAAAATATGATTACTATCAATTACTTAACTTTTTTACAAAACACAGGAACAAGATTTTCTTTAAATCCTAGGTTTAACTGCATTAAGCCTATTATTAGAGAACATCCGTGTATGTGTGTGTGTATATATATATATATATATATATATATACACATACATATATCTATGCTCATATACACTTATAATATCTTATTATATAATATCTCCAAAACAATCATGTCATTCCTTCTCTTTTGCTGACCTGCGTAAGTTATTTCTTCAAATGCTGTACAATGTAGAACAGTTTTCAACTAAGGGTATTGTACTTAAAATCTTTCAGTAAGGACATATTGACATTTACTAGTTTTTTCTTTCCTAAAGTCACGGAAAAGCCCTCTTTGAGATTTCTGTTATTCCAAAACAATAAAATCAACATGTATAATAAACTTCTGCAATGATTTACATTCACAGAACATAGAGAAGGACATACTTTCTCATGAGCTGCACCACAGACAAGCCACACTGTGAGGATAATGGAGTGGGCTTCTTACATTAACAGTAGACATTTAAATCTGAGATGCAGTGTTGTATTACCAGGTGTACAATTAAGACAGTATGATCATTTGATACTGTTTGAGGGTCACCATTTTACAACTGAATTGTGGGTCATGATCCTGTGTGTTCTATGTTGCCCTTGGTTCCCTGCCTAAATACAAACTTCTAGTTGGGGAGAGAGTATGTTTGCATCACTGTCTTAGTCTGAAGCTCCTAGTATACAGAGTATAAGGAAATCTTACCCATTAATGCGTTGTTGCAGGGTACAATCCCAGGGCAGGAGGAAAGAGAAGAAGAAGAAAAGTGAGGCAAGAAATTGGGAAACAAACAGAGTGGAGTGTCACCAGTCATAGTTTTGCAAGAAAATGTACCCAGGTCTCAGTGGTATAGCTTCCAACTTTCCTCAGACTCATCTGTCACCATTCCATGCCTTCTCTCTCTGCCATTTATACAACAGTCACCCTGAGTTGCAGTGCCCACATGGCCCTTGGACACAGGCCAATTCTTGGCCTGGTTCTGTCCTACCTGCCTCCCTTCTTTCTGAACTTCCCCACACTCTTGACACTTCCATGTATTCTACTCAGACTTCAGGTCTTGCTTTACATGCTACTTCCCCACAGCAGCCTCAACATCATGCTGGATGAACCTCTTATGTAGACATGGAACATCCTACACTCACCGCTCCTGAGGGACCTCTTGCTATTATTACCTCGACTGTCTTCCTTCACACACTGCAAGTAACTCAGGGACAAGCAATAGGTCTACTAGATCCCAAGGTCTTAGCATAGTGTCTGGCATTACATTGGTACTAAAGAGATATTTATAGAAGGAATAGTCAAAGCCAAATGTATTTTATCAGATAGTATAATGGGTAGAGCTACTGTCAAGTTCTCATGAATAATAAACATGCAAGAAGTTCCTACTCCCAAACAAAGATGGTAATTGACTTTCAGGCATATATGATTTTGTGATTCAACACTTCCTCACAACACCTGGTGCTCATCACAACAAGTACCCTCCTTAATCTCCATCACCTATTCAACCCATCCCCCACCCATCTCCCTCCAGCTGGAATTTAAATAAAAACTTCCAAAAAACATGCTGCCTTTTGTTTCAACAATTTCAATGTTAGAGATTTATCTTCTGTAAAAATAAAATAAATAAGCAACTATCCATGTTCACTGCAGCAATATTTATAATGGTTTCTCTCCCTAGACTCTCTAAGGTAACTGTATCATTTCCACATGTTAAAGATTTAATTTTTTATCTGAGACAGAGAGAGAGAGCACACAGGTGGGAGGAGGCGCAGATGGAGAGGGAGAGAGAAGCTTAAGCAAACTCTGCTCTAAGCATGGAGCCCCATGCAGGGCTCAATCCCTCCTCGACACTGAGATCAGAACCTGAGCTGAAATCAAGAGTCCAAGCCTCAACCGAATGAGCCATCCTGGCGCCTCTCCCTATGTTAATATAGAATGTAATTTTAAGTCTTAAATAGCAATTCACATAATAGTCTGTACAGATCGGTACCATTTTTGCCAACATGAAGTGTTTTCTGCACATTTATGTGTCTGTATACATATTATTAAATATTTGCTCATTATAGAATTAAAAAAAGAAAGAAAAAAAATGATTGAGAGGAATGGTACATGAGAGAAGGAATTCACACAGAACTTCTAATGTCATTTTGGCCAAAATAATCTTACCATAAATTGGAGCCATATAGACTAAAATGAAATATGGACCTCCCTTCAAAGTTCAGGTTAATAAACAGAAATAAGCTTCCTTAAAAAAAAAAAAAAAGATTTTATGTATTTACTTAAGAGAGAGCTTGAGCAGGAGGAGGGGCAGAAGGAGAAGGAGAAGCTGATTCCCTGTTGAGCGGGGAGCCTGTTGTGGGACTTGATCCCAGGACTCTGGGACCATGACCTGAGCCAAAGGCAGACACTTAACCAACTGAGCCACCCAGGTGCTCCCAGAAGTAATCTTCCTAAATTCAAGAGATAAATACTAAATCCCTCACCTCCTAAAAGAAGAAAAATTCTAGAGGCAATACTACTTGCCATCACAAGTTATTTTACCTGCATGAATTTGGTTTCAAATCCAGTGTAAACAACTATGCCAAGGATCCACTGAGTATTTTTAAGTTGTGTACCTCTTAGCAAGACCTGATCTGGTCCAATTGGAACAGGACTAAAAATAAAGAAGGGCATTTATAAGTAAACCAAAAAAGATTTTCCTTTTCTTTTCACAATATAAAGCAAGTGTAAGTTTTCACCTTACGTATATTTCTTTCTGTCAAGTTCAACTTTGGGGGTAAAGAGCAATAAAAACATTTGTGTCTTCATAGGAAATACCTCTTTCTAAAAGAGCATGGAAAATCAATGTTTTAGCATCCATTTCTCACTAACCCAAAAGTATGTCGACTAAACTTTTAGAAAGAAAATATCTCTTGTGTGTAGGGTGACTATAAAACTTATTGTCAGGAAGATTAGGTGGAGGAATAAGTACCTGGGTGCCGACTTGGTAATCTGCAGAAAAGATTACACGTGGGCATTCAGAGCACACAAAGGAAGCTCAGTCGGCCATATTTACCTGTCCTCCTCCCCTCCAGCACAGCCAACCTACTATATAAAAGATGTTTCTGTAAAAATCTTAAGTGGAAGCTAAGTGGGGTAGAAATTAGGAAAAATCCTTCATTATCAAACTGAAACCTTAGTGGCTTCTCTTCTTGGATGAATTTCAAAACCTTTTTCTTTCCACTAATTTACCCCAAGGGATGTGCTGAGTGCTTGTCCGCAAAGGGAACTTGGACCTACAACTTCTCCAGTCTTTCCATTTGCAGGTATACCGATTAAGAAAATGCCATACACTTTCCTCCCTTACTTAAAAATTCCTTTTTTTTTTTAAATAATATATTGACACCTCAGGTATTTCAACATCAAGTAAAAAACGAAAAAATATAAAGGTTTAAAATGTTACCAACCAAGAGAACAAAAACTGCCACATTTTTTTTTCCATTTTAAAAAAATGTTTGAGGTATGAAAGATGATACCTTTTACCATTTAGATACAAGGTTCCAACAAATGTGTTGAAATGACGATTAGGTCCTTCACATTCTATTTTTCCAGATAGGCTTGACAATTGTTTTTCTGTTTGCATTTCAGCTGTTTCTGACAAAGCCTGTAAGATAAAGTCAAAGTTAAAAAATAATGAAAATTTAATCTTAATAGCAAAGTTCAATGTTTCTAGTGGTTCTTAAGAACAAATTAAGAAAATCAGAGTCTAAAACTATACTGCATATATCAGGTAATAAATAATGTACATAAAACTTTAACATAAACTTTGGTAGAAAACTTTTCTACCCCAGCATTTTGCAAATAATTTTAATAAGGTTGAAAGAAGTAGGAAAGTTATGTTCTAATCATCTCTATAGAAAAATAACATTTTTGAAAGCTTAGTCAGTTTAACCAAACATCGTATCATATTTGATACATCTATGACTAATGATGTTGAACTCTGGACCATGCTTAGAGTAGCAAGGATCTACAATACTGATTCCATGTATCACCTGATATGCTTGCATCAGATTCATCTGGAAGTCTTTAAAAATACAGATTGCTGAGATTTGCCCCCAGAATTTTTTTATTCCGTAGGTCTGGGGTGGGTCACTAGAATTTGCATTTCCAAAAGAATGCTGACAGTGCTGGTCCAGGGATCAAACTTGGAGAAACACTGATCTAGAGAACGTCTCATTGCAATAAGATGATCTCAACTTTCCAGAGAGAAAAAGCGGATCATCTTCAGGAGAACAAGAACCAAATTGCCATGGGTCTTTTAACAGCAATACAAGATATAGGAAGACAGTGAATTTTTATTTTTAATTATCTAAATAAAAGACCTTTAAACTTAGAATGTTATATCTTCCCAAATACAAACGTGAAAGTTTAATGCAACTATTTTCAAGCATGCAAACAATGTCTTGGAAATTTCGACACTCAGAAACCTACACTGAAACGGTTTGAGATGCACTTCTGTTAATCAAAAGATGCCTTAAAGAAGTACAAGAGCAAGTTACCAACAGGGTCAATGTCTTCTAGACATTTATAATACATATAACTCATAAAGAATTAGTATGAAAAATATGTAAAGAAATCCTATAAACCAACAAAAACATATATATCCCAATAGAAAAATGAACAAACAACATGAACAAATTATTCCCAGAAAAAGAAAATATGTATTACCAGCACACTCAAAAACAGATGCTCAAGGGTGATAGATTAATGAATTAAAAAAAGCATTATCATATCGAGAGACTGAAAAAATTAGTAAAAATCTTTAAAATAAAATTCTAGAAAAATAGAATTCTTAGCAAAACTTCAGAAATTTGGTAAAGCAAACAAAAAGCAACTATCCACACTTAACTATAAAATGTTAAAGCATTTCCATGTTAGGATCAAGAAGAGACTAAGTTCTATCACCAAATTTATTTGCAACTGCTCAGGAGTTTCTAGGTAATGCCATAAGACTGGGATAAAAAGAAATTATATGATTACTGAAAAGTAAACACCAAAAATGAACCAATTTTTTTTTTTTTTTCAGAGGCAGGATGGGGAATCTGTGAAAACACGGCACCCCACACACAAGCGCTTTATTGACTGCAACGGTAGACTGACGCGGACAGAAAAGGCTGCGGCCCCGGGGGACAGCCTCAGGCCACGGCAGCTCCTAGTAGCCTCCATACTGTCTGACCATCTCGGAAATCATCTGCGGAATCATCAGCGATCCAGTGACAAAAAGGGTGATGAACGTGATGGTCAGCAGGAGGCCCAAGACCAGGGCCCAGATGTTCAGGCACTTGGCGGTGGAGGCATAAGTCTGGGCCCCAATCATGTCACCCACCATCTTCCGGTCCCTGGACCTCACAGAGTAGGCGAAGGCCACGAAGCCCAGGCAGCACCAGTTCAAGAAGATGGTGTTCAAGAAGACAATGTGGTCGGGCATGGCTGTCTCACCATGGATGTTGATCACGGTGGTGGTCAGGGGAGCCGAGCTCTGGGGGGGGCCGAGCACAGACACCTCGTGCTCCTCCTTGAGCATAACCAACTTTTAAAGAAAGAATTTATTACCCAAAAAGTCCTATCTGCTTGACTTAAAAATCATAAAAATGTATAAGAGAGATGTAAGGTGGCTGGATTTAAGATCAATAAACAAAAATAAATATAGATGTATCTTAGTTAAACATTCACCCACTACAGGACAGCTGGCTATTGCTAATAAAGCTGTATAAACATTTGCATAAAGGTTGTCTGTCAATGTGAACATAGGTTTTCATCTCTCTGGGATAGTATAATCACTGGGTTGTCTAATATTTGCATGTTTAATTTTATACAAAACCACCAAAATGTTTTCTTGAATGGCTGTATCATTTTATATTTTCACCCATTGTGTTCAAATGATCCAGTTTCTCCACATCCTTACCTATATTTGGTATTAGAACTATTTTTAATTTTGGCCATTCTGATAGGTGTGTAGTAACATTTCCCTTTGATTTTAATTTGCATTTCCCTAATGGCTAACGATACATGCTGTCCATGTAGTCTTCACTGACTCAGTGAAAAGAGAGGAGTTCCTTATCACCATCTTTATTACAAAATGAAAGTCTTGGCTTCCTACTTGGTTTCTCTGACACCATATTTTTGGGGGAGTTGGAAGCCTCATTAAAGCTGGGTAAAGATGAAATTCTAGGTTCCACACTCAATCTTTGCTGACACAGGTGAGAGTGGGGCCAAATTTTTACTCTGGTGTTTGACTGGGGAAGAGTGGTCATTGTCTCAAACTTTCTATCTTGCTGTCTGCCCCTATGCTGGTCCTTTGACTAGAGAAAGGAGGCTTTTATTGGGGCTTTTTTTTTTTTTTTTGTCTGTATCAATTGGTTTTTCTGGGTTTTGGGTTTCTTCAGTTCCAAGCCTTGTATATATGACAAAAGGTATATATGACTCACCACCTTGTTGTTCCCTGGGTTCCAAGGCCCCACAATCTACCTTCTTCTATCACTCTTTCAGTATCTTCTCATATTTGTTTTCTATATAATGTCCAAAGTTTTTAGTTGTACTTAGCAGGGAAAATAAAAGAAAGTATGTCTACTTCATTTCCCATGAAACAGAAGTCTACAATTGCATTTTCTAAAAAATCAAGAGGGTACCACCAAACTATTACAACAGTTAGTACTGGGGATAAAAGTGGGATTTGAAAGGTGGAGATAAGGTTTAATAGACAAAGTTCCTGTATTATTTATATTATTTTTACAAAGATGATACATTACTTTAATAAATTCTAAAATTTTTTTGCATTTTCAATCAAATTAAAGTTTGCAAAAAAAAGATTAGCCAACATATAAATAATCAAATGTAAATTTAAAGACTTCTTATTGAAGCAAAGTGACAAAGACTCAATTATCTTAAAGATATTTTTTCCATTAATAAGAAGTTAATTAGAAAACTATCTCCTTCCATTCATTATCACAAGTTACTCTGAAATTCAAATGATAATTTAAAAAGCAGTGGTATATGCACTCAGAGCTCATTTATACCCCTTTAATCTAGTTATGATATTTATCATGACAGTAGTTTTATCACCAAGGAGCAAAAATATCCTCAAAATAATATGCATCAAGGCATGTTATCCTTTATATGATCTGTGTTTTATAGGACATTCTTTTTCTTGCACTAGTACCCTATCGCCTAGTTCCTACATATTCTTTTTAAAGTGCCCTGTAAATAACTGATGAGAATGAATCATATCCACACAACAGCAGTGAGATACTTTTCTTCATGAACAAACAAACAAAAAACGAAGACAAATAAACTGGCACCTGCCAAAACCTGACATTGTGAACTTAAGCACAAAATTAGGATTTCGAAGTTATCCTTACCTGTCGTATTTTTAGATTTGTCTCCCCATCCAGATTAGATGTTGCTACATAACATGTTACTTGAGGTTCACTAAGGAAAATAAAGCAAATAACACTGAATCACCGTCTCTCCAAAAATCAAATTCCCAATAATGTTAACAGTGAAATGGGACCTACATCAACAGCTGAAAGGGCTGTTCAAAACTGAAAGAACTACAATAACTTTTTCAGGAGAAATTAGCAGTTTGATACTAAAATTCACTTTGTAGTAGAAAACTTTCTACCTTCACAAAGCTGAGTGATTACTCCTTAATCCCAAAAAGAGAAATGGCTGAGGGTGAACAGAAGAGGTTATATAGCAGACTCCCCACCAAGAAGGGAGCCTGATGCGTGGCTGGATCCCAAGACCTGAGATCATGATGTGAGCCACCCGGGCACCCTGGGCTTCTCTATTTCTATCTAACCTCACCAGTTAAGAAATCAAGACACTGAATTAAAGAACATTTGCTTTGTCAGATTTTATTCCATGTCAAATGCAATTTACTCATGAAAATTAATTGTCTGGGGGGGAAAATGCCACAAAGAATAACAAAAATTGTCATTAAAGTTTACTTAGTCTTAAATTCAGTCTTACTCTTTGGACTGTATCTCATTTACTGAATATCAAGTTTAAAGTAAAGCAATCTGTATCAATTTTACCAGCCAAGACCATATACCCACAAAATAAAAATGTATCTTTACTAAAGATGACAGTGACACAACAAAGTAAGAACTTCCAAAATCTTTTTCTATTACGCCTGACTTCCTTGAGTTTATTCTTTTCTACTGTAGCTAACTTTTTTTTTTTTTTTTTTTTTTGTAGCTAACTTTTGAGACTAGATTCTTAGCTCATTTTTTTGGCATTTCTTCTTTTTTTAATGAAAGCATTTTAAATTAAAGTGTCAACTGTCTCATAGGAGGTTTGATGCATTCTCATAACTACTAAAATCTAAGTATTTTCCAATTTCCATTAGGATTGCCTCCTTGGCCAATCAGTTGTTTAGGGCCATGTTTTATTTCTAACATATAAGGTTCCTAGTTATCTTTTTATTACTGATTTCAGACATAATAGCATTATGGTCAGAACAAGTGGCCTGTGGAATACCAGTCTCTCAGAATCTGTTGATTCGTTCTTATGTCCTAACAATTTTGACAAGTGTTCCTAATTGTGAAGAATTGTGAAGAATATGTATACATCACTTTTTGATACACAATATACCAAAAATCTCTATACATGCCATTATTTCAAGGTTGTCACTGTGCTTTTCAAATCTTCTACCATCATACTGACTTTTTTCTCCATTTGATCAATTCCTGAAAGCAAATACTGAAACCTCCCAGTAGGATGTTGAGTTTGTACATTTCTTGTAGATGTTTAAGTTTTTTCTGTATCTTTAACCTATGACATTCCTCTGTGACTTGAAACGGTTATTTTGAAGTGGCTTTTTTTCCTTTTTCTTCCATGACACCTTATCTCAAATAATGCTTTTTGTCTCAAAGTCTATTGTATCTAATGGTGATACCATCTCTTCTGGACTTGTTTTCTATTTTCTGTATGTATTTTTTCATCCTTTCATTTCAATCTTCCTGAGCACTTGTGTTTTGTGAAATTCTTATAAACAACATATAGCTGGACAATTTTATAATATTCTTTCACTTCTGAAATCTATTTGCTTTATTTGTAATTGATGATTTTTATTTATTCTACTACCTGATTAAGGGCATTTTATTTCTCCCTCTTTTTGCCTTTTTTCTACTCTTTTAGTTACTTTTGAGGGCTTTTCCTTTTCCCCCTTGATATGGCTGGAAGCTCTCTATACTCTGTCTAATCTTTTAGATATTAAAGCAAAATTTTAGACAAATATCCAGAGTTTAAGGTTTCTAGCCAATCAATGTCTTTACCCTCTTTCTTAACAATATGAACACCTTTTGTATATTTCTGATTATCACACTCAAAATTAGTCTGATGTTTCCTATTATTTAGGTCTAGCTTCAGATCCAGGAAACCCAATGAAGCCAAGGGACAAATTTTCAACAATTCTGAAAAACTGTCAGCTACTATCTTTTGGGTTATTACCTTTCCCATTCTGTTTTATCTCCTTCTAACTAATTAGAGGTTTCTTCTTTATTTTCCATGATCACGTTAAATCCTCTGCTTAAAATTTTTTCAACACACAGGCAAGGTGAATTCAGAGCTCACATCTGCATGAGCCAGCTTGAATTCTCCCAGGGAAAGTTTTCCCTCCACCCTATGCCAGTCAAGACAAGCACATTTCTTTATTGCCCCCCTACAGCATGGTGATTTTTACTCTTCATTCTCCCTTAAGGGTATAATTCTCACCTTTATGTAAGAATCGCCTACTTCTTATGCTCAATGAAATGGAAACTTATGGTCTTGGGGTTTGGCAGAAACACTCAGGGAAAAAGCTTGTACTGAAATGGGATTACCTTTCAGGGTTCTTAGGATCTCAGTTCATTCTGGGACTCAATTTGGTTATCTTACTTTTATGCCCAATCAAATAAACATTGGTGTGTGTGTGTGTGTGTGTGTGTATGTGTGTGTGTGTGTGTGGTGTGTCTAAACTGTTTAATAGGGGCAGGGTGAAAACTTAGAAAATATCATCTGTAAGACTTCCAGAAAAAAAGTCTAAGAATAATGATTTTTGTCTCTCCCCTGCTTCTCTCCTACCCCCAAAAGAGATTGGCTTTCATATAAGCAGTACTTTTCAGAAAGAAAGAAAGAGGCAAAGAAAGTCACACATATAAATGATGTAGAGGTTATAGAAACAAAACCCTTTATGGTACCTCCCATACCTCCCAAGAGAACCCAAGAAAGAAACACATCGGCAACACTAAGTTCCTTTGTCCAATGGGTTAATGCATTGATGGCAAAAGAACAAAGTGTATCTGGTAGGAATAAGAACTAGCATTGGTATTACTGCTTTTCCAGAAGCTTAGACAATGGCTCTAGAACAAATCTCTCTTCCCAATAAATCTCGTCATGCTCCAAGAGGATGTGTGTCTAGAAGGCTAGGAACTTTTGTTTTTTAATCATTTTGAGTGATTATGACTTGATCTAGGTAAAGAGTTTACCCAACATGTCAAACACAGTGGTGTTCATGACTGTAGCCACTCTTACCCACAGATGCCCCAGACTGTGTTCTCCTTACAAAGAACACGAAGGAGGGGACAGCCAAGCTCCCCAGGGGGCCCAACATAGAAGCATATGGAGAGGTGGTCAGACATGACCTCATGGAAAGGAAATACCCATTGCAGGGAGTCTCTGTGTAAGCTTCCTCCAAAACAGCCAATGAATAAAGCAACATAGTTCTACAAAAAGAACGGAGGCTGTGTTTTTAAACTTGGTCCTCAAATGAGTCCATTTAATGATATTGAAAAAAATCACTTACTTCTCTGTGTGAGTCACTTTGTTTTTAGAAAGGGAACACCTCAGAATTGCTATGAGATTAAAATGTGATCATAAGTGTAAATATTTTATATTTTGCTGAATGTCTGTAGAAATTATAGAAGGGATGGAATTAATCTAACAATTAGGAAAGAAGAAAATATGTCCAGCAAAATTAAAGAAAAGATAATAAAAGTACAGAATAGCAGTCAGCAAACTATGGCCCACAGGCTAACTCTGGGCCCTGCCTCTTTTTATAAATAAAGTTTTATTGGAACATGTCCACACCTATTTGTTTCTATATTGCCTATGGCTGCTTCTGATGCTACAACAGAGACTGCATGACCCTCAAAGCTGAAAATATTTACTATCAGACCTTTCACGGTAAAATTTTGCTGATTCCACAACTCTGCAGTAACTTTGCTGGTCTATAATATAGAAAAAGGGATAGAGAAAGGGGTGAGAAGTGAAGGCCTATGATTTTCTTAAAATTTCTAATTCAGAATAAAATTCCTTAAATGGCAGAGCCTGGCTGGCTCAACCTGTTCAGTTCTGGACTCTTGGTTTCAGCTCAGCTTGCAATCTCAGGGTTGTGAGATCGAGCCCTGCATGGGGCTCCGTGCTCAGCACAGAGGCTGTTTGAGACTCTCACTCTCTTCTGCCACCCTCCCCTGCACACTCTAAAATGAATAAATAAACCTAAAAAAAAAAAAAAAGTTTCTTGAATGCCCACTATCACAACGAACCTGGAAGAGATCAGAACCACGTCTGCAGGAAGGAACTGTCCATTGGAGGCCTTCACAATGTCACCCACATTTACCTTTTAAACCAGGAAAGAAATCACAGAAGCATGAATTTTAAAAAGCAAAATAGAGTCAAAATGCATATAATATTCTTAAGAAAAATTAGGATGTGAAAATCCTGGAGCCATGCTAAGAAACTTCAGCTACACTAGAACAATTTTGTTTTTTGAGGGAGTCATTCCTCTAAAAGAGTTGTTCTTAACTGGGGGGCAGGTGTCCCCTCCCTTCCCCCCAGGGACATTTGGCCATGTCCGGAAACATTTCTGGGTGCCACAACTTCACGGGTTTTAGGAGACAAGGCTACTGGGAACTAGTGGGTGGAGGCCGGGGATGCTGCTAAAAGTTCACAATGGACAGGACAACCACCCAGAACAAAGAATTTTCTGGCCCCAAGATGTAAATAGTGCCAAGTGTTGGGTCCCCAATGTTGGGTCCCCCAATAATGGGTCCATGATTAAAGGAGCAAGACTGATACAAAACGAAGGTCAAGCAAAGCTTTATTTCACGCCAAGCATCGATAATCAAACCGAACGTTCAGGGCCACGCCTCTTACAGAGAGGGCGACCCCTCTCTGCTTCACAGACTAGCTTTTAAGGGCAAAGGCCATGTGGTTGGGCCTGGCCACGCACAGGTGGCCAATGAAATTGTAACACAGAGAAAGCTGCACAGTCATGCTAGGTGACCAACCGAATTACAATTTACCCTAGTAGACATTTGAACTAGCCTATCACCTTGGTCAGAATTGGTGCCCAAAAGGTGCCCAAGAGGGTGGGGCCCATACTCCTTGGTAACTAGGGAGACAATATGCATACCCCCACTGATCGGATGTCTCCACCTGTCCTGACCCACCCTTGTATTTGGGCTTTGTTACCTGGGACTGGTTTCTGGGACTTGTTTTTAAGTAAGTGCCCTGGGGAAAGGGGGGCAGGGACAGTTTAAGTTTTAAACAACAAAATTATTGCTTAACCGGATGGAAGCACTCTGGCTAAATAGGTCCTTACACCAAAGTTGAGAAATCCAAACAGACTAATTGATAGTACTGTTTTTGCAATTATGAACTCTTCGTACACTATCACATCGTAATTGCTTGCCTAAAGGTGGGCTTTTCTCTGCTGGTCTGTGAGCTCCATGCAGAGCAGAAAAAATGCCCATCTCCCTCTACCTGACACATTAGTCAATCAATCAATCAATATTTGTTGACTGAATGTATGAAGGAATTCTAACTTGTAACTAAAAGAGAAAGATGTAAATACCAGGAACAATACGTGAAGAAAGCGGCATGAGTTTTTAATGCTTTTTTCCCATGTACTTTTTCTTTAACCCCTTGAGCATTTACACTGTGCTAGGTATTGAGGACACAGCTCTAAAAACTGGCAGACCCTTCCTGGGCAGCTAGAAAAGTGGGGCAGAGGGAGGGAGGGTGGGCAAAGGAAGAGGGTAAAGTTCACTCCCAAACCAATTTCTGGACTATACTGAAAAAAATAATAATTTCTTTCTGAGGAGGAAAAGAACGAGGAGACTATTTTTCTTTTCATAATATGATTATACAGATAATTTCTATCTTCATTAATTCAGCAGAGATTAATTAAATACTTCTGGATCAAAGTGAGGAAAGAACCTTAAAAGCTGTAAGTGTCCATAAATTCTGAGAAAAAGGATTGACAATTAAACATTCACAACTTACTTCAAGTTCACAGTGCAGTGAGCAATAAAGCATTTGTAGCTTATATAAACAACTAACAGCAAGATCTCACAACAGCTAGAATGAGACAAGTTGACAATTTGTAATTAAAACTAGATTTCCCCCCAGAAACGATATTGACATAGAAGATTATGCTCCCGGGGATCTGATAACAGGGAGTTATCAGATAACATAGGATAACAGGTTTCCCTAAGAGTGGTCATCTCTTACAAACTTTTTCTCTTTGGCCCACAGGACCCCCAAATCAACTCCCTTTTCCTTTTGTAAACACCCAATCTATAAAGTGCTCCATTTGATCGTACAGGTGGTAAAAGGAGTCAGAGAGACAAGAATTCCTGGTCCTTGGCACTAGCTGTGTAACTCATTCTTCTAGTGGAAGGCAATGGCGGTAAATTAAAACTCAATCATGTAAAAAAAAAAAAAAAAAAAAAAAACAAGAAAACTCAATCAAGTAATCACCCCTCTGCAGAAAAAAGTTCCCCCGCCCCAGCCCCCAGTGCAGCCTCACTCCTGTCCTCTGTCTCTCACCAACCCTCTCCCCTGAGACTCTGCCAACCAGGAATAGAGTAGATGTCTCAGGGACTTTTTCTCTTAGTCCCAGTGAGAGGAGCAAAATGCAATCATGATTAACTCTCTTGCTTGATCGCTCTCAGGGAAAGACATACTGATGATACTTAGAAACCAAAACACTCTTATAATTGGTCTTCAAAGGCATTTACACTGGTCAGCAAGGAATTATTAATGAGGACAAAGTATCTAGCCCCCCTATGCCTTTAACTTCTACCCCAAGGGCAAATATTCATGAAGACATTCCCTGAGGTAGTCTCTGTGTAAGGTTACCTTGTACCCTGAGCAACAGCTTGTGAAGAAGCATTATCTCTAAATATTCCAGTCAGTGACACAAAAGTAACACAGACACATATTAGAAAGCATGTAGACTTCCAACCAATGAGACTTAAATTTAAAGCCTTTTTTCACCACTTCCGGGCTGTATGACCTTGAGCAAATTAGTTATTCTCTTTGGTCCTCTACTTCCTTCCTCATCTACAAAATAGGATAATATGACAGATCTTGAAGGCATGTTTCAGAGATAAAAATCTGTAACTCTCATTATGGGAGGTGCTTATTACTCACTTAAAATATTCTTACCTCTTTCCACATAATCGTTTTCCATGTATTCTCTCTTAACACTGGAAAACAGAGTTATGTATTAACTGTAACAATTGAATTAGGTAAAGTCCAAAATAAGAGATATTTTTCAAAAAAACTAAATGTGTTTCTTTATAAATTACTGTCTTCACTAATTAAACCTTGAAATAAACTGGAAAGAGATGTGAACTGTGTTCACATGCACTGAACCAAAATAGAACAATATGATATAATGTACTTAACATAAGAATAGATGACTATTACGTAAAGTTATGTTAAGTTACTTCTGATCCTAAAGAGAAAACAGTTTGCTAAGATACTGGCTGATGCCCCGAAAAGCAACGTTATATATTTCTAATCAATTACAAAGTTAGCACATATTGAAATTAGGACTGAGAGAGACTATGTAACACCCAGAACTTTTTTTATTGACATAAGAATTGTTCATATCCCAAATATTCCAACTTCCCATCTTTTTTCATTTATTTTATTCTAATTAACATAATTGATGATTCTCACATATAGGAAACAGTTTCCTGACGGTTGTTGTTCTTTGCTTTCTATATTTCTTTAAATAGCAAAATGTTATAAAACACAGCACGTGTATCTGGTCAATTTAGATATTTTTTTATAGTGAAAGAGAATAAAAGATTCGTCTGATATCTTACCTATCACCGTCTTTGTGTTAACTAATTTGTCTGCCATGTGTCGTTTCTGTTATAGAAAAAAATTCATTATGTCAAAAGTTCAAAGTGAGTAATGCACATCATAACACAAGTCATAGTAGGCCTAGGAAAGAATAGAGGCAGCGAACCTAATTGTAATGGGTTTTGAGCTTTTTGTTTTGTTTTGTTTTAGGGGGTTTGGTTTTTTGTATGTTTTTTGGTCATAATGGATTTCAATTTTGTTTTACCCCTATCAGCTCTCTTAATTGAGATGTGATCTAATGGAGGGAGCACAGCATAGTGGTTAAGTATGTGACCAGTAGAGATGGCCCGTCTTGGCTGACATTCCAACTCTACCTCCTATGAATGCAGCCATGTCAGGTCACAGGTCACTAACCAGAATGTGCCTCAATTTAAATGAATACACATACACACATACACACACATGTAAATATATACAATACAGTGCCTCCTACATAGTGAAGTGCTACTTAAAATGTCAGCATATTATATATGGCTTTCAATGACCACCCTTCTAGTTAAACTCATAATTAGCAATCTTGAATTATGCCCCAGTTTAGCTCAAGGCTTTTGATTAAGTTTGAAAAATTCTTTCATAGTATAAAGCAATCAAAAGACCAGCAACCAAATAGATTTTACTGATGACCTATCTTTATAAGATATGGAGGAATGAGGCAGAAACATAGGAATAACAAGAGCTACCAATTTTGGAAAATGAGCATTAGGATTGTGAGTGAGGAAAAAGGGGATCCTACTAGAGAGAGCCCAGGTGTAGCAGGTACGGTCAGAACCAATGGAAAACAATACTAAATCTCTCTCTTTTCCTTTACTGCTAAAATCTGTAGGCTCATGTGAAATTGTATCTGTGAGAATACCCGGGTGGCTCAGTCAATTAAGCATCTGCCTTTGGGTCAGGTCATGAACTCAGGGTCCTGGGATGGAGTCCTGCGCCGGGTTCCTTTGCTCAGCTGGGAGCCTGCTGCCCGCACTGCCCACTCTGCCCTCTCTGCCTCCCCCTACTTATGCTCTCTAACAAATAGATAAAATCTTGGGGGAAAAAATGTATCTGTGATAAGGTTAAAGGAGAAATGAAGTCACTGCACAATTCCTGACCTTTTTAGCCAGTTAGGATTTTCTGGTTGCATTAAATCCTCAAAGATACATCTTATGACCACAATTAAATCCCACTGGTTTCTCAAACACACACACACACACACACACACACACACACACACACACACACAATTTAAGATTTGAAACCTTAAAACTTTGGTTTTTCATATCAACTACAGATTTAAAGAATTATACCAGTTCCAACAAGAAGCTTGAAAACAACAACTATGCCTCTTCTATTCAAGGCAACAGTTTTGAGAACATTTCACTAATAGTGAACTTACATAATCTTCTACAATCTCTTTGATGCCTGAAACCATAAGAATAATCACCAAAGGCAAGAGAGTTGTATATTTTCCTGTCGGAGACACATCTGGAATTTGCTGCAGAAACAATCAGAGTCACACTGTGAATCTTATGATGAATCTTACATTTTGCTTGACATTAAAAGTCAGACTACTAGTAGCATACGTGGGACATAAGAACAACACATGCTGTTAAATAAAAAGAGGAAGGAGACTCTTAGCATATCAAAACCCTCCCTGAAGCATGAGACTAAACATTACGTTATGGAAAATCCACCAGAGCGACTGCTTAACACTTGGGTCATTATGTCATCTTTCCAGTACAATGCATTTACCACATTTCGAAGAGAATAGTTCAAAACTTAAATGTCTAAAATAGCATCCCTTCAAAATAGTTAAATCCAAAAGGTCAGTTAACTGAACCTTCTTTTTGAGGCACAAGAGAAATTTTTGGGAGAAGCTGGAGAATATTTCTTTTAATTTCCTACAGAGACAACTCTAGGTCTACCTCCCACTGTTTAAAATAGGAGAAATAAAGTAGGGACCCTGGGTGGCTCAGTCAGGTGTCTGACTCTCGATTTCGGCTCAGGTCATGATCTCAGTGTTGTGAGATCGAGCCCTGTGGGGCTCCGCACTGAGCGTGGAGCCTGCCTTAGATTCTTTCTCCTGCTCTGCCCCTCCCCGCTCCCCCACTCACCCTTGCTCACAATCTCTAAATAAGTAAATAAACAAACAAACAGGATATGAGAAATAAAGTGATAAAGAGGCTGTGACAGTTTCCTGATGGAGAAAAGGGTAGGTAAGGTCCTAGATTGGACTGTTTATAGTTTTCCAGATTTAGACCAGTTTTTAGGCTTATGTTTCCAAACTTGGGCCTGTGTGTACGCTCTATGCTGCCTTATTTCCTGCTTGCTTATTATTTGTTCCTATAGCAAAATAGTGTCTATTTTGAAATTCTCAATAATTCTTATAATTACTTTAAAAGCAATCTAAGGGAGATTGTTAAGGGGGTTCCATAAGGGGGTGGTTCAATGGCTCAGTGGGTTAAGCATCTGCCTTTGGCTCAGGTCATGATCTCAGGTCCTGGAATCGAGTCCTGGTAGGGCTCCCTGCTCAGTGAGGAGCCTGTTTCTCCCTCTCCTTCTGCCCCCCCTTCCCTGCTCATGTTCTCTCTCTCTCTCTCTCTCTCAAGTAAATAAAGGAAATCTTTAAAAAATAATAATAAAATTAAATCAAAATAATTAAAACAAAATAAAAACAATTTGAGAACCAGAGGAAAAAGGGGAGAAATTTTAGGATTGCTTAGGCTATCAATTAAATCTGCCTTTCAAATAATTCCTATCTGTCCCTCTTCTCCATCTCTCCACAGTGCACCTCCAAGCCAGTCTTGTCACTCACAGGCCTCTCTCTGTCTCCTCCTTGGTTAAGCCTAACCAGAGCTGGTCATTTCACTCTAGCTCCTGACTGTCACTGCCTTTTTCCTATCCCTCGAACATAGTCCAAGCTTCTGAATGTAGCACTAAGCTTCTTATATCCTGATCTCACCTGACATCTTCAGATTCTTTCCTACTCTACACTCCAAACAAAATGTTTACTGTTTCCAGGACACGCCATACGCTAGAAAAAAATTTCATACTTGCTAAATTTTCACAATTCAAAATATATAAAATGTTCTCAAAGAAAATTTTACGTCTTTCCCTTCTTCTCTTTGGTCCCTGGTTCTTATAAAAGAAAACCAGTGCCTCCTGTTTTCATGCCTTTTCTCACACAGTCTCCTGTGGCTGAAAGGCCTTTTCTTCCACTGCCCCTCTGCTTACTGTTAGACTCCTCCTCCTCTAATCTTTGGCTCAAATGTCATCTTCTTTTTCACTAGCTTTTCCTGAACCACTCAGACTCCAGCCCAAAGGGGCCTGTGTTCCCTTAATACTTTATAAATATTTCTTAAAGTATTTGTATGTTAAGACTACCAGCTCTCCATGGGGCTGCCTGGGTGGCTCAGTTACTTAAGCATCTGCCTTTGGCTCAGGTCATGATCTCAGGGTCCTGTGATCAAGTCTCACGTCGGGCTCCTCGCTCAGCAGGAACCCTGCTTCTCCCTCTCCCACTCCCCCTGCTTGTGCTCTTGCTCTATCTCTCTCTCTGACAAATAAATATTAAAAAAAAAAAAAAAGGAATACCAGTTCTCCAAAGGTAGGAACTATGTCTGATCATTCATTCTTGAGTTAATTCCACGCACAGATTTTGCTACACACTTACATGACCTCTATAAATGTTCACTAATGCCAGTGGTAGAGCATTGACTGCAAATGTTCACTAATACCCATCTTCTGTTTAAGCTCAATCCAACCAGTTCATTAAATTCTTATCCCAAAGCTTGGCCATTTTGAAGGCACTATTTCTATTCAAGGGATTTACAGTTTTCCAGGAAAAATAAAATCAATTATAATGTATAGCAACGATCATTGCTACAGAAGATAAAGATGGGGGAACTCAGCATGGAGTGTGGCATTTCGTGACATTTGAAGGAAGGGGATTTTGAAATGTGCCTTTAAGAGAATGGATAGAGTATAACCAGATGAGTGCCTTCTGGGTTAGGTAACAGAATGAACCAAGGTCTAGAGCTAGGAAGAAAATTGGGGAATTGTGAGGAGATTTGCCTCTTGGATTGTGTTGTATTGTAGGGTTCACGATGCAAACAAGGCTGAATAAACAGGCACAAACCAAATTATGGAAAGCCTTAAATTTAACTGTTTTTGAAAAGATGTTATTCCTAAAAGGGGGAAAGCTTTAGACATTGGTCTTGGCAATGATTTCTCAGCTAGGATGCCAAAAACACAGGTAATAAAAGCAAAAATAGACAAGGGGGACCACATCAAACTGAAAATCTTCTGCACAGCAAGCAGAACCATCAACAAAATGAAAAGGCAATCTACAGAATAGGAGAAAATATTTGAAGCCCTCCCTCACCTGATATAAGGAACTTCAACTCAATGAGAAAAATAGTAGTAATAATAATAATCCAATCAAAATGGGCAAAGGACCTGAATAGACATTTCTCTGAAGACAACCTGCAAATGGCCAAGAGGTACAGGAAAGGTGCCCAACATCACACTAATCATCAAATGAAACTCCAAACTACAGCGAGAGTGAGACATCACCTCACACAAGTTAAGATGGCTGTTAGCAAAACACAAAAAAATAACAAGTGTTCATGAGGATGTGAAAGGATTGGAACCCTTGTACACTTCCAGTGGGAATAGAAAATGGTGCTGCTATTACAGAAAAATAATATGAAGATTTTTCAAAAAATTAAAAATAGAACTACCATATGGTTCAGCAATCTCACTTCTAGGTATTTATCCAAGAGTTGAAATCAGGATCTTGGAGACACAGCGGCACTCCCACGTTCATAGCAGAACCATAGCCAAGTATGGGAACAACTTCATTATCTGTCGGTGGATGACTGGATAAAGAAAGTGTGGCATATATACAGTGGAATATTATTCAGGCTTCAAAAAGATGGAGGGGTGCCTGGGTGGCTCAGTGGGTTAGGACGCTGCCTTCGGCTCAGGTCATGATCTCAGAGTCCTGGGATCGAGCCCCGCGTCAGGCTCTCTGCTCAGCGGGGAGCCTGCTTCCTCCTCTCTCTCTGCCTGCCTCTCTGCCTGCTTGTGATCTCTCTGTCAAATAAATAAATAAAATCTTTAAAAAAAAAAAAAAGATGGAAAGCCTGCCACACGTAATGACATGGAGGAAACTTGAGGACATTACTCCAAGTGAAATGAGCCAGGCACAGACAGACAAATCCAGCATAAGACCACTTATGAGACATCTAACATAGATTCATGGACTCAGAGAGTAAAATGGTGGTGTCAGGTGCTGGAGAGAGGGAGAGATGAGTAGTTGTTATTCAATGAGCATAAAGTTTCAGTTATGCAAAATTAAGTTCTAAAGATCTGCTATACAACAGATGTCTATGGGGAACACTGCTGTATTGTACACTTAAAATCGTTAAGGGGGTAGATCTCACATTAACTGTTTTTACTGAAATACAAAAAAGAAAAGAAAATTAGCTATTTTAAACTAGCATCTGGACTTTCTTTAAACTATTCCTTTAAATATATTTAAATTATCCTATCATGGAGGTGGCATAAATTATAAAATGCAGTCCAATAATATCTCATTAGTGATCTAAATCAGGAAGAACTGTGGACTGATTCATACGTTAGGCATCAACATGTTTTTCAGCCCCCAAATGGGAGTTTCAGTGTCTTAATGAGTATTGTAAGGAGAGAGTTCTCTTCTTACAGTGTTTGAGTTTATTCTCTACATCAAATTCTTAATTCAGCTAAATAAGATTCTAGTATTTTCTTTACTAAAAAGCTTAATCTAATAATGTGTTCAGAAATATTACCTGCAATATAGTAATGAATAGGAAGAAAGCATTAGCAGCTTTGCTAAACTGCAGGTACAGATATCGAGGAAGAAATGACCAAATGCTGTACTTGGCTGTGCTGTAGGTAAGAAGAAAAATACCATTAGCAGTTAACACTGGGAACTCTAAACACATCAAAGGAAAACCTAGAAGTGGATAAAATATTGTTATAGAACACTCTTTTCTAAAGATTTTTTGCCATTTTTAAAAACATTCATTGTTATCTGAAAACAATGTTGGAATAAAGAAAATTTTCCCCATTTCAGGAACTAAGTACTATGAACACAGTACATGAGCAAGATGTATTCCACATTTTCTAACGGCCTGTAATTCTTATAACAGAACTTCTAAACATTCATCTTATAGTTCAAGGATAATAAAAGCCACCAATTTTTCTCCCTTCTCTCCCTCACAGGTTCTTTATCACTAAAAGTTATCTTAAATCCATCAATCTTCCCAAATGCCTAAGCCATGTTATGGACAAAGAAAATCATCTCAGGGGTGTTTCATGTTTTCTAATGAATCTACTCTATTTTAAAATCATAAAGACCAGGAGTTTGGGGAAGACAGCAGAATAGGAAGATCCGGAGTTCAACTTGTCCCACAAACACACCAAGATAACAGCTCCATCACAGAAGCCACACCAACAAGGGCAGGAGGGGCAGAGTTGCAGTTGGGAAACAAGTTCTCAGCAAAACTAACCGGAAACAGGGGGCAGAACACTGATCCCATACAAGGACCCCCAGACTTGGGGGACCCATCCTGATGAGTCCCCAAAAATCTGGCTTGGATCAGGGCTTCAATCCAAGAGCTGTACAATTCAGCATGCATAACTGTGGGAGAGCCAGAGAGTGAGGGAAAGCTGAGTCCTTGCCCTTAAAGAGCCAGTATACTAAACACAGCCCAAGACCCAACACAGAAGCAACAGTATGAGAAGCACATGGAGTATACAGGAAGGAGATTTATTTACTAATGTTAGAACATGTGCTGGAGGAGCAGGAACCTGCATGAGATTTTTTCTAGGAACAAGAGTGCTAGTGGAGGTCATTTCCTCTTTCCCTACCACAGCCTAGATAGCCAGATGTTTGTGGGAACCAGAAATATTCTTCATTTACCTTGCTATCATTAGGGTGCCCCACCCTCGCATTCCCCTTGGTACCCTCCCCAACCAACCTGCTTGATTCCTCAGCAGGCATCCTACCAAAACATCTCCTGTCCCACTATACCCGGCAAGCGACTCCCACAGGGACCAGCACCACTTTCTAAGTGACTCCTGCTCTAGAGAGAGGAGAGATAAGCCCACTTTCCAACATGCACACAATTTCTGCAGCCAAGCCTCTTAGCCAGCTATGCAGAAGGAAAGCTCTGCCCTACTGTGCACCTACAGCTCTGGCAGTGAGGCTATTTGCAAACAGCTAGGCCACAATAGCCACTGACAGGTCTCTCCACAGTGCAGGGGGCAAACCCTGTCTAGTGCACAAACAGAAGGAAAAATGGGTCATTGCAGCTGGCTGAACTAAGGGTAATTGAGGTGCAACCACAAGAGGAGGGTGCAAGTAGCCCTGGGTGGGCTGCTTGCACCTTTGCACACCCCTGGAGGATGTGGCTCTGGTGACTAAGGGAGATTGCACTATAGGGCAGCACTCTTCTATAGAAGGCCACTACATTCAAGTCCAGGAGATGTAATCAAGCTCCTTAATACACAGAAGGTGACACAGAGAGTTAGACAAAATGAGGATACAGAAGAATATGTCACAAATGAAAGAATGAGACAAAAATCACGGGAAAAGACCAAAATAAAACAAAAATAATATGCCTGTTTAAAAAAAATTTTTCAGAGTAATGGTCATAAAGATACTCATAGGACTTGAGAAAAGAGTGGATGAACTCAGTGAGAACTTCAACAAAAAGACAGAAAATACAAAAAAATAAAAAACTGAGAGCTGAAGAATTCAATAACAGAAATAAAAAATACATTAGAGAGAGCCACAAGCAGGTTAGAGGATGCAGAACAGATTGGCAGTCTCAAAGACAGGTTAATGGAAAGCAACCAAGCTGAACAGCAAAAGAAAAATCTATAATAAAAAATGAGATTAGGATAAGGGAATTCTGTGGTATCATCAAGTGTAACAACATTTACATTATAAGGATCCTAGAAAAGAGAAAGAAAAGGGGGCAAAAAGTTTATTTGAAGAAATAATAGCTGAAAATAACTCTAATCTGAGGACATCAAGATATAGAAAGCAGAGAGAGTCCCTAACAACATGAACCCAAGGATATCCACACCAAGACATACAATAATTAAAATGCCAAAGAGTAATGATAAAGAGAATTTTTTTAAAAGCAAGAGAAAGTAGAGTTATATACAAGGAAAACCCCCAGAAAACTATAAGATGACTTTTCAGCAGAAACCACAGGCCAAAAGGAGGTAACATCATATACACAGGACACTAAAAGGAAAAAAACAAAAAACAAAAAACCTACAACTAAGAATATTCTATCTAGCAAGTTTACTATTCAGAAAAGAAAAAGAGATAAGGAGTTTCCCAGACAAACAAAATTCAAAGGAGTTCATCACCACTAAAGTAGACTTACAAGAAATGTGTAAGGAAATTATTTAAGTGGAAAGAAAAGGCCATAATTAGAAGAAAATTATGAAAGGAAAAAATTCCACAGGTAAAAGCGAACGTAGTAAGGTAGATTAATCACTTATAAAGTGACTATGAAAGTTAAAAGACAAAAGTAGTGGGGGACCTGGGTAGTTCAGTTGGTTAAGTGTTGGACTGTGACTCAAGTCATGATCTCAGGATCCTGGTATTGAGCCCCATGTCAGGCTCCCCAGGCAGTGGGGAGGCTGCTTCTCCCTCTCTCTCTCTCTCCCTCTCTCTCTGCCCCTCCCTCTGTGCTTGCTCTCTCCCTCTCTCAAATAAATAAAGTCTTTATTAAAAAGAGACAAAAAGGGTGCCTGGGTGGCTCAGTGAATTAAAGCCTTGGCCTTCAGTTCAGGTCATGACCCCAGGGTCCTGGGATCAAGCCCTCCATCTGGCTCTCTGCTCAGCAGGGAGCCTGCTTCCTCCTCTCTTTCTCTACCTGTCTCTCAGCCTACTTGTCTGTCAAATAAATAAATAATATCTTTTAAAAAAGAGAGAAAGAGAGACAAAAGTAGCAAAATTATCTACAAACTGGTTAAAATAAAAAGACAAAATAGGACATCATATACATAAAACATGGGCAGGGGGAGTAAAAATTTAGTGCCTTTAGAAGGTATTTGAGCTTAAGTGACTATCAACTTAACATAGGCTGCTACATACATAAGACGTCATATATATGATCCTGATGGTAACCATAGATCAAAAACCTATAATAGTTACACAAAAAATAAAAGAAAGAAATCCAAGTATAACACTAAAGAAAGCCATCAAACCATAGGGAAAGAGAGCAAGAAAAGAAGAAAGGAACAGAGAAGAACTACAAAAACAACCAGAAACAATTGACAAAATGGCCATATTAATGACAAATGTAAATGGACTAAATGTTCAAATCAAAATATATAGGATTCTGAAAAAATAAGAACAGGCTCATCTGTAAGTTGCTTGTAAGATACTCACTTCAGACCTAAAGACACATACAGACTGAAGGCGAAGAGATGAAAAAACATACCAAGAAAATGGAAGCTTAAAAAACAAAAACAAACAAACCTGGGTTAGCAATATTTTATCAGACTAAATAGACCTTAAAACAAAAACTATATCAAGAGACAATACACAATACACCATATAATGATAAAGGGTTTAATCCAACAAGAGGATGTAACAATTGCAAATATCTATGCGCTCAACATCAGAGCACCTAGACATGAAAAGCAAACATTAAGAGTAATAAAGGAAAAAACTGATAGTAATACAATTAATAGCACAGGACTTCCACTCTCCACTTACATCGATGGATGGATGATCCAGACAGAAAAATCAACAAGGAAACAGTAGCTGTGAACCAGATTAGACCAGATGGACCTAATAGATATAAACAGGATATTCCATCCAAAACAGAATACACATTCTTTTCACGTGCACATGGAACAGTCTCTAGAGTAGACCATATGTTGGGCCACAAAACAAGTCTCAGTAAATTTAGAAGATTAAAATAATATTAAGCATCTTTTCTGACCAAAATGATATGAAACTGGAAACCAATTACATAAAGCAAACTGAAAAACACAAGCACGGGGTGTCTGGGTGGCTTAGTCAGTTACTCATCTGCCTTCAGCTCAGGTAATGATCCCAGGGTCCTGGGATTGAGCCCTCAGCAGGGAGCCTGCTTCTTCCTCTCCCCCTCCTTCCCACTCATGCTCTGTCAAATAAATAAATAAAATCTTTAAAAAACAAAAAAGCAAGCAAACAAAAAAACCCCACAAGCACGTGGAGGCTAAATAATGTGTACCTAATCAATGAAGAAATCGAAAAATACATGGAGGCAGATGAAACTGAAAACACAATGGTCCCAAATATTTGGAACACAGTAAGGAAGGAGGTTTCTAAGAAGGAAGTTTATAGTGATACAAGCCTACTTCAAGAAGTTTAACAGGGTGCCTGGGTGGCTCAGCGGGTTCAGCCTCTGCTTTCGGCTCAGGTCATGATCTCAGGATCCTGGAATCAAGCCCCGCATCAGGCTCTCTGCTCAGCAGGGAGCCTGCTTCCCCTCTCTTGCTGCCCGTCTCTTTGCCTACCTGTGATCTCTCTCTGTCAAATAAATAAATAAAATATTTAAAAAAAAAAAAAAAAGAAGTTTAAAAAAAAATCTCAAACAACAAACCTTATACCTAAAGGAGCTAGGAAAAGAAGAAAGAGTGAAGTCCAAAGCTCATAGAAGGAAGGAGACAATAAAGATTAGAGTGGAAAATAAAATGAGACTAAAATATTAGAAAAAGATAAATGAAACCAAGAACTGGTTCTTTAAAAAAGATAAGAATCGATAAATTCTAACCAGAGTCATCAAGGAAAAAATGACTTAAATAAATAAAATCAGAAATAACCAACACCACAAAGGATTGTAAAAGAATATTATGAAAAGATTATATGCCAAAAATTGGACAACCTAAAAGAAATGGATAAATTCCTAGAAACATACAATATTCTAAAACTGAAGCAGGAAGAAATAGAAAATTTGAACACAGAGATTGCTAATATTGAAATTGAATTGGTAACCAAAAAACTCCAAACAAACAAAAGTCCAGGACCAGATAGTCCACAGGTGAATTTTGCCAAACTTTTGTACATAGTCTTCTCAAAAAAAAAAAAAAAAAAAAAAAAAAAAGGAAAGACGGAAAGAGAAGGAAAACTTTCAAATTCATTCTACAAGGCCAGCCTTACCCTAATACCAAAACCAGATAAAGACACTGCAAAAAAGAAAATGACAAGCCAATATCCTAGATGAGAATAGATTTAAAAATCCTCAACAAAATATTACCAAACGGAATCCAACAACACATTAAAAAAATCATTCCCCAGGACCAAGTAAAATTTATTCCAGACATGGTCCATATGTGCAAATCAATATTAGTGTGATATATCACATCAACAAGAAAAAGGATAAAAACATATGATCATCTTAATAGATGCAGAAAAAGCAGTTGATAAAATACAACATCCATTCTTGATATAAACTCTCAACAAAATAGGTTCAGAGGAAACATACCACAACATACTAAAGGTTTTATATGAAAAACCCACAGCCAACACTATACTCAACAGTGAAAAACTGACAGCTTTTCCTCTAAGATCAAAAACAAGAAAAGGCTGTCCATTCTCACCAATTTTATTCAAAATACTACTGCAAGTCCTAGACACAGCAATCAGGGGGAAAAAAAAGGAAAGGAAAGGTATCCAAATTGATAAGGAAGAAGAAAAACTGTCACTATTTGCAGATGACATACCATATATGAAAAAACCTTAAAGCTCCACCAAAACACTATTAGAACTGAGAAATGAATTTAGTAATGTTGCAGAATACAAAATTCATATACAGAAATCTGTTGTGTTTCTATACCCTAATAATGAAGTTGCAGAAAGAGAAATCAAGAAAAAAATCCCATTCACAATTGCACCAAAAAATAATAAAATACCTAGGAATAAGCTTAACCAAGAGGTGAAAGACCTCTACTCTGAAAACTATGAAACACTGATGAAAGACACTAAAGATGACACAAACAAGTAGCAAGATATTTCATGCTCAAGGATTGGAAGAATTAACATTTTTAAAATGTCCATACTACCCAAAGCAATCTATAGATTTAACACAATAGCTATCAAAACACCAATATTTTTCACAGAACTAGAACAAATAGTCTTCAAATTGTATGAAGCCACAAAAGACCCCAAATAGCCAAAGCAATCTTGAGAAAGAACACAGCTAGACATATCTGAGTCCCAGATTTCAAGATTTCCAATAAAGCTGCAGTAATCAAAGCAGTATGGTACTGGCACAAAAATAGACGCATAGATTAATAGAACAGAATCAGAGCCCAGAAATAAAACCACACATATGATCACTTAATCTATGACATAAGAGACGAGACTATACAATGGGGAAATGACAGTTTCTTTCAGAAATGGTACTTGGAAAACTGGACCCCTTTCTTACACTATACACAACAAACCCGCAAAATAGATTAAAGATCCAAATGTGAGACCTGAAATAATAAAACTCCTCAGAGACCACATGAGCAGTTGTTTTTTTGGTATGGGACGTAGAGACATTTTTCTAGATACATCTTCTCTGGCAAGAGAAACAAAAGTAAAATTAAACTATCAGGACTACACCAAAATAAAAAGCTTTTGAACAGTGAAAGAAACTAAGTGAAATAAATAGGCACTCTACTGAGTGGGAGAAGTATTTGCAAATGATATATCCAATTAGAGATTAACATCCAAAATATATTTAGAACTTATTCAACTTAACACTTCCCCACAATCAATTTGATTAAAAATGGGCAAAGGACCTAAATAGACAATTTTCCAAAGAAGGCCAGAAAGATGCTCAACATCACACATCATCAGGGAAATGCAAATTAAAACCAAAATGAAATATCACCTTACACGTGTCAGAATGGCTAAAATAAAACAAAACACAAATAACAAGGATGTAGAGGAAAAGGAACGCTTGAACACTATTCCTAGGAATGCAGATTGGGGCAACCAATCTGTGGAAAACTGTATGGAGGTTCCTTGAAAAATTAAAAGTATAATTACTATATGATCTCCTAATTCACTTTGTATATTTACCCAAAGAAAACAAAACCCCAAAATACACAAAGATATATGCACACCTATATTTACCCCTACATTTACTGCAGCATTATTTACTAGTCAAGATATGCAAGCAACCCAAGTGTCCATCCATAGTTCAACGGGTAAAGATAAAATGTATATATACAACGGAATATTACTCAGATACTCAAATGCAGCGAATGAACTGGTGGTTGTCAGAGGAAGGGGAGTTGGGGGGGGTTGCATGAAATAGGTAAAGGGGATTAAGAGTACAGTTCTTTTGATGAGCACTGAGTAATGTATAGAACTGCTGAACCACTGCATTGTAATCCTGAAATTAACATTAACACTGCATATTAATTAAACTTCAGTTAAAAGAAAAAAAAAAAAAAGCCTCGTGCTCCATTCCCCAATATAGGATATTGGTGGGGAACTCAGCAGATTTGTAAGGTTCCACTGGAAAGCACTTTATCTCCCCAGTAGGTATTACTAGAGAGAACTAACTCCCAGATGGCAGTGTGCTGCATGCATGGTATTGCCATGAACAGTGAGAGGAGAGGCCACCTCAGAGAAAGAAACCTTGAAGGTGAGATGACAACACAGCCTGTTGTTGGTGGTGGACTTGAGAGTTCAAATTTCTCAAGGTCTGAGACAAGTGTTAAAGCCTGAAGCATCCACACCACGTATTTTTTGCAGGTGAGGACCCCACCTTCTTCCTCCTTCCTCGCCTCCCAGGCACACACCCTTCTCACCTGATCCAGTTTTTGCAGAAACTGTTCCTAAGGGGTTCATTGAGGTAAATGGTGCGGACTTTGGACGCATCGGATTCTTGCAGAGATTGTTGCCAGCCCATCTCTTCCTCCACCTTCTGACAGCCCAGAGGGAAATGGACAGCTTCTGCAGCAAGAAGGCACAGGGATGTTACTCGGAAATGCAGATGGAGTCAGGCTCCAGGGAAAGGAGGAAGTTCACTGTGTGTTCTGGACAGGCATTTCAGCCTCGGTGAGCCCCCTGGAGGCCGACTGCTTTCTTAGCCCCCAGTTCCTCATCTGCCCAATCCACTTCTCCAGGGATCGGATCCCCTAGACCTAGACCTCCCCTGCCACCCTGCATTGGAGGGGCAATGCTAGTTCCCTCAGCTGCCACACCTGCAACCTCTCCCCAGCCCCAGAGGCTCTGGGTGGGCACTGACATTCTGCCCAGGGAGGAGACTGGGAACCAAGCAGTGATAGAGAAGACCCAGCAGCTGAGCTCAGAAAGAGAAGAGGGGAGGGGAGAGGGCAAAGAGGGCTGCAGGAGGAGGCAAGGAGAGTAACTTGGCTGAAGAGCAGTAGTTCCTTGACCAGAGGGCAGCCCCTGGCCTTAACATTCCCCTCAGTTTGACTAAGGGGTTTTCTTTTAAGATTTTTTTTAAGATTTAAGATTAAGTTTTAAATTAAGAGAGAAAGAGTGACAGCATGAGAGGGGAGAAGGTCAGAGGGAGAAAGTCAGAGACTCCCCATGGAGCTGGGAGCCCAATGTGGGACTCGATCCTGGGACTCAATCCTAGAACTCCAGGATCATGACCTGAGCCGAAGGCAGCTGCTCAACCAATTAAGCCACCCAGGTGTCCCGAGTTTGACTAATTTTAAAGGATGTCTTATCCATAGACCCCTAAACTCCCTTTCCTTTTTGCTAAAACATTTACCTTAGAATACCTAATTGTAAATTCTCGCTCTACTCCCTTTGAAATGTATATAAATATCCTCCAAAGACCCTTCAAAGACATTTTGTCTTCCCTGGATCTTAAAGCTAAAGCTTTAGGATCCAGGAATATCTTTCTCAAGGACCTGGGATGTCTCTGAAATGTAATCATCAGAGAAGATCCCCATGGTAAGGTAGGGGCCTACCTTCAGGGGGTGACTTGCACCAAGTATAAAAGCCCCAACTATCATGAAGACAAGAGAAAATGTACTTATTCTTTGGACAAAGCCATTCAACAGACACAAGTGGCCAGTGACAATCCCCACCTTCCCCACAGACCTCTTATAAACTGTCTTGTTTCACCTGAGGTGAGTTCAACTTCTCTCCCCAATTGCCATAATCTTAAAGTCTTCCTTGCCTGGTTAACCTTGCCCAGGCAAGGTGTTCTTTGATATCTCCTAACCCAAAAATGAATGAGATTTTTTACCAGCAGGCCACGGAAAGTCCCATTTGTTTCTGACGAGAAATAGAGGCTCGCCGGGCCTCAACAGTAACAAGCATCTTTGTGCCAGGGTAAACACGCTCAAATTTTTTCAGACTTGCAAAAAGTCCTATCATGCAGGATTGACATGGATATGCAGGTCCTGGAGTAAAGGAGCTTTCCTACCATCATTTAGGTTTAGTTTATCTCTTTCTCTTTAAGCATTTCCTGGACAACCCATTCATGTGTGAGGGTGAAGAAACAGAAGGTGAGTGATAGTTAACTAAGAGCTGCAGGCGATCACCTGACTAGAGACCTGGGAGCTTCAAGGCTACCTGCTCCCTGAGAGAAGAGGGCTGGTAAACTCGTATCCTAGATTTAAGGCCTAAGCTGATGTCCCAGCTCACCCACTAGGTGCCTCCCACTACACCAACAGGTCTCTCCAGCCAAGAGCTGGTCTGTTAGAGTGGCTCCCTTAAGTTGAGTAATAGTAAAAAATGAGCCAACATAGAATCTATGAAAAAGCAATGTAGCCATTTGCCCCAAAAATGGCAAAGTATAAGGAAAAAGAGACAAAGGAAATACCTGTTTGCACCTCAAAAGAACTGTTACAAAACAGAGAAAATGCATTTCCTATAAAAGAAATTAAATATGGCCATTATGAAAAAGAGTTCAAAAGAAGAAACACAAAATTATTTGTTAATGTGATATTGAAACTGCGGAGGAATTTTTTTTTTAAGATATTATTTGACAGACAAAGATCACAAGGAGGCAGAGAGGCAGGCAGAGAGAGGAAGGGAAGCAGACTCCCCAGCCAAGCAGAAAGCCTGACGCGGGGCTCAATCCCAGGACCCCAAGATCAAGACCCGAGCCGAAGGCAGAGCCTCAACCCACTGAGCTACCCAGGGGCCCCAACTGCGGAGGAATTTTTAATGTGACCTGAAAGACCTCAGAAAAGAAAGGAAAGAGATGGATCCCTGGGTGGCTCAGTCCTTAAGCGTCTGACTTTGGCTCAGGTCATGATCCCAGGGTCCTGGGATGGAGCCCTGCTTTGGGGTCTTGCTCAACAGAAGTCTCCCGCTCCCCGCTCCCAAGCTTATGCCCTCTCTCCGTGTGTCTCTGTCAAATAAACAAATAAAATCTTAAAAAAAAACTGGTAAAGTAGATCTTTCTTTAATGAGAGCATGATTATGAAAGATCAGACACAAAATAAATGCCAAGACACTTCTTGACAAAGTTTATTGGACTTTAAGAATAATTAAAAAATCACTATTAGACAAATCAAATCATTTTCGAGGGTTGGAGAAAGAGGGAATGAATACTGGGGCCACACTCCGATGTCACCACTGAAATATTCAAGCTAGAAGCAGGAGATCCAGGTACCCTATCAAGAAATGAATGAAAAGCTGAAAAACGAGATGTAGAAAGCTGTGATTTATCTGGATATAAAAATAAGGCTTTAGATAATGGTAGCCCATCTTATTGTAACCAAACTTCTGAAACAGCTTCAAATGCTGACTTGCAAGGGAAAAAAAGCTTTTTAAATTCATTAGGCAAGACAATAGCTGTTATCAAGTCAAATTTTAATCAAAAACAAAAATCAAGAGAGTAGGCAAAAAATTCAAAAAGCATTTTTTTTCATGAAGAAATCTGCCAATTAATACTAAATTTAGCTGTGGGGGAACAGGGGGTATATAAGTCAAGGCTCAGATTGTGCCCAAGATGGAGACTCTGAGAAAACCCCATAGTCACACAGATTCACCTCAGGGTCAGAGTGAAGTAGAAAGAATGCTGCGCCATTATCCATTCAACCACTCCCACAGGGCTTTCGGGAAAGTTGCCTTGGTATCATTCTGAGGAAGGAGAGAAAGAAAAAGACAGAGACACACACACACACACACACACAGACAGAGAGAGAGAGAGACACACACACACACACACACACAGACACACACACACAGAAAGAGAGACACACACACACACACACACAGAGACACACACACACAGACACACACACACACACAGAGAGAGACAGAGAGACAGAGACAGAGAGACAGAGAGTCACAGACACAGATACACATAGAGAGGGAAGACTATGTGAGGAGACAAGAAAAATACCGTGTGAGGTACAAAATGAAATCATGCTGCTACAAACAAGGAACACCTGGAGCTCCCAGAAGCCACAAGAGGCAAAGAATGAACCTTCACCCACAGGTTTCAAATCAAGCATGGCCCTACCCCGACATCCTGACTTCAGACTTCTATCCCTGCAAGTTCTGAGACAATAGATTTCTGTTGTTCTAAGTCACCCAGTTTGTGGTACTTTCCCATGATAACCCTAGGAAATGGATAGTGATCTGGTGGGGTTTATTCCAAAAAAGGAAGTTTGATTCATCATTTGAAAATAAAATGATGTAATTTATCATCTCAAAAGACTAAAGAAAAAAAAGCCTTAGGATAATCTCAATAGATACAGAAGAAGCATTTGACAAATTTTAACATCAATTGATAAAAACTCAACAAGCCAAGGAAATAGGGTAAATTCTTCTACCTGACGAAGGATATCTGTGAAAGACCTGCAGCAGATATCAGACTTAATTGTGAAAGACCAAATGTTTTCTTCCTAAGACTGGCAACATTGCAGGCTATCCTTATTCACCACGTGTATACAATATTGAAAGGGAGGTTTTCATCAATGCAATAAGGTGAGACAAATAAACAAAAAGCAAAGGGAAAAGAAAGAAATAGAACTCCATTCACAAACCACATGATGGCTTATGTAAAATACTCTCAAAGAATCTATCATAAAAACTTTTCTGGTGTACCATGTGAAAATAATTGGAGATTAAGACTCCTTTCCTCCTAAAGAGAAAAAAATAACTGATTAAACTGAAAATCAACAACTCTTCTTAGATCCATCAGATAATTCAGGTCACAGGGCAAATTGTCACCCCAAAAATGGAAGAGTTGGGTAAATATGAAGAATCACAGTTTATCTCTGGAGCCAGCAACATGGAACCAACATGAGATGGTAATGGACTAATTGCAAAAGGCTGAACCGTGCATTAGCTTTGAGATAAAATCTCCTGAGGACACAGCCCAAGAGGGGGACCTTAAGGAGCACCGCCATGTTCTCAGGGTAAAGATCAGAGAAAAGGCCCCTCATACTTCCAGCAAGGGAAGGGGACAGGGGACCATTATAAAATATGCCCAGCACATTCTGTTCCCCTCAACAAAGGCCGGCCCTCAAGGAGAAGTATTTTACCAGAGATTCATCAATGCGGAAGAAGGGAAATACCTAACTTTAGCTCATTCTAGTCTTAGTCTTCCTGTCTCATTTAACAGGGGGAAAAAAAAACACCTAAAAAGTCCTTGTGAAGAACAAAACCAAGTCATAGTATTATAGAACATTTGCTCTCTCCTGCATTTACCACAATATGAATACAGTTCCTGTACAGTAAGAGGGAATTACAGCTGAAAAAACTGGCTTAAAACCTATTTAGGAAGGAGTCTCAGTCTCTTCAACAAATGGTGTTGGGAAAATTGGACAGTCACATGCAGAAGAATGAAATTGGACCATTTCTTTACAAACACAAAAATACACTCCAAATGGATGAAGGACCTCAATGTGAGACCGGAAGCCATCAAAATCCTTGAGGAGAACACAGTCAGCAACCTCTTCGACCTCAGCCACAACAACTTCTCCCTAGAAACATCACCAAAGGCAAGGGAAGCAAGGGCAAAAATGAACTATTGGGACTTCATCAAGATCAAAAGCTTTTGCACAGCAAAGGAAACAGTTAACAAAACCAAAAGACAACTGACAGAATGGGAGAAGATATGTGCAAACGAGATATCAGATAAAGGGCTAGTGTCTAAAATCTGTAAGAATTTATCAAACTCAACACCCAAAGAACAAATAATCCAATCACGAAATGGGTAGAAGACATGAACAAACATTTCTGCAAAGACATCCAGATGGCCAACAGACACGTGAAAAAGGGCTCCACATCACTCAGCATCAAGGAAATACAAATCAAAACCACCATGAGATACCACCTCACACCAGTCAGAATGGCTAAAATTAACAAGTCAGAGAATGACAGATGTTGGTGAGGATGCAGAGAAAGGGGAACCCTCCTACATTGTTGGTAGGAATGCAAGCTGGTGAAGCCATTCTGGAAAACACCATGGAGGTTCCTCAAAAAGTTGAAAATAGAGCTACCCTATGACCAGCAATTGCACTACTGGGTATTTACCCCAAAGGTACAAATGTAGTGATCACATTGTAGGGACACATGCGCCTGAATGTTTATAGCAGCAATGTCCGCAATAACCAAACTATGGAAAGAACCTAGATGTCCATCAACAGATGAATGGATAAAGAAGAGGTGGTATATATATATACAATGGAATACTATGCAGCCATTAAAAGAAATGAAATCTTGCCATTTGCAATGACATGGATGGAACTAGAGGGTATTGCTGAGCAAAATAAGTCAAACAGAGAAAGACAATTAGCATATGATCTCTCTGATATGAGGACTCTGAGAGACAGGGTGAGGGGTCATGGGGGGTAGGGAGGGAAGAAATGAAACAAGTTGGGATCGGGAGGGAGACAAACCATAAGACAGTCTTAATCTCACAAAACGAAGGGTTGCTGGGGGTTGGGGGTTAGGGAGAGGGTGGCTGGGTTATGGACATTGGGGAGGGTATGTGCTATGGTGAGTGCTGTGAAATGTGTAAGCCTGGTGATTCACAAAGCTGTACCCCTAGGGCAAATAATACATTATGTGTTAATTTAGAAAAAAAACTTGAGAAACAGCTGTGTTTTGAAACTTTGCTACTTAGAAATGTAACAGTGGAAGATGTGGGGTTTGGGAAGGTTTAGATTTCATGTGAGCATTCAGGGAAAAGAAAGCTGAGCACTGGGATAAGGCAAAAGGAGAATGCTTGAGAGAGAGACAGCAAGAAGATGGTGGACTTGGTGTGACATGCCAACCTCAGCAGGTTCAGCTGTCACCCTGAAGGGCAACTTCTGAGGCAGACTACAGGAGAAGAAGGAGATAACTCAGTCCCTGCTCATTCAGTGAGGACTTGGTCTCCAGTTCTGTGATTCAGAGGTAAACCATTACTGCTGTGCTCTCCATTAATGGGTTCTGGCACATGGCTAAGAGCAGAACTACTGCATAAGAAAGAGAGACAAGACTTGTCCGGGGCCATGCACAGCCAAGGCATACTTGAAAGTAAATCTATCTTCATAAACCAATAAGAAAAAACAAATTTCAACCATAGTGGGTAAATTAAAACTAGTCTTACATCATCTTAATTTCACATCTTGGTTTATTTTATTTTTAAAAATATTTTATTTATTTAGTTGAGAGAGAGAAAGAGGGAGAGAACGGGTGAACATGAGCAGGGGGAGGGGCAAAGGGAGAGGGAGAGAAGTAGACTCCCCTCTGAGCATGGAGCCTGATGTGAGGCTCGATCCCAGGACCTTGGGATCATGACCTGAGCCAAAGTCAGATGCTTGACCAAGTGTGGTATTCAGGTGACCCCTCACATCTTGCTTTAATGTCATGTTGTCTTGTAATGGAAATGTATATATGTTTAATCCATATTTACCTTTCTATGTAATAACCAGGTATTTTTATGTAGGTAAAACACTCTGAATTTTAGTGAACTATGGCTATATAAAGGGAAAAAAATAAGAAGGAGTCTCTAGGGAAACCAAAATACACACTGAATCTAGAGCTGCATATATAACAACATCCAGGGTGGGAAAGGGGAGGCTAAGAACTAGCTGAGCAACTTCTACACATAAAGTGAATGACAACAACCCACATCAGAGTGGTAGGAGAGGCTGATACTATCTCACTGTGAACCCTACCAGAGGTGTGGCAACACACAATCAGGAGGAAATCAGAACCCTGAGCTTCTCCCTGAAGAGTGAAGTGTTTGAACCCCACATGTGGCATCCTGACTTTTTCCTGCATCTTAGAAATGAGCTCCCAAAACATCTAATGTGGCTTGCATCCACAAGACTCACAAGACTATGGTGAACTGAGTTGTTCTTAAAGGGTTCACAATTGCAAATACACCTACCCCAGGACCAAGCCAAGAGGCAGCCACCTGAAAAGTGCCTACCTAGACTTTTGTTAAAAAGTCATGTTAAAGCACTAGCCTGAGGGGCTAGCATCTGCATTAATGCACAACTAGGGGTCTGTGGAAATTCTCTCCTAACACAAAGGCCTGAGGGCACCATCTTTGCACACCCCTTTGCCTCCCTCCAACCCTCTGGTATCTCCTGGAGTGGAGCTTGTACCCCCATCGGTGACCTTATTTTGCAGCTGACAGGACTTAGGCTCCTGAGTCCCACTGGACTGTAAGCAACGGAGAAATAGTTTTTACCCAGCCTCCACCCCGTCTACAGGGCAGAGCCCAGACTCTCTGTGAACCAAGCCAATTAATTTCTCCCCACAGGTGTCACCTGAGGGGCAGGCTTCCAACCAAATACACATCCAAAGGCCCACAGTCATCCTCTCCAGAGACCTGGGAGGTTAGGCACTGTCTATACTCTGCCACCCTCCAGAGCACCAGTGTCTCCCAGAGGGGAGCTTCTAGACTCAGTGGTGCCCCATTTTTCATGGCTGCCACTCAGGGGATGCTGCTTGCTTTGCTGGCTCTGGTTCCCAGTGGGGTTTACCTTCCTGGGTCTCATGGGACGGGACTGCACCAGTCACAGAGCTGGTTCTTGGCTAGCACGACCCCCAAGGCAGGTCACAGACAGCGGACTAAAACCAGCCCCTCCCCCCACAGCCCCAGTCTTTCTGTGGAAGAGGCCTTTTAGCTGGTCCTAGAGCTTCCGCCTGAGGGGCGGGCTACTGATTTGGCATACTAAGGTCTGTTGACGTATTCTCTAGGGATGGATGCCGGTGGATGCTTGCTGTGTGCTTGCCCTCTACCTCATTCTGGGTTGCCAATATCTCCCAGAAACGAGCTGGCCCCTCGTCTGGGCACCCTGATTTTTCTAACTGCTGCCCAGGGATCACCTCTAGGTTGCCTGGCTCTTAAGCAGCAGGATTTATACTCATGGGTCCCTTAAGAACGTAACCAACAGAGAAAGTTCTTAACCAGCTATGCCTCTCAGGGCACAGCAGAGCGGCAGCTGTCTTTCTGTAAAACAGGCCTAATGGCTTCAGAGCTGCAGCCCGAGGGGCAGGCTTCTAATCAAGCACACGTGTAACAGCTAACTGGAATCCTCTCCGAAGACCTCAGAGGCTGGTACCGTCTTTGCAGCTGCTACCCAGGGGACTCCTCTAGACTACCTGGTTCTGCTAGCCAGTGGGGCTTACATTCAGGGTCCTGCCTGTATACGTGAAAAACTTCATGTATACGTGAAAAACTGCCACCTGAAGGCCTATGTACCAATCAGGAAGTGAAAACACTAACTTTAAAAGATATTCATTGCAGCATTATTTACGATAGTCAATATATGGAAACAACCGAAGTGTCCACTGGTGAATGAATAATAAAGAAAACATGGTGTATATATATATATAGATAGATGGATAGATATAGATATTATTCATATATATGAATAATAAAGAAAACATAATAAAGAAAACAAAAAATAATAAAGAAAACATGGTATATATATATATAGAAAACATACCATGTTTTCTTTATATATATGTGTTGTATATATATATACATACCATGTTTTCTTTATTATTCATTTTCTCTCTATATATATAGAGAGAGAGAAAATGAATGTGTGTATATATATATATGTGTGTGTGTGTGTGCGTGTATATATATATATAATTAATTATTTAGCCATAAAAAAGAGGAAAATCTTGCCATCGGCAACAACATGGATGGACCACGAGGACACTATGCTAACTGAATTAGAGCAGAAAAAGACAAATACCTTATGATCTCACTTACATGTGGGAATCAAAACAAACAAAAGAACAAGCTCATAGATCCAGGGAACAGATTGGTGACTGCCAGAGGTAGGGATGGGGAGTGTGCAAAATTTTAAAGAAGGTCAAAAGGTACAAACTTTTGGTTACAAAATAAATAAATCCTGAGGATATAACATACAGCATGGTGACTATAGTTAATCATACTGTATTGCATATTTGAAAGTTGCTTAACAACTTCCTATCACAATAAAAAATTTTGCAACTCTGTGTGATGACAGATGCTTACTAGACTTGTGGTGATCACTTCACAATATATACAAATATTCAATCACTATGCTGTACACCTGAAACTAATGTTGTATGTCAAGTATATCTTTAAAAAAAAAAAGTTAAACATAGAGGGATGACTGGGTGGCTCAGTCCAACTCTTGATCTCAGCTCAGGTGTTGATCTCAGGGTTGTGAGTTCAAGCCCTGTGTTGGGCTCCATGCTGGGCAGAGACTTACTTAAAGAAAAAAAAAAGTTAAACATAGAATTACCATATAATCTGGGAATTCTATTTCTTGACTTTTCTCGATTTTCTCCCCAAAAATTAAAAGCAGGGACTCAAAAAGAAACTTGCACACCAGTGTTCACAGCAGTATTATTTACAGTAGCCAAAATGCACAAATAACCCAAATGTCCATCGACAAATAACCTGATTTTTTAAAAATGTGATATATACATATAAGGAAATATTACTCAGCCTTAAAAAAGAATGAAATTTGATACATCTTACATGGATGAAACTTGTAAACGTTATGGTAAGTGAAATAAGGCAAACACAAAAGGACTAATATTATGATTCTACTTATATGAGGTAACTAGAGTAGTCAAATTCACTGAAACAGTAAAAACAGAATGGAGGTTATCAGGGGCTGGCAGAAAGGGAAAAAGGAGAATTTAATGGGTATGGGTTTTTCATCTAGGATGATGAAAAAGTTCCTAAAATATAGAGTGGGGATATTTACACAATTTTGTAAATGTACATTATGCTACTGATTTATTAACCTAAAAATTGTTTGAATGGTAGATTTTCTGTGTCTCTGACCTCAATAAGATAATAGGCAACAGATATTATAAAACTATTACAATTAAACAGTGACTAGGAACAAAATAAGCAAAGGAAAGTTGAGCATATATACATACAGAGGCCTGGAGAGTAATGAGTGGCATTTAAAGTCTTCAGGAAAAGAATAGACCATTCTGAAAATGACACTGGACTAACTGGTTAGTGATATGGGGGAGGAAATTATATCTCTAACTTACGCTACTCACAAAAATACATTTTAGATAGGCTAAATGTCTAAGCATGAAAAGCAGAATTTCAAATATTTAAAAGAAAATATTAATTGAATCTGTATGATATCACGGTATGGGAAAGATTACTGCAAAAATGGTCAAAAGCACAAACCATAAAGGAAAATACTAATTAATCCGACTCACTTCATGACAACAACGAATCTTTAGTACATTGCAAAATGAAATAAGATTTAAAAACAAACCCCATACCTCTAGGGTATATTTTACTATATGTAACTGACATAGGTTTTCTACCCAGATGATTTTAAGAAGTCCTACAAATCAGTAAAAAAATATAAAAACATGAGCAAAATATATGATTGGTGATTAATTTGGCCCATAAACATACTAAGATATGCTCAAGTTCAATCAGGCTAAAGCTAAAATCTCAAGAGTGTGACAATGCCAAGTGTTGGTGAGGACATGGGGGATGGGAAGCCAGCAGAGGACAGGCGGAAGCATAAATTACTATAAGCATTTTAAAGAGTAAGTTTAAGCTGCAGGTGTCCCACAATCCAGTACAGTAGTCACTCCTTATCCATGGGTGGTACATTCCAAGACCCCCAGCAGATGCCTGAAACCACAGAGAGTACTGAAACTTATAAACGCTATGTTATTTCCTATTCATACACAATTATGATGAAGGTCGAGTTATAAATTAGGCATGGTAAGAGAATAACAGCAATAATAATAAGATAGGCCAGTTACAACAATATACCATAACGAAAGTTATGTGAATATGGTCTCTCTCTCTCAAAATATCTGGTAGTATTGTAGCTCACCTTCTTCTTGGGATAATGGGAGGTGATAAAATGTTTGTGTGAGGAGACAAAGCAAGGTCAATGACATGGGCACTGTGACCTAGTGTTAGGCTACTATTGACCTGCTGACCAGACACCGGAAGGAGGATCGTTTGCTTCTGGGCTGCGGGTGACCCCCGGAACGACTGAAACCTTGGAGAGCAAAACTGGGGTTAAGAGGGGACTACGGTATTTCCACTCCTAATTATGGCTTTAAAAAATCTCATACGTGTGTCCAAGGAGGTGTGAACAAGCATATGCATTTCAGCTCTGTTTGCAACAGTGAAAATAAAAGGAAAAACTTGTCAATAGAGGAACAGGTAAATAAAACCCATCTTGGGCGCCTAGGTGGCCCAGACAGTTAAGTGGCTGCCTTTGGCTCAGGTCATGATCCCAGGGTCCTGGCATCGAGCCCCACAACAGGCTCCTTGCTCAGCAGGGAGCCTGCTTCTGTGGCTGGCCATTCCCCCTGCGTGTGCTTCTGTCTCTCCCGCTTGCTTGCTCTGTCAAATAAATAAACAAAATGTTAAAAAAAAA
Source organism: Enhydra lutris kenyoni (assembly GCF_002288905.1). Lineage (NCBI taxonomy): Eukaryota > Metazoa > Chordata > Mammalia > Carnivora > Mustelidae > Enhydra > Enhydra lutris. Next base: position 1,013,132 of record NW_019154155.1, on the reverse strand, counting down.
AAAAGTCTTAATCATGTGATGAAATATTGTGGAGATGTTTAAAAGAGTGACTATCAACAGATGATAGATGATTGATATGGTAGATAGAGCTGAGAAATCTAAGAGTGATGTGAAAATGATAGACATATGTACTCTACTAAATCATTTATGTAAACTTTTCAGAAACGTAAGTACAATATTCTGTCTTGCTTATGGATCTGTATTTGTAAATATAATTGTATTTGTAAATGTAGGTATGTAAATGTATTTTTAAATGACTGAAATCATTCACAACACACTCAGAATAGTAAGTGCCTGGAACAGGGGCCAAGGGAGGGAGACAGGGATTGAGCATGGAGGTAACATTAAAGGTGATTTTTGCTTTGCCTTATCTCGAATGATTTCTTTAAAAATTAATTAATCAATTCAATTTAAATTAAATAAAAATTTAAAAATAAACATTTAAAAGCATAAAACCAAAAAATAACTATATACATATATATATAGTTTATAAATATATATATGTGTGTGTGTGTATATATATATATATGTAGGTTTATTCTGTATGGTGAACATATGCATGTTTGTTGAATTTTATATACATGCACAGACACACATCACAAGAGTGACTGTGCTGGCAACTGCCAAACAGTAACAGTCCAAACTACTAGAATGTTTTTAAGCAGTGGGTAAGTGAATATGAATCTGTCGTCTCGGTTTATTATTTTTCTGGCCATTTAGGGTACAGGGCACTGATTCCAGCCTCTTGACACCTGTTCCGCAAAATTTCAAGGGCCAGGCCCTGGAATGAAAGGGAATGACTGGCTCCTGGGCGAGCCTGGGACTCCCAGAATGGACCAAGTTCAGTTACTGGAACAGTTGCAGCTGCTCTTAAAGGGACCACACACTGAAACAGAGGGTTTCCTAGTTACTCACCAGTCAGGCTGGGGACAACAATTTTGACTGGAAAACTGACCCGTTCTGGTTAATATCCTGAATGTCTTCACCCAGCACCAACAGCCCTAATCCGGACGGTGGCCCCTGGTCCTGGCCCGGAATCAGCAGAAACCTTCCCAGCTTGCCACTGGAAGTTCTGAGAGTGGAGGGCTCAACACCGCCCTCACCCCATGCTCGTGGGACAGGGCTGTCCTTCCACACTCTCCCAGCCTGCTTTCCTTGCTCTCTGAAGTACTTCCCTCCTTTCAATTCATCCTAGAAGGATAAAAGAGACCTTCCATGCTCGGAATTAATTCGCTTTTCCTCCAAATGGTGAAAAAAAAGGAGGGAACATGCCTTCCTAATAGGTGAACACTTAAAGATAAGACAGTACCTCACTGGATACATGAATTTAACGTAGATTTGATAATTGATGATTTTCACCAATACTGTTGTAGACTAAGTCACTGGCTCTCAAAATGTAGGGTCTCAGGATTCTTCAGATTCTTAAAATGATCAAAGAACCTAAGGAACTTTTGTTTATGTAGCTTATATCTATTGCTAGTATTTACCACATTAGAAATTACACTGGTACAACCATTCCTGAGAACAATCCAGGATGACTTAGTGAAATGAAATACATAAGCCTGAAACCTCTGGCATCTACTCTAGGACATATATACAGAAAAACTAAAAAACAAAACAAAACAAAAAAACCACCACTACAGGGCAGGTTCATAGAAGCTGTGTACAAGTTCATAAAAGCAGGAAGAGTTGGGAATAACCTAAGTAAGTATGAGTAGAGGAAAAGATGAGCTATGGTATGTGACTGCACCAATCAGAAGGATGTCATATAAAAAAATAAAAATAAAAATAAAAAAAGAAGGATGACATATAAAATAACATGACTAGATCCTGAAGACCTAGCATTTTATGAAAGTTCGCAGAATGAGATTTATAGTACAATATCCTTTACGTAAAATTTTAAAACTTATACAAAGTAAATATTATTGTATAGTTTTCCAAGGAAATATATTCAAAATAGAGAAGATGGCTGGTGGGGGAGGGGACAAACATGAACTATATGAGCGAGTGAGGACTGTGGAAATGCTGACAGGAGATGAAGAAAAACTGCTCATGAGAGAGAGACATCCAAAGATGGATTACTCTGTAAGACTGTCTGTCACATGTAGACAAGAGAATTTTTGCGGTCCTTCTAAAAAAAAAAAATGATTTATTTTTCGTCCTTCTCTTCCTGTTTCTCACCATTCCCAGGTAAATTCCACACATGTGCATATACACTTTTAATTTCTTCTTACCACCATATTTAAATTATTGGAATATCAGTTGGCGGGGGTGCCTGGGTGGCTCAGTCAATTAAGCATCTGGCTTCAGCTCAGGTCATGATTTCAGAATCCTGGGATTGAGCCCCATATTGGGCTCCCTGCTCAGCAAGGACTCTGCTTCTCCCTCTCCCTCTGCCTGCTGTTCTGCCTGCTTTTGTTCTCTCTCTTTCGGTCAAATAAATAAATAAGAATATATGAGCTGGGGAAGTGATGTCTGTGCTTCATGTGTCATGAAACAGCTTCTGATTCACTATTATCATCTCGAATGTAGAAGGTTCGCTTCCCTGGATGAATCTGAAAAAAGAACATCTCACGAGTTGATAGTACTTGGAAATCAGCACTTGGAACAGAGTTAGCCGCCCTCCCCTAACCCTGTATTTTTAAAATGGAACAACACTTGTAGCAAAGATGTTAACTGGATGAAATGTAACATAAGCCCAGGTGGCAGAAAGCAGCTCCTTGAATACACTGGGGAAGAAGAGGTACATCTGCTCAACCTGATTTGCTTCTCCCTATCACACCCAGCTTGGAGCCCCTTATCAGCTCTCAATAGGGTGCTATGACCACGTGATGGGTCACAGTTTAGGGAAACTATGGAGCAGGGCCCACTTCTAGACTGTCCACCAGGAGACTTAATTGTGCCCATTCTCCTATTAGTTTGGTAGAATGCCCTAACAAAATGCCACAGACTACATGACTACATGATATAGACATAAATCTATTTTCTCACAGTTCTGGAGACTAGAAGATCAAGGTGCTGGCAGGTTAGGCTTCTTCCGAGACCCCTCTCCTTGCCTTGCAGATGACCATCTTCTTGCTGTGTTCTGATGTGATCTTTCCTCTGTAGACACACATTCCTGGAGGCTTTTTGTGGATTCTAATCTCTTCTTATAAAGATACCAGTCATATCAGATTAAGGCCCACTCTAAAGGCCTCATTTTAACTTAATTTCCTCTTTAAAGGCCCTGTTTCCAAAAAGTCACATTCTGAGGCACTAGAGATTAGGACTTCAATATATGAATTTTTTAAGGAGACGTATTTCAATCCATAACAATTTCCAAAGGGTCTTGCTCATGACCAGGTTCCTCTTGATGCTTTAGCAGCCAAGGAGTTTAGTACCAACCACGGTGCTCATTTTCTGAATCAGGTGTATTTTAAGAGGATACCTGACCCAAAGAATGAGCTTCCTTCTCCAGCCCCAGACTCCAGGCATACTCATCATCTCCTCTTCTCCAAGATAACCTAGTGAGTAACTGGGATATCCTTAGGGCTTATCACATTGCCTTCCCTAAGATAAAACTTGGCTTATTCATCTTTGACATCCTGATTACCATCACAGCTGCTGGCATCCTAATAAATTATGTATACAGATGTGCCTTATTTGCAGGCCATGAGCAGGCTGAAAGTGAAGAACACTGGGGAGGATGGGAGAACCAGAAGAAGATGCCATGAGGGAGTCAGACAGGGTGGGCCAGAAACTAATGTGCTACCCCTTCACTTTTGCAGTGACCTCCTTGTATGGAAGTATGCACTTCCAAGTTATAGCAAGATGCCAGGCAATTTCCAATTTGAAAATACGCATGGGAAATAGCAAAAATGATAGATTTCTTATAGTTCTCTCATACTTATTTAAAACTTAGGATTCTCAAGGCATACTGTCTATGTGTTTGACCAGGAAAAGATAGGAACACAGTATTCTCATATTCCAGGGAAAACCAGCAATGGACTTGTTCTGGACAAACCTGTCAGTCTTAGGACACAAAGTTGCCCCTCAGATCTTTAGAAGTGAATCTTAAAGATCTGACCAAGAGGAGGGGAAAGCACTGAAGGACAGTGGTGGTTGTCTGGGTTGGGAGGCCTGAGGTGAGACAGAAAGAAGGGTTAGATGGCAAACTATGAAATGAAATTACACCTTTCTGGTCAAGACTGGCCATTGTTGGGGCACCTGGGTGGCTCAGTTGGTAAAGCATCTGACTCTTGATTTAGACTCAGGTCATGATCTCAGGGTTGTGAGATCAAACCCCGCATTGGGCTATGCACTGGGTGTGGAGACTGCTTGGGATACTCTCTCTCCCTCTCCCTCTGTCCCCCACTCCTCTCTCTCATCCTCTCTCAAAATTTAAAAAAATAAATAAATTTTAAAAAGACTGACCATTGTTCTGCAGAGAAATTTGTCCTCAGTTCATTTCCTGGTATTCTCTAGTCTATACTTTTACTTTAAGGATGCTCTTCCCAGCCTCCCCTTGAAAGACTACTATGGACTAGACTCTGCCCCCCCAAAAAGATATGTTGATGTCTGTGTGATCCCTGGTATCTGAGAATGTGCCCTTATTTGGAAATAGGGTCTTCGTAGATGTAGCCGAGTTAAGAAGATGTCATTAGGTGGATCCTGATCCAATAGGATCGGGGTCCTTATAAGAAGAAAGTGCCGTGTATAGACAGAAACACACCAAGAGGAGTGCCACATGATGATGGACAAAGAGAATAGAGTGATGGGTCTACCATCAAGGGAACACCAAGAATTGATAGCCACCGCCAAAAACTAGGAAAAGGCAAGAGAGGATTCTCCTCAAAACCTCAGAGGGAGCATGGCTCTACGGATACCTTGATCTCAGACTTGTATCCTCCAGAATTGTGAAAATACAATTCTGTTGTTTTAAGCCACCTGGTTTGTTGGGCTCTAAGAAGCTGACACAAACTTCTGGATACGGCAGTTCTAAGGAACTGATACAAAGACAAACCTCCTGGAAGCACCATCTACACCAGCGGACTCTGCTTTATCAACTCTCATTAACCATTCAGCTTGATGAAATCTGGGTACTACCACTCCCCAGAAACTGCTCACAAAGATCACTGCTTGTCAATGTCCTGCTTGTCAACTGCTCCAACAGACTCTTCTTAGATCCCCATGTCACTTCCTGGGGGCATCTTCTTCCTCTGTCCACCTCCAAAACATCAGTGGGCAGCAGAACTCTGTCTGGTTCCCTTCTTTTCTTGTTTGAACCCCTCTCAGTGTGAGAGTCCATCCATTCTAACAACCAGGTGATAATCATAACCATGAGAGAGACCCAAATTCAAATCACCCCAAACCTATTCCACCTTACATTTCCTGTAAGTTGAGAAATAATTTAACAATCTATCATGCTGCCAGAAAACAAACTAAAACCCTTCAGCTTACTCACTCTCCATATTCAACTGTCAATTTCCTCTTAAATACCTTCTCCACCCACCACCATTGCCAAAAGTCTACCCTGACCCACTCATTTCTCACCTGCACTGTCACAAGATCCTCCTCCTTAGTTATGTCCTACCCCATGTGCTTATTTCTTTCCAAAATACAAGTATTATGATGTCACTCTCCGCTTAAGAACATGACTGCCCTCAAAATGGAGCCCAAGCTCCTTAACAAGAGTGTTCTATAACCTAACCCCTGGTTACTTAGTCTTTCTTGCCCCTCACCCTCTCTTTTCCAATTAGATTGAACGTTGAACAACTTTTGGGTCCCTATACTCAAGTCACTTCCTTGCCTATAAACTCTGGCATGTGATACCTCACTAGACTGTAATTCCCACAAGGACAAGAACCAAGTCTAATTCAACATTCTATCTCCAGTGCCAGGCAGTGTGCCCGAAAATTTGCAGGTATTCAACACTTGTTAAATACAGGAATGGGCATACCTTTGTCTGTAGGTGTCCTGCCTCAGAGACTTCTCAGAAGCTGAAGCAGTGGAAGGCCACTGGCCTATTTAAGCTCTGCCCAGAAATACGGGAGAATGGTTGCTGTTCCCTCTGCTCCCCATGCCTCTTCTCCACACCCCTGCTAAGGGAAAACCTTTACCAGTGGCAAAAAGCAGGTTCCCACCCTTCAAAACAAGTAGTTCTAGAAAACATCTGGAACATTCCCAGAGGAACTGAGCTCCCACTGGCCACAGGAGTGATTTTCAGACCACATTGTTATATTGGCTCTTCCTCACTCCCTCATGGTTACAATATCCCTGCCCCTCACTCAGGCTTTTGGAAGTGTTACCCAGTGGTTTTAGCAGTTGGATCTATAATACTTTGGGGGAAAAATAATCCACATTCAGAGCTCTGTTAAGATTTGTGGCTTAAAATAAATTCAAATGCTCAGAAAATTTAAAATGCATTCTGTGTAACTTGCATTAAATGTCAAATTAAATAAGAAATTATAGCATATTTAGGATAATCACAGGGAATGAGGCTTCCTTGGTTTCCAGACCTGTGGGCTGTAGTTATAGCAATCTCCAGGTCATGAGAGTTCACCACGATAAGTAGTAAGGAGAGAAATCTTCACTGATAGAGTGGGATTTGAGCTTGGTTTCCCAAAATAAATACATTATCAAAGTCTTGACCCCCAGAAATCCTCACTGGTTTACTGGGGCTACTCAGAGTAAGGACATCCAACACTGAGTCTAGGAGGAACAGATTCTAGAGTTTGTGTGAGTATTTGATGCTATGAAATTAAAGTCATAATGACATCAATAAAGACTAATTTACAATGCATAATGATGCACCTTTCCACTGTCTCTACATGTATGAACTACTCAATGGTGATTAACAGTATGTACTTGGGAAAAAATACATCTTTGTGTCTGAATCTCAGCTCAGCCACTGATTCTGCAACTTTCGGAAAGTTTTCTTAATTTTGTCTGAAACTCAATTTCTTTCTTTTTTTTTTAATAAATGTTGGGTTTTTTTTTAAATTTTATTTATTTATTTATTTGACACAGAGAGAGAGAGAGCACAAGAGGCAGAGAGGCAAGCAGAGGCAGAGAGAGAAGCAGGCTCCCCACTGAGAAAGGAGCCCGATGCGGGGCTTGATCCCAGGACCCTGAGATCATGACCTGAGCCGAAGGCAGTGGCTTAACCCAGTGAGCCACCCAGGTGCCCCTGAAACTCAATTTCTTCATCTGTATAATGAAGATAAGCTATTGCTATGGGTTTTCACAAAGATGAAATAAGATTATACATATATATATAGAGAGAGAGAGAGCACTTAGTCCAGTTTCTGATACATGTGCTTTTAAATAATATGTATTGTTATTGTGTCTCATGCCCTTTCATCTCTTCGGAAAGGTTAAGTAAATGGCCTAAAGAAGAGCTAGAACTAGAGCCTGGGCTCCTGAATCAATCTTGACTTCATGGGTTTGTTTATAGGTTATGATTTATAAACCCAGTACAACAGAACTTTGCTCACAATGCTAAATATAAACAGCCAAGGGTTTTTTTTTCCTTTGTTTCTTTTCACTTGGCTCACCTTATTACCACACACCAACTGTGAGGCTTATCCAATTCTCACAGTGCGTGGAGAGGCAGGGTGAGCAATTAACTTTAACATTCTGAAGCCAACATGGACATTGACAGGCTAATGTTGACCTCGTGGCCTTGACAGGGACATTACGGTTTATATTGCTATCCCTGCCAACCAACACCAAGTGAAAACACCTGGAGAAGTGGGCTGAAGCCATGCTACTCAAGGTCACCAAGTCATTCTCAATATCATCAACCACAGTCAAGATATTCTGTGGAAGGAAAATAGGACAAAGCTAGTATCAATGAATTCCATGTTCTGTGGACTTGGAGATCTAGTAGTTCTCTGAATTAATAATGAGCATTAGTTTCCTGTGGCTACAGTAACAAATTATCATGAACTTGCTGACTTAAACCATCAGAAATGTGTTCTACCACAGCTCTCGAAGCCAGAAATCTAAAATTAGTTCTAGTGAGCCAAAAATCAAGGTGTTGTTCATGGGGCACCTGGGTCACTCAGTTGGTTAAGCAGCTGAATCTTGATTTTGGCTCAGGTCATGATCCCAGGGTCCTGGGATCCAGCCCCACCTCACCATGCGTGCTGCATTCAGAGGGGGCTTTGCGTTCAGTGGGGAGTCTGCTTAAGATTCTCTCCCTCCCCCTTCCCCCTCCCCCTGCCCCACTAGTACTCTCACTCTCTGAAATAAATGCATAAATCTTTAAAAGAGAAAAAAAAAATCAAGGTATCGACAAAACACCTTGCTCTCTCTGGAGGCTCAAAGGAAGAATCCAGTCTTCATCTCATCCAGCTTCTGATGGCTGCCAACATCCCTTGGTTTGTGGCCATAAAACTCCAATTCTCCCCCTTCATCTTCCCATGACCATCTTCTCTTTTTCCTGTGTAATCTCTCTTTGCCTCTCTCTAAGGATACCTGTAATAGCATTAAGGGCCGATTTAGCTAATCCAAGATAACCTCTCCATCTGGAGATCCTTATTTAATTACAGCTGCAAACTCTTTTCCAAATGAGGTAACATTCACAGGTTGCAGGCATTAGGATGTGGAAATCTTAGGGGTGGGTGCATTTTCAGCCTACCACAATGGGCTCATACTTTCTAAAACATAATATCCAGGTACTCCATCAGGCTTGTTTCTAAGATATAAAATGGGCCCCTCTATTCACAAATATATATTCTTTACCATGATTTAACAGGAAATGCCTGAAAATCCAACCATGATCCCTAAAAGAGTCTAATGTCTGCTCCCATGGTTCTTCATGCAACAATGCTGGCTATCTGGTGAGTTGCCTTCTGCCCGGCAATTTTTAACACTTCCCTGAAGAGTCTTCTCATATATATACACCTTTGATTACCTTCCTTCCCACTAGCACAGTAATTAGTGAAAATAATACATTATAAGGAATATACAGCCTTAAGAAGAAACGTTTTTTAAATGTGTAGGTTAAAAGAACAGAGCAAATCTGGTAAGTGACTGGTAAACTTCCCAAATCTGGGAAAGCTGTCCCCAACACAGCCTCCCAGAAGCTGACCCTCCAAAGAGGGAGATAAAGCGCCAACAACTCGAGCTGCCACAAGAATGCAGGGGTTGCTTTTCCCAGTTGCAGGTGACGTAGAAAGACATCCCTTGGCTTCTCGCTCTTCATCCAGCCCTCGCCACGCCCGCCTTGAAGGGAGTGCTGTCACCAGGTCCCGTTTACAGCTGAAGCGCGTGCCCAATGGTCAAGTCGCTAGCCAGTCACAGGGCTTGAAGCGGTCCGGCCAACTCCGCTCTGTCCGCAAAGCGCCCAGCCACTACCTCGCGCGTCCGCGTTTGTCTGCGGAGCGCTCGCAGTTGGCCCCGGTGCGCTAGCTCGGATACAGAGCTGGAGAGCCGCTCGCCGAGGGCCGTCGCGGGCTACCCGGCCCCCGCAGCCTGGCTTCACACCGCCCGCAGACTCCGGGACCGCGCCCAGCGCGCGCCCCCTTTCCCCCATTCCCCGCCCCAGCCGTGCTCGGGACCGCGCCCACGCACGCCGCCGACGCACCGGCAGCTCCGCAGATTTTGAACCTTGACTACACGGAGGCGCGCACGCGCACAGCCGTCAGTGCGGACCCCGATCTGCCAAAGCCTGGGACTTGGGCCTCCTCGGCCGCCGTCGCCCGCTTTGCGGTCCCCGACTGTCATTGGCGTCGTGGCGCCTTGCTCCCAAACATGGGCAGTGCGCTGTGTGTGCACACAGTCCATCCCAGGATAGAGGCTTGCCCACCGTGGGGAGGGGACGGAAGCGTCAGGTTTCTGTCCCTTGGACCCCTCCTTTTTCACCCGGCCACCGGCGGACCCGACCTAGCGTAGGACTTCTCCAGAGCCTCGCCTGGTGTGAAGTTCGGGGACGGCGCGGTCCCCGTGCCTTCGGTCTCTGCAGCCCGCGGAGTCACGGTAGTCCGGCCACCGTGGGCTCCTGTGGCCCTAGCAACGTGGGAGATCCCAGCCTTCGGACTGGAAAGCTGGCAGGAGACAATAGGACGGCGCAAGTCCTGAAAACTTAAGCCGGCTCAAGAAGGGGGAATGTTTGATGGTCAGACTCAGACGGGGCCAATAACCTTGGGGATGGCGGAGTATGAGAATTCTTAAGGTTTTCTGGTGTAGTCGGTAAGAATGGTGGCCGGCGAACTCTGGTGAGCAAGAAATGTCACGCGTCTTGATTTTCTGGGTCTCAAGTCAATTTCTGACTCCTCTGAACCATGTCCACCCACCCTTCCCTGCTCCCATCGGATGTGCTAGTTGAATAAAAATTACCCAAGCCCTTGTTGGAATCTCCTCAGCAGGGATTAGGCCAAATTCTGACTTGCTGGGTAAATTCGTGGTTAGCAATTTACCCAAGGTCACATTGCCAGTAAGTGGCAGGATTCACACCCAGTTATCCTGGACTCCAGAGGCTGTTCTCTTAACCAAGATGCTAGATCTCTTTATGATACGTTTAGCCTCAGCTGTATTGGAAACCAGTTTGGGTCACAGTGCTCTGAACCATGAAGCGCACTGGACTAAGAGTCAAAAAATAGGACTAGCAGTCAGAATATGACATATAATAAGACTCTACAGTTCTCTCCTCTTCGGTGTCCTCTGGATGAAATGGGGTTAATGTCCGAGGTCTAGGAATTCTAGGTAGTGTAACTGGTCATTTGAAGGCCACATCCAGCCCATCATAATGATGTCTCCAGGCTAACAGATTTTCAAGCCCAGCTGCAGCAGCTAGCTCCTAGGTGATAGTAGCCTCATCATCGCTGATGCAAAACTAGATTCTATACCACTAAACTGGTTGGTGCACGAGGACAGATGAGACATTCTGAGGGTGTAAAGGAGGCGATTATAACACTAGCTGCCCCCTATACCCACTCCTTCTCCACCTCCCTTCAAACAGACACAAGAATCTAACTGTGCCACATGGGGAAGGGAGGCTGACTTGAGATAGTGACTCTGTGGTCAAAATGCCACTTATCAGTTTCAGAGAAATCCCTCACATCACATATGGCTGAATAGCTCCTGGAATTATCCGCAGTCCATATCAATTAACATTTTACTTTCCAAAACAAGTATGATGCCCCCCCCCCCCAAAAAGAGCAGCAACGTCTAGGTACTTCTTAAGGCACACGTGCTGACTTCCTTGAAGCCAGAGGCCAGTGACACATGAAAGCACAGACCGGAGGGAGTTTTAGGTCAAATCTGCAGCTCTTCTCTCCCTCTCTCTAAGGAACCTTAGTTGGCAAGTCAAAACAGGTTCCTGGAGAGGGTTCTCGTTGTGTGAAAACTGATTTGCGGGCTCAAAGGCTTGTGCTCCCCTGAGGCAAAAGGGAGTTTTCTTAAATTTAAGAAATAATCAAAATCATTCCTATTATAACAGACCTTTTTATGGAAATAAGCAGCCTTGCTCAAACACTCAAAATCAAATGGCAGGCTCATTTGAACATAGTATCAATGGCTGTGTTATATGTGAAATTTTATATACATTCCAAATAGGAAATAGAAATTTTTAAATTGCTTCATTTTGGACATTTTCACCTAAAACCCAAAGCATTCCGAAGGGAAATGCACTTAAAGGCTATTTGAATGAATGAATGAATGCAGTTTGCTCCATTCTTAGAGAAACCCTACCTTCTCACTTCTGAGACCCTTTATAGACTCCAGGAAGTGAGACTTCATCTAGCTTATCCGCAGAACTCTTGGGTAATGGAACTTTAGACTGAGCTCTAGACCGATCACATTCACCCATTCTGATCTTTAAACTTGTGAGAGATAGGGATTTCACAATCTACTCAATAAACAACCTCCATGCTTAAAAACCCTCAACTTTGTAGTTGTTTTCCTGGCTCTAATCCAGGCCTTCCTCCCAACAACTCAGCATTATAGAACCTTAGATCTGGAAAACAACCTTACAGGTGGTTGTATTCGTTTTCCAACAAACTTGATGGATTAAAACACAAATTTATTATTTTACAGTTCTGTACATTAGAGTTCCAACAGAAGTCAAAAACTCAACACAAGTCATAAAAATAGTGCTAACAGGGCTGTGTTCCTTTTTGGAGGCTGTGTGTGGGGCAGGGGCCTCTTTTCTTGCCTTTTCTACCTTTTAAAGGCTAACCATATTCCTTGGTTTGTGGCCCCCTTCCTCTTTCTTCATAGCCAGCAATATTGCACCTCTCTGTTCTTCACATTATCCTTTGACTGCAACATCAGCCAGGAAATGTCTGATTTTAAGGACACATAATTAGATTCTTCCCCCCGCCCATAGTCCAGAATAATCTCCCCATGTTAAGGTGCATCACATGTATAAAATGCCTTCTACCATGTAAGATAACACTCAAAGGTTCTAGAGATTAGGATGTAGACATCATTGGGGGCATCATCATTCTGTGTATCACAGGCATCTCTTCCAACTCCTCTCTAGAAAAAGGAATTCACTTACAGATGTTCCTCTGAGTACTTCTACAGATGGGGAGTTTATTACTTCACAAGGCCATAAAACGGTAATGCTGACCAACTCTAAATGTCACAGAATTCTTATGTTCAGTCCCAGTAGCTCCAATGCATAGGTCCTTGTCTTTTTTTTTTTTTAAGATTTTATTTATTTATTTGACAGGCAGAGATCACAAGTAGGCAGAGAGGCAGACAGAGAGAGAGTGGGGGAAGCAGGCTCTCCACTGAGCATGGAGCCCGATGCGGGGCTCGATCCCAGAACACTGGGATCATGACCTGAGCTGAAGGCAGAGGCTTAACCCACTGAGCCACCCAGGCACCCACATAGGTCCTTGTCTTAAGAAGCACAGGAGAAAACCTAAACTGGTATCCCCACCTACATATCCCCCACATGAAGGTCTTGATATATTTGAAGACAGCCAGAAAATTTCCCTTTTATTCATTAGTTGAACAAATTGAACACCTATTGTATGTGGATGCTATATTCTAGGCTTCAGAGATAGTGATTAATCAACCAAAGTCCCCAGTCTCATAATGCATTTCTTCTAGTGAAGGAAGCAGGTGAATAATCCAATAGACAGAAAGCCTTAGCATCACCTTGAATACTACCAAATCAGGGGGACCAAAATAATTTTTGAAATAATTTTATACATGTTTTAAAAATCACCTGTTGGGCCACCTGGGTGACTCAGTCGGTTAAGGGTCTGACTCTTGATTTCAGCTCAGGTTGTGATCTCTAGGGTCGTGAGACTGAGCCCCACATCAGGCTCTGTGCTGGGCATGGAGTCTGCTTAAGATTCTTTCTCTCTCTCCCTCCCTCCGTCCCTCCCCTCCCCCCACCAAAAAAAAATTCCTGTCTGGCAATTATGGAGGGGGTGGGTAGAACTGGTTAGACCTTTGTACACATATTTTATATTTTAGTATTGTTTGCATTTTGAATAATGGAAGAATACCAAAGCCTTTTCAGAGTCATGGTTCTCTGAAGATGTTACTCTAGCCTTGAGGGAGAAACAATTGTAAATGAGGCAGATCGGTTTCTATTAGATTAAGCAAAGACGGCTTCCTGGAAAAAGTAGAGCCTTCCACGATGACCATCCAAGATTTCAGTAAGCCAAGACTAGCGGGGAGACATTGCATAGACTCGTACTGACACCATAGCAGCCAGATGAGATGGGGAATCAGGGCAGATAAGCCTCCTAGTTTGGGCATATGGCTGAGGACAGGGCATTTCCTCTAGTTGTTAAATAGAAGTCTTCGCAAAGGCACAGAGAAGGCTAGGAATTCAGTGGCAATGGGATAGCTCAGTTCTGGCATCTCCCCATACTATCTGTAAAGATCCTGTAAAGCAAGAAAGAACCAAAAGTCAGACATGGAGGATGAGCAAGGCACTTGGAAGTTGGGACTCCCCAGTCCAAGCATATTTTCTCACATGATCAGCAGCACGTCAGAATAGGGAGGCCTGACCCTGTAGTGCTCAAAAGGAAGGTAACGTGAGCCCACCAATGCGCTCTTCAGAAATAACGTGAGGGTGTTTGCAGCACAAGAGCCACTTCTTACAGTGTCCCTCTCTACAGCTTACAAAATCCAGGCCTAAGCACCTTGGCTTGCTGTGTTTGAGTTTACCCGAGTCACTCAAAACTCCAGGGTATGACAATCTGTAAAGCAAAAGCTAGAGGATGCTCCAATGGGTGAGGTCATTGAGGCATTTTTCTTATTCATTTAACTTAAATTTTACCCTTTTCTCTTCATCTAAATGCAGCCTCTCCACATGCGTTCTCAGAGCTGGTAAGAGGGATGTGTCATTCCCACTCATAGTCTCCGCTGCTGTTTCTAGATGTCACTGAAATAATGTAAATAAACCTAACCAGTTTTCATTCAAATGTCCTGACATAGAAAATGAAAAAAAAAAATCTGTTTCTTTTCAATTCAGCTTTCCCAGAGGCTCTGCTGTTGTCACAATAATATTAAAAGTTCACTGGACTGAGTTATCTGATGACATAGCTTTGTCATTGTTGGGAAAGTGATGCATTTTGTAATCAACATTTGAGGTCTCTCCTTTGATTTTGTTTTCTTATTAGAATGCCTTGTTGCCAAATGATTAAGTTCGTGTATTTATTTTGGCATGTCTGTCTTTTAGACTCAGAAGAATTCTGACTTTTGTTTGGCTACAGATTGATGTCAGTCATGGTTCTGAAGACCTTCTTAATGACTGCTGGAAATGTTTCTGGCTTTGTTTTTGTTGGGACCAAATTTGTATCCGGTGATGATAACCTCATTCTCAGAGTTTCTTATTTTTAAAATTTGTTGGGTCCCTAAGGGGGTATGCTCACTTGAAACTACAAATTCTTCTATAAGTGGGCAGGGTCGAAAATAAAAGCAAAATGCTAGTACAGTGTTGGCTCCCTTACTCAGTGTCTGAGTAGATAGTGGTATGACACTGGCATCTTATTCTTTTTTGGTTCTCTACAAGGTTCTAGAAAACTCGGATCACTCCCTGCTGTTACTACCTATATCACCCCAGGGAACTTGGGCACATCTAGTAGCAAAGATCAATGGTTCCCTTGCCTGTGAGGCAAAATGTAATCTTGCTGGGGCAGCCAGTCATGACTCAGTTTCTTCCCTTATTTGTATAGAGGTTTAGCTGTTAAAAGATGTAACATGATTGAGACAATTTGAGTGAACCAAGCTAAGCTCACTTAATTTCTACAATTACCATGGAAAATATTCCAAACCTTCAAGTCTACTCTTAAACAGGAAATTGTTTCTCGGGGGAAGTTCCAGGGTTGACAGATCTAAGATGTGACCTCTACAGTATCAGATCCTTACTGACAATTGTAGCTTTAGACAGTGGGTGGGAGCTGAGAGGGCTTGTTTGTAGGCACATGTGAGACACTCTGAGGAGTCTCAGAGGAAGACTTTGAGAGGAGCTGGAGATCATGCGCTAGCTGGTGAAAGTTTGGGCTGTACAAAATGGCCTACTACTGTCAATTTTATCTGATTTGTCATTGTTCCTCAATCACTTCTCTAATCCAAAAGATGTCATGGCTGGTGGATTCGTGGGTTCTTCTTTATCATCACCATCACCATCATCACCAGTGTTTTGATTCATTATTCATTTAGCATGAAACAGAAAAATCCAGAAATCCAAAGGGGGACTGAGTCATATGAAATATCAGAGAACTAGAGTGAAAATCTACAAATTCTTTCTGAGAATACAGACTCATTATCCAGCTCCAGTGTTCATGTGGCCAAGCCTCAGTAAAGGATGCCATAAAGCTAGAATATTAAAAAACTGGTAGAGAAATAGATAATGTTCTATGGAACATTACGCTCTATTTAGACTATTTCAGTTCAGGGGGAAGTGGTGGTGTGTGGGATAGATTATTAAATACAAGATGTTGGAATAATTGGCCCTGTTTGGGGGGGAATGATTAAGGTACATTCTTCTCTCCAACATTCATAAAAATTAATTTCAGGTGGATTAAATATGTAAATACATTCACTTACTAAACACATATGTATTAATCCATTACCATGTTCAAGTTGCTGTAGATATAGCAGTAAACCAGACAAGAATCTCGGTTCTCAGGGTGCCTGGGTGGCTCAGTCAGTTGAGCACCCAACTCTTGGTTTTGGCTTAGGTCATGGTCTCAGGGTCATGGGATTGAGCCCTGCATGGGCTCTACACTGGGCATGGAGTCTGCTTGACATTCTTTCCCTTTCCCTTTCCCTCTGCCCCTCCCTCACTTGTTGTACATATGGGCTCTCTCTTTCTAAAATAAATAAATCTTAAAAAAAAAAGTAGAAGAATCTTGGTTTTCATGGAGGCTACATTCTAGTGCAGATTAAGACAGGAAGCATATTAGTAGGAATATGTGTTATGCAGAAAAACAAAGCAAGCAATGGGAATAGGGAATAGGAGTTTGCAATTTCAAATAGGATGTTGAGGGAAGGCAACACTACAAAGATAACATTTGGGTAAAGCCTTAAATAAGGTAGGAAGGTGCTACCATTGGAAGGGGAACATTTTAGGCAGAGGTAGCATTTAATACAAAGTCCTAAAATGGGAGCATATTTGTTTCGGAAATAGCAAGGAGTGGCTGATGTGCAGTGAGTGCAGGGGAGAATAATAGGAAATAAGGCCAGAGAGGTAGCCAGGGATAGAAGGTTGATGGCCATTATAAGAACCTTGGCTTTTTCAAGTCAGATGGGAAGTGGCATGATCTAATTTTAAATGGAATCTCTCTAGTTTTTGTTTTGGAAATAGAGTCCATGAAGGCAAAGTCAGGAGCAGGGATACCTATTAGAAGGTTATTGCATTACTCCAGCTGAAAGAGAGCAATGGCTCAGACCAGAGTGATTGCAGTGAAGGTAGGGAGAAAGTGGTTGTTTCTGAATATGTGGAAGGCAGAGCCAGTAGGATTTGCTGATGGGTTGGATGTGCAGGCAAAGGAAAAAGAGGAGTACCCCTGTCTCCTGGTAATCATTCCCTTTTGGAATCCCCTCCTCTTGAGGGTGGGCTGGACCCAACGGCCTGCTGACAGAAGATGACAAAGATGACAGGATGCTACTTCGCTGAGTAGATTACATAATACTGTGACTTCTGTCTTATTAGCAGAGTCTGTTACCTTCTTAGCTCGCATGCTTTGATGAACTAAGCCGCCATGTTGGAGAGGCCCATGTGGCAAGGGACTGAGGGTGGCCTCTGGCCAATTGCCAGCTGGGAATGGAGTCCCTCAGTCCAACAGCTATAAAGAGAAATATTGTCAGATTTTATTTCATAATAATTATACATTTCTTAAGAAGAAATTAATAAAGTTTGTAAAAATTGAACTAGGAATAAGAATTTATAACACATATAATCAACAAAATAGTAAATGAGTAAGATATAGTTGCAATAATACATCTTCATATTTTAACTTCATACTAAGGTAATAAAAAACTCATAACCCAGTGAATATTAATTCAATGAATATATGTAAATGCACAACAATATCAGCAGACAATTCATGGGGAAAAATGTGACTTATAATTACATTCAAAGATGCTCAGTCTCACTAATTTTAAAAAATGCTAATTCAAACAACAAAATACCATTTTTCCTTCTTATAGCTCCATAAATTAGGTGCATGAATACCACACTTTATATATACTGCAATTTTTATAAACTGAAGATTTGTGGCAATCCTGCATCAAGTTAAGTATGTGAGTATCATTTTTCCAACAGATTTGCTCATTTTGTGTCTGTGTCACTTTTTGGTAATTCTTGCAATATTTCAAACTTCATTATTATATATGTTCTGGTAATCTATAATCATTGATTACGACTCACTGAAAGATAATGGTTAGCATTTTTTAGCAATAAAGTATTTTTTTAAAGATTTTATTTATTTGACAGAGAGAGAGATCACAAGTAGAGAGAGAGAGAGAGAGAGAGGAGGAGGCAGGCTCCCTGCCTAGCAGAGAGCCTGATGTGGGACTTGATCCCAGAACCCCGAGATCAGGACCTGAGCTGAAGGCAGAGGCTTAACCCACTGAGCCACCCAGGCAGCCCCAGCAATAAAGTATTTTTAATTAAAGTATGCACATTTTTTTAGACATAATGCTATTACACACTTAAATAGTCTATAGCATAGTGTAAACATAATTTTTATATGCACTGCAAAACCAAGGAATTTACTTGACTGATTGCAATATTATACTTGTTGCAATATTAGCTTTATTGTAGTGGTCTGGAAACGAACCCACAATATCTCCCTCTGAGTTACACCTATGCTAATATTGTTCCCATTTCATAGATGAAGAAACTGAGGCTTCAAGAGGCTAAGTAACTTGCTCAAGGTCACACAGTAATTCAGTTGCAAAACCAGAATTTGAAACCAATGTGTCTGTCTGCAGAGCTAATAGTCCTAACCATTGTACCATCATGGGGTGATATGTAAACCCCATCATCTCCCCTCTTATATACACACACACACACACACATACATACAATCATGTACAGGACCATCTTTTGTAATTTCTCTAAAGACGATCTTATTTATTTGAACCTAATTTTCCTTGGACATGTTATATGAGTTATTCTTTTCAGTCAAATCCTGATAAGATAAACCAAGGATCCTGTGGGGGGACATACCAAGCAGATTAAGATATATATATATAATAGAAGACCCAAAAGTAGAAGAGAATTAGAAAGAGTCATAAAAATATTTAAAGATATAATGACCAAAGTTTTCCAAAATTTGATTAAAGCTCACAGATCCAAAAAGTTCACTGAACATCAAATAAAATAAATTCAAATAAAACTACCCAGGTACATTGTAGTCACACTGCTGAGAACCAAAGATAAAGAAAATGTCTTGAAAGCAGCAAGAGAAAGAAGATATCACAAACGTACATTGTTTCTGATGAGAAACAATATAGGGCCGAAGTCAAAGATACAAAATCTCCAAAGTGCTGAAAGGGAAACTTTATCAATCCAGAATGTTATGTCCAGAGAAGGGAACCTTCAGAGATAGGGGAGAAATAAAATATTTTCAATTAACTAAAAGTAATGGGAGTCCCAGTGTTACAAGGCAAGAAAAAAAAAGGTATACATATCATAAAGGGGAAAAAATGTATTTGCATATGAAATGATTGGTACACAGAATATAAGAATCTTTAAAAAGCTACTAGAATAAGGGAGTTTAGCAAAATCAGAGAATATAAGCTCAAAATACAAAAGCCAATTGCATTTCTATATGCTAGTAATGAAGAGCTAGAAATTAAAATTGTACAAAAATAGCATTTACAATGACTTCAGACAACCCGAAATACTTAGGCATAAATTTTAACAAAATATACAAAATACACTAAAAAAAAATACAAATCGGGCGCCTGGGTGGCTCAGTGGGTTAAGCCGCTGCCTTCGGCTCGGGTCATGATCTCAGGGTCCTGGGATCGAGTCCCACATCGGGCTCTCTGCTCAGCAGGGATCCTGCTTCCCTCTCTCTCTCTCTGCCTGCCTCTCTGTCTACTTGTGATCTCTCTCTGTCAAATAAATAAATAAAAATCTTTAAAAAAATACAAATCATTGATGAAATTAAAGAAAACCTAAATAAATGGAGATATATACAATATTGATAGATTGAAAGATTCAATGTTTTTTAAGATGTCATTTCTCTCCCAATTGTATAGTCCCAATCTATAGACTCAATGCATTCCCAATCAAAATACCAACATCCTTGGTGGAGAGGGACTTAAAAGCTTTTTATTTACACCCAACTTGGGTCTTGAACTCATGACCCCGAGATCAAAAATCAGATTCTCTTCTGACTGAGACAGGCAGCTGTCCCTCCCAACAGCCGCAACCTTCTTTTACATAGATATTAACAAGCTGATTATAAAATCTATTTGACAACACAAAGGATCTAACATAGCCAAAAGAATAGAGTATGGTGTAAGAAAAGATATATAGAACAACACAACAAAACAGAGAACCTAGCAATAGACTCACATATACACAGTTACTAATTCTCACCAAAGAGTTCAGTGGGAAGGATAGTCTTTTCAGCATACGGAGTTGAAACAAGAGAGTGTCCATATTCAAAAACAAACAAAAAAAATAATCTTGATTCTTATCTCCCACCACACAAAAAAATAAGCTCGAAATGGATCACAGATTTAAAATGTAACAGCTAAAGAAGATGAAGAGAAGGTGGCGGGGGTGGAAGACATTACAAGAGAAGGAGGAGGGAAGAAATCTCTGTGATTTGGGATTAGGCAAAGATTCTTAGGTAAGACACAAACAGTATAAATGATAAAAGACAAACACTGATAATTTGGACTTCACCAAAATTAAAAACATTCTCCTTCTTTAAAGATGTCATTAAGGAAATGAAAAGACAAGTCAGACACTGGGAGGAAAAAACATCCATAATGTGTATATATTTATGTATAGTATGTATGTATATCAATATATATATAGTATAGATAACTACATAGATACACACGTAGCATCTATGCATCTAGAATCTAATATCACATACACAGATATGGATCACAAGTGACTGATACTCATAATACATAAGGAACTCTTACAACTCAACACTAACAAGATAAACCAATGGGGAGGGGGGATGGGAAACATATATAACTCTATAAAGACAGGACTAAAAAGAAGAGGTATAAAAAGCTGACAAGTACAGAAAAAAAGATTGTCAACCTCATTAATCATCATGAAAATTCAAATTAAAACTACAATGAGATACCATTTCACAATCATACAATGGCTAAAATCCAAGAGCCTGACAATTTTACCTTTGAGTTAGTGTTTTCTAAGTGAAGTCCAATGAAACAATGGAAAATGCATGTGAGCAGAGGAGATGTTCATTATATGCCTGTGTGTTCCTTCCTGCCTCGTTTAGACATGGTGTTTGCAGTGTCCCATGAGCACAGAATTCTGGTGAATGCAATGCATGGGCATTCAACAAGAATCGAAGCAAATAAAAACTAATCATGTTGTTCCTCAGAAAATTAAAATAGGATTATCGTATGATCTAACAATCCCATCTATGGGTATGTATCCCAAAAGAAATGAAAGCAGAGACTTTGTACACCCATATCCATGGAGGCATTATTTACAATACCTAAAATGTAGAAGAAATGCAAGTATCAATCAGTGGATGACTGGGTGAACAAAATGTGGCATGTGTGTACAATGGAATATTAGTCAGCCTTAAAAAAGGAAATTCTGACACATGGTACAACATGGATGAACCTTGAAGACATTATGCTAAGTGACATAATGAGTTGCAAAAGGGCTTTAAAATGCTGTAAAAAAAAAATACTACATGATCCCACTCATCTGAAGTACTTAATGCAGCTAAATTCATAAAGACAGAGAGTAGAATGGTGGTTGCCAAGGGGCTGGGACAAGGGGGAAATGAAGAGTTTGTGTTTAATGCTATAGAGTTTCCATTTTGCAAGATGAAAAGAGTTCTGTGGGTAACAGTTGCGCAACAGTGTAAGTGTACTCAATGCCACTGAATGGACACTTAAAAATGCTTAATGGTTCCATGTATTTTACACAGTTTTAAAAAACTAGTTATGTTGCATGTCTGACTGAGAAATCGGGGGCACTGATAGCCCTAAGACACAGAGTTGCCAGGTAAAATACAGTGTGTCCCATGCAGGATTTGGGATGTACTTGTACTATAGAAATGATTTGTGGTTTCTCTGAGACCTAGATTTAATCGTTTATCTCGGGTTTTTATTTGCTAACATGGGCAATCCTACTCAAGAGGCCATACTTGCCATTTGAACCAGAACTTCCTTTGAATGAAGAAAGGGGCAGTAGCATTCTAAGAAACATGAAACACCAAAGAACGCTTTTTCACTTGTGTTACCCTCTGTGTTAGCCAACTACTTACACTGGAAATGAAGACCTAGGACCTAAAAGGAACAAAAAAGACAGCTAGAGTTCCTGCTCCTGTCAGCTCTTTCTCAGTCATCACTAAGCCTAAGGTAGCCTTGCTACAAAAAGCATGTGTCGAGAAGAGAAATAGAGTTGACTTAGTTTTGTGCAGTGTTTCTACTGCTTTCCTAAGAGCTAATTAAATATATGCTCTATGAACTCCAAACTGTGTAATTTCAGTGATTCCACATACAAGCTAGAAGCTCTTGGATTTGTACCTAAAATTGGCTGTTTGGGATTCTTTCATGAGACCATCAGTCAGGTACAGACACAAGAGGAGACGAGGAGTAGCTCAAGACAAAACAAAGGTAATTACACTTACAGGTCCTAGAGACAGGAGGCGCACAAGGTGAAATCTGAGATGCCAGAGTGGTCAAGAGGCGGAAAACAAGAGTGGGGGTGGTTACATGTGCCAGTGGGGGGTGGGGCCAGGAGGGGTGCACTTAGACCAGGGTCTTTATTGGTGTTTCCTTGAAGAAGTCAAGACAGGGTAAGAGAACAACGTAGGATAGACTAATCTGAATCATTTCTGGAGGCTTTGGACTACCGGGGTGGTCCCTAGTTACCTGAAAACATGTGAAGATAAAGTCAAAGGAATATAGCCTACTGGGGTGCGATGGGCCAGGGGGAGGAGGTATGGCTCTGGATTGGACAGCTCGTGTATCAACAGCATGCTCAGGCTGAATTCATTGCTATCTTTAAGAACTGGCTAGCCCAGGAGGGCATGTACTCCCCAGTTGGAAAAGATTTTTAAGATGTCAGAGTGTGATAATGTACAGGGGGAAAATACACACACACATATACACACACACATATACACACACAATGCAATTGGCCCTCTGATTTTTAACATCATATTAAGGAAAGTTTGGGGTGATAGTAATGGAGGTTTTTGGACTAAGGGCTTAAGTTGCCCTAAACAGCATAGAGAATATTTTATTATGAGAGTAGAAAGGAGGAACAGAAGTAGAAGTACAAGGAGTCTCCACAGGCAGGTCCATAACTACATTTCCCATCAATACGACATTAGCCAAGAAAAATAGATCCCAAATTTTGATGGTTTTAAATAATATCTTGGAGGAGTTCAAAGTTTGTTAGAAATATGTTCAGGTCAAGGTGGTAGGTCTGGCAGTTATGCTGTCGAAGGGTATGAAATGATAAGTTCATAGAGTGTATATTAAGACTACTGGTTCTGTGTGTAACCAAGAGGAAACAGTGGTTTGGTGGTGGTCTGAGATGCAAGGTGGGAGATCGCGGTGGGAAGCTGCAGGTGGGTAGTAGGAGGGTCAAAGTGTTGACTAATATGAAACAAGTGCCTCCTGGCGAAAATGATAATCTCCATTAATTTTTAGAATGGCACAGATAGTAGTAACTTCTACCAGATTCCTTGTTAGGCATGGGAGTGCAGGATGCATATCTGAGAAGAGAGCAAGGAATATACCAGGATACTGGGCTAAGCCAGCAGTGAACTCAGAAACATAACAGAATCCCTACTATTAAAGGAAGGAAGGCAAAGATGCCTTGTGTCCAATTTGGCAGTCTGGGGTCATCATTCGGGTCATCATTTGTGATCTTAGTATCCAGGGCGAAGTATCTCTCACGCAGTGGCCGAAGTCATCTCCAATGGTGAGTCTTGGGTAGAGACCACATCATCTGAGGTGATGTCATCTCCAGCAGTGAGCTCCCCGGCCAGGGATGTGGGACTGGGGCATACTTTTCAAGTGGGTACTTACTGGAGTTGAGGCGGGTCTCAGCATTTGCCACATTTGGTTGAAACAAATGTTTACTGGAGTGTAAATGAGTGAAAGCACCCAGATCAGGAATAATAAGATCAGACTTAACAGAGTTTTGTATTTTGTTTTTGTTTTTGTGGAAGTTCAGGTTCAAATGGGTCCCATGTCAGATGGCAGGTGCCTGGCCCGGGCGACTGTCTATGGTTAATGGGTCCTGGGAGAGTGGAAGAGTCTAAATCGGCTAGCCTAGGACAGAGCAGTCTCTCTCCAGCCAGAAAGGCATTTGAGGTGTCCAAACATCATAACACAAAGAAAATTTCCTATATATATGTGTGTGTGTGTGTGTGTGTGTGTGTGTGTGTGTGTGTATGTGTGTATGGAAATATATATATATATATATACATATATATATATATAAAATTTCCGTATATATATATGGAAAACTTTCTTTATGTTATGATGTGTATATACACACACACACATATATATGTATATAAAATATATATGTATATTTCTTTGACATTGCATAATATAAAGATGAAATAGCAGTAAACTTCATGCTAATCATTAATAACATGAACAAATAAAAACCACCCTGACAAGTCAAGAGAGAGACTGCAGAAGAAAAGAGCCTTATATTTCCTGCCTTTTGAACAGTGAACCACACATTTGAATTTGCAACAGATCTAGCAAATTACGCAGCTGGCTCTGGCTTATACATTTCTGGTAGGAATGTCAATGGTATGACCATTTTGGAAAACAATTTAGTGACTTCTTGTAACGTCAGCCATGTATTTACCACATGACCTGGAAAGAGAAGCTGGCTAAGCTAAGTTGGTCACATTTGCAGCCTTCTGAAGAAAGTGAAAGAGATCTTATGATCGGCAGCCCTACCAGTAACACAGAGAATGGAGGAAGAGTATTTCCCCTAAAAGAATGGAGAAAGGGATGCTAAACAAGCAGCAATAATGAGGCAGAAAATGAATAAAGAGAGAAGCAAGATGTTCTATTACAAATGGCAGCGCTCAAATTTCAGGTTCCTGCTTTGATTCAATCCCTTTTTTGATTCAAGCCCACATTAAGACATTATCTAGAGGGGTACCTGGGTGGCTCAGTGGGTTAAAGCCTCTGCCTTTGGCTCAGGTCATGATCTCAGGGTCCTGGGATCGAGCCCCACATGGGGCTCTCTGCTCAGTAGGGAGCCTGCTTCCTCCTCTCTCTCTGCCTGCCTCTTTGCCTACTTGTGATCTCTGTCTGTCAAATAAATAAAATCTTAAAAAAAAAAAGACATTATCTAGAAAAATGACTGCTTTCTGCAAAGAATTGCTTGTAAATTACACCTGAGGCAACCAAACATGGATCAAACATATTCAAACACATATGGGCTACTAGTCCCTAGGAGTATAGATTTATTAATGATTTTACTTAAAAGCAGTATAATTAAGAGGCGGGCTTGGGCTCAGATTCCTAAAATAGTAATTCAGAATTAATGAAGCCTATTAAGTGTCTGAGATTTTATGTTGCTGCCCAGAAGTTTGGTTTCATACCAAACTTCATAGCCAGTGAACCAGCTGTGAGACCTGTCTAGAAGCTTCAGGGACTGACTACTTATTCCCTACTGGGAGGACAAAGACAAGCTACCTATTGAGGGGTGTGGTTCTAGAGCCCTGCATGGTAGAAGGAGGAGAGCCCTTCTGCCCTTATTCTGAGAGTGTAGCTCTATCCTGCCTTGAAGCAGTCTGGCCCAAACTGAAGAGCCTCCAATGCAAATTTGGAGAACCAAGGTCTGTTTTTGGCACTGCCACGGGCCTTTTGGTTGACTTGGGCCAATTATTCACTTTTCTATACTTCAGTTTCTTCCCAAATAAGCATAAATTATTCTTACCCAACCTAGTCTCAAGTTGGTTCACACATGAGATAATAAGCATGAAATCTCTTTCGGAAAATGAAATTTCATAGAAAATTGAGATGATGTGATACTTATTATTAGTAGCTCTAGAGAGTGGGGCTGTACCCTCCCCTTGATTATGGGAGAGGATAAAATAAGGACCGTGTTTGGATTTGGAGAATAACCTTTCAATATATTGCTATTCATGAAATAAGGATCAGAGTTCTGTGGCTATGCCAAGCTTCCTGAAAACCCAGGAAGTGCTATGAATCCAGAAAAGGCATTAGCTGTCAAAACTCAGAGATGGACTATTTTAACAATGATAAAAGGCAGTTTCTTATCTCTTGCCTCACAGCATCACTAAAACAAAAACAGAAACAGAAATAAAAACCTTTAACTGATTCCCAGAAGCACAGACTTTGCAGAAAAGCTGCAGGAGACAGAGGGTCAGCGAGCAAGAATAAAAATAGTATGGTACATTTGGGAAGGAAAAATAGAGACCTCATTATCACACTGGCAGATACTGAGAATAAATAATGAACAAAAGTACCTCAAGGCTCAGCCAAATGGATCACAAACTGGGTATGAGTCAGCAACCCAAGTCCTTTTATTAGTAAAGCTCAAAACTGAATATAATGCTAATATTTTATGCTGATGTTTATGAAGCACTTACTATGGGCGATGGACTCTTAGTGTATTTGTGCATTTAATCCCACCGGGTAGGTGTGAGTGTTATTTAACTCATTTTCCCAAGTGAGGAAAACGACCAGAAAGTTGAAGTATTTCCCCAAGATCTCCTAACCCTTATGTGGCAAATCTGAGACTTGAGCTGATATCTGTCTCCAGAATCTGTGTTCCTAATTTCAGTATTGTCAATCAACTCCCAAAGATCACCCTGCTCACATAGAACATGGGTTGCAGTTCTGGGTTTTGGCAAAGGGCCTTGGCAAACCTTATGCAGATTCAAAGGATAGCAGTGAAAGGAATAAGATTATTTAATATGGGGAAAAGCAAGCTAAGATACGATCCAGAGCCATGTTAACTTATTTGGTAGCAATTGGAATCAAGAATGGAAAACCAGTATGGGTGGTTTTGGAGAGCAAAGAAGGAGTCAGAGTAAACCAGGATCAAACCGTGATCTAGAAGTTTCTAGAAGTGAAGAGCGTTAAATATTTGTGGTGGTCATGAAGCTGCACCACTCAAGAGAACCTTGATGGGGGAGCATAAGTGACTGTCAACCTCCAGGTGTCACACTATTGGGTCTGCCCTGGCACTCTGGCCCTTGCCATGCTGACCCCCAGGCTGCCCCTAGCCAATGACTGAGCCTGAGTACAAGAGCTGGAGCTGGACCATTCCTCCCCCCATCAGCCTTGACTTCCCACCTGAGAGTCTCAGAACTCCACTGCAGTCTGAAGCTTTTCCTACCTAAGCCTCCTCCTACCCCCTTCCTTTCTTAGGTAACATACCTATATCCCAGCCTGGAAGTTCTCACCTATGCCTGCTCCCTCACCTTTCTCCTTAACAGATGTTCCCCCAGTAAATCCCTTGCATGTAATCCTGTGTTGGGTGTTCACTACTCAGAGACCCAAACTCATACAATATTGTGTGTGTAGTGAAAGGGAAATGATACCTTTGTCTTTAAAAGCAAGTGTGACAACTAGTGATTGAGAAACTTTAAGTACAGGCTTTCAGGGCCCAAAGAAAATGTGCTTGGAAAACAGCCCATCTTCTCCTAGGCCTGAAATTCTAGGAGTTTATATTTGGGACATGAATATAACAGATTGAATGTTCTCAGCTTTATTTTTTTAAGAAAAATTCACTTCGTTATAAAAGAATTAGGACCTTAAGGTATTATCTGAATGACAATGAGAAGTGCCTGAAATGACATCTTCATTGCACCTGTCCCCACCTGTGATCTGAAACCTGCACTGCTCTAACAGATGCTATTAAAATTAATCAGAATAATCAAATCAAATCAAATCAAAAGTGAGCAGCGACCAATAGTCATTAGTAACAGACAGCTGTAGATCTGAGGTTTAAGCCCTCACGAACCAGCTGAATCCTTGGAACAGCATGACTCAGCTCAAACTTCCCCAAAATCCTAAAGAGTCAGATAACCCATGGCTCAGCATTTGTCCTGACTAGGTTAGAAGAGGCCTTTCCCTAGAGTGAGTCATCAGCCTTATAAGACCCATAGACATATTTTGACAGTTAAAAGAAGGGGTTAGAGCTTTGAATAATTCTTTGTAATTAGTAAAGTAAGACATTTAAAAAATTACAAAGGATATTATGTCTTGCTTCTAACAACCTGTGTGACGTTGGATAAATTATTCAGGCTGTCCAGATCTCTCTTTCTCTCTCTCCACCCCCCTCTTCTCTCTCACACAAACACACACACACACACACACACACACACACTCTGCATTTTGGGGGTCAACATTATAAAATCATTGAAGTTGTAATCCTCAATCCCTATTAAGGGGTTAAGGTTATTTTTTGTTTCTCATGAGGACTGGCCATTTCAGAAAATGCCTTTTCATAGGTATATAGTACACTTCCCTTAGGAGGACGTGGTAATTATCCCTCTCTGTATACTGAGTTGAGAAGGTTAAACCTCTGTTCTCACCTGAACTGGTTAAAGAGCTTCATGACAATGTTATATTGAATAAGGTGTTTGCTATCATCAGCTCCCAAGATACAAACAACTCTACTATCAAACAATCACACAGAATAAACACTCTTTAAGATTAAACCTAAAACCTCTTCTTTGCAAGGAAAAAAAATCCGAGTACAGTTAATGGTGAGACACATTTAGAATTAAGCTGTAAAAGAGCCAACCTGTTCTGCCAAGGCACTGGCAACCACCAAGCCCCTTTCCCACTTGCCTATGTGGTTCTCCCCATGGTCAAAATGACCAGCCTGTCTGCCGGCTCTTTGGCTGGAGGCCCTTCACCCCCTCCCAGTGGTTGGGGATGGGAGTCAGGAGAGAGAGATGGAGGCAGTGAGAGACAAGAAAAGCAGAGCACACACAACCAAAGCCACCATTTACAGAGCAAGGTGGCCGGAGGCAGAACTAGGGGCCTGGTTTAGCCACTGTGGTAAGTAAACAGCGTGGCCAATGAGGAAAGGGCAACTTGAAATTTGAGAAAGACATCCTTGAGGTACCTGGCTGGCCCAGTCCGTAGAGCTTGTGACTCAGTTTTGGGGTGGTGAGTTCAAGCCCTACTCGGATGTAGAGCTTTCATTAAAAAAAAAAAAAGGTAAAGAAAGGCTTCCTTTATAGAGTCTCAAGCATCACCATTCAACATTCAAGATAAATTTTTTAAAAATACTTTCTTCAATTTCATTCTTGTTCTCTTTGTTAACTTGCAGGAATATTAGTTTTTTCTGCTTTTGGCTGCACTTAAATCGTACTTCAGAAACACTCTGGGTAATGTAGATTTTTGTGGGCTGGCCTGGGAGCCTTTCCCCTCTTGCCTCAAACCACAAACATATGATATTGTATCTATAGTAAATGTGTTCTGAGTTAAAAAAAAAAAAAAATCTTACAAACAAGCTTTTAATGTAAGAGCCATTTGTAAGCCAGGGCCTACCTATTTATGGCACTTTTATTCATTTACTTATTAAATATATACTGAGTGACCTACTATATGTACCAGGCATCATGCCAGGTGCTGAGGATAATTTCAAGGAACTCGCAGTTCTTTGCTGAAGACAGTGTAGCTGAAGTGCATAATGGGGAGGGGAGCAGGGCCACATCATTACTTTCATGAGTTCTCAAGCACTTTTGCCTTCCTGGGCCCCTTCCCCCATAAAAAATATTAAAATTATATTCTATTACTATTATTAAAGATAAATATAATACAGTTTGAATTATATTTTTTTCTGACTTTAAAAAAAAAATTAAGGGCACCTGGGTGGCTCAGTTGGTTAAGCAACTGCCTTCGGCTCAGGTCATGATCCTGGAGTCCCAGGATCAAGTCCCACATCAGGCCCTCTGCTTATCAGGGAGCCGGCTTCTCCCTCTGCCCCTTGTCCCTTTCATGCTCTCTCTCTCTCTCAAATAAATAAAATCTTTAAAAAAAAATTAAAACACAAAAATGCGATCCTAGAATTTAGGAGAACATTCTGAGCTATATAGATGGAGATGTGGGTGTGTGCAGAAAAGATACCCTTAGGCCTACATGTAAGATTGACCTTGGCTGGTATCTAGGAACTTGATTTGGGGAGGGTTTCCACCATTCCCTTACTGATAAAAGTGCCTCAATGTACCTAAACTATGTAAACAATATGTTTTATGCTTAATATTTCCTTTCTTTTTGGGAGTCTAGAATTTCAGTACACGACAGGCAGAGGTGTCTATGTGACCAACCCCCAATAAAAACCTTGGGCACTGAGTCTGTAATGAGCTTCCCTCGCAGACAACAGTTCTCTCGTGTCCCATTGGGTGCTGGAGGAATGTAAGTGTGTCTTGTGTGATTCCACTAGGATAGGACTCTTGGAAGCTTGCCTGGTTTCCTCCACACTTCATCCCATGTGCCTTTTCCCTCTGATTTGTCTCCTTCCCTTATAATAAATCTTAGCTGTGAGCACAACTATGTATGTGGTGTCCCATGAGCCCTAGCCAACCACTAACCTGGGGGTGGTCTTGGGATGTTCCAACACAGAGAGTTATCAGGAAGATTGGGTAACTTCAATGCTGGGACTCAAAATAGAATTAAACCTCTCCCAAGCAACATGATTGCAGTGGACTGGCCATGTGACCTGAGTCAGAGTAGAATGGTCCTTCTGCCTCATCCTACAGACAAAAATGAACATTGTAAAGCACACTGTCTGAAATGCAGCAAAGGGACAAGGGTAACACTCAAGGAAGACTAAAGAAAAGCTCCCAACTACGCCAGTAGCAAAACCTACTTTGCTAAGAATTAGAGTGGTAAGATTCCCAAAAATTGTGGCAAGGGCCATGGCTAGTCCCTCTAGCAAATCAAGAATACAAGATTTCTGGCATATGAAACAAGACCCCAACTGAAATTGTTAAGGAGCTAATTTAAAAATTTTAAGGAAGTTATCTAAAAAGTGCCTTCGGCTCAGGTCATGATCCTGGAGTCCCAGGATCAAGTCCCACATCAGGCCCTCTGCTTATCAGGGAGCCGGCTTCTCCCTCTGCCCCTTGTCCCTTTCATGCTCTCTCTCTCTCTCAAATAAATAAAATCTTTAAAAAAAAATTAAAACACAAAAATGCGATCCTAGAATTTAGGAGAACATTCTGAGCTATATAGATGGAGATGTGGGTGTGTGCAGAAAAGATACCCTTAGGCCTACATGTAAGATTGACCTTGGCTGGTATCTAGGAACTTGATTTGGGGAGGGTTTCCACCATTCCCTTACTGATAAAAGTGCCTCAATGTACCTAAACTATGTAAACAATATGTTTTATGCTTAATATTTCCTTTCTTTTTGGGAGTCTAGAATTTCAGTACACGACAGGCAGAGGTGTCTATGTGACCAACCCCCAATAAAAACCTTGGGCACTGAGTCTGTAATGAGCTTCCCTCGCAGACAACAGTTCTCTCGTGTCCCATTGGGTGCTGGAGGAATGTAAGTGTGTCTTGTGTGATTCCACTAGGATAGGACTCTTGGAAGCTTGCCTGGTTTCCTCCACACTTCATCCCATGTGCCTTTTCCCTCTGATTTGTCTCCTTCCCTTATAATAAATCTTAGCTGTGAGCACAACTATGTATGTGGTGTCCCATGAGCCCTAGCCAACCACTAACCTGGGGGTGGTCTTGGGATGTTCCAACACAGAGAGTTATCAGGAAGATTGGGTAACTTCAATGCTGGGACTCAAAATAGAATTAAACCTCTCCCAAGCAACATGATTGCAGTGGACTGGCCATGTGACCTGAGTCAGAGTAGAATGGTCCTTCTGCCTCATCCTACAGACAAAAATGAACATTGTAAAGCACACTGTCTGAAATGCAGCAAAGGGACAAGGGTAACACTCAAGGAAGACTAAAGAAAAGCTCCCAACTACGCCAGTAGCAAAACCTACTTTGCTAAGAATTAGAGTGGTAAGATTCCCAAAAATTGTGGCAAGGGCCATGGCTAGTCCCTCTAGCAAATCAAGAATACAAGATTTCTGGCATATGAAACAAGACCCCAACTGAAATTGTTAAGGAGCTAATTTAAAAATTTTAAGGAAGTTATCTAAAAAGTCCCTAACCAAGTACATCAAAGTGCTAAGATCAAAGCTGGTCACTAGCATCTCCTCAAACCTTTGAGCCCTAACCAAGTACATCAAAGTGCTAAGATCAAAGCTGGTCACTAGCATCTCCTCAAACCTTTTGAGCCCCCACCATGAATACCCACCCACTGCACCAATAGGGAAATTCTCTCTGGATGTCTTTCTGAAAGTGGCCCTAATTCAGGATCAGGGCCAGCCAGATTGGCTGATGAAACAACTTACTCTACATTCAGGTAAGGAAGTCAACAAAGAGATGCTTACAAGACTCGATATTCCTGTCATTCATCC
Organism: Enhydra lutris kenyoni; assembly: GCF_002288905.1. NCBI lineage: Eukaryota > Metazoa > Chordata > Mammalia > Carnivora > Mustelidae > Enhydra > Enhydra lutris. The sequence continues at coordinate 981,027 of NW_019154155.1, read as the reverse complement.
CACTAAGCTTGTCAGCAAGATGTGTGTACATTCTCTACCAGTAATCAATGGCACTTCTTCCCACCTTTTTAGTTTGATATTTATTCTGGTTCACTCTATCAGGTAGATAGAAGTTACATTTATCATTTATCCCATAACCTGGATGGTAAGGGATCACAATTAAACCTGATCAATCCAACCTAATGGAAGAATGGACACCATCCAGGGAAGCAGAACATGTAAGAGTGGCTAAACTGTGTCACTTCACTATACAGACTATATATGAAGTTGGATTATTTCCCACTGGGGAGAATGTAACAATTTTTTGCAATTGCACAGAAGACAGTTTGAATACGGTTAAGTAGGGGCATTTTTTCAGTCAAATGTGTAAGAAGGAAGGGCACATATATACTCGGCAACCAAGAGCTTCCTCGGTCTTCAAATGAGACAGTTATACAACAGAGGAAAAATACATCTGAAAGTGTTTTTTATTTTGCAGAAGACATGTGATTATGTTATTTTAAAAGAAAAAAAAGAGGAAAGAAAAAGTATAGGGGCCAACTCAGAGTCTTCAGAGATGTAATGCTCAAAATAAAACAAAAACCTTGCTGAGAGTAATTATTGTAATTGATCCCTAATTATCTCAAGGGCAGATATGTTCAGGGCCTAATACTTCCATAGTAACCAAAAAGAATTTATGACCTGCCTATGGAGATTGAGGAAACAGTCACCACTAACACTTGCAGTCATGTCTTCTGGAACATCAAACATTTGGCCTTCTCGGTGATGGATGGCTCTGGCTTGCTGGGAAATCATCTTCTGTATTAACAGATAAACCAGCTCTGACTTCCAATGTTACATAGGGTTGAGGAAAGGACCCCAAATGAGCTTACTGCCACTGCAAAGGGAATAATTACCCCCTTCATGTGGAGCACTATTTCTACACAATCCCTTGCTCCTCTGGCCAGACATTATTCAAATGGAGAAGCGCAGAAGATAGAAATTCACCAGAAATTCTTGTGTATGAGTAATACTCGTGAAAAAGCCTGAAACTCAGCTTATTAACTATGATCCTTAACACAGAGTCTTCAGATGGCTCATTTCTTTTCTGGATCCATCCTTACAACACAGATTCTGCTTTATAACTTTCAGGAGCAGCCCCTCTCATCATTTGTGAGACAGGAAAGATGTATTTGCATACGGACATTAATCACAAAGACATGCTACATTAGAAAAATATCTTTACGAAGGAGTAAATTTGACTGAAATCTTCTCAAATCATTTCTGCTTTTCCAGAATGAAACTGAGTGGGAAAAACACAAGCTTTGGAGGCAAATGGTCCTGTGATTGACTGTAAACTCTGCCACTTACTATGTTAAGTGGCAGTAATACTTCAAGGGGATCTTAGGAGGCTTAAATTATAAATTCATTTTAAATACTGAAAGGAAAATAACCACAGAATGAGTAAGAGACAGTCAAGTACAGGTCAATGCTAGTTGAAATGATACAAATCTAGGATAAAAGAGGGAAAGCAGCTGGGAAGCTGACAGTTTTGAAATAGGAGTTTGCAAGACAACCGCACTATGAAAAACAAGCTCTAAGGATGTGGCATGGAATGTAATATTCAAATGAAGAGTTTCAAACTATTTGTTCCTTTCTATATTGGAACCATAAGGGGTACAATCATTGCTAAATAGAAGCTATAAATAAAAAGCCTTTGTATTTGTCATCAGCCCATTTACTGGGAAATGAATGAAAATATTAAATACACTTCTTTGTTCCCAACTAAAATACCAATTTACAAAATATATTAAGCTTTCCTGCCATTTTCAGGGAGATTTTCCATATAATAGAGGATCCGGTTCTATTTCAAATGCCTATTTGAGAGTTCTTTTCGTGCTGGTCCTACCATGTCTTGCAAAGGACTAAGTCAAACAAAGAATCAATGTATTTCTACTTTTTCTTCTTTATCCCTATTTTTTTTCCATTTCCCCCTCTTTTGTTCTCCTCTTGATTTTCCTAACTGACAAACCTGGGGAGGTAGAACTTCCTAAAGAATATTCCATATATAAATATATGGATTTAGTCTCTCGTCATACTGGGAACAAATGGTAACACTCAAATGAGATACATGAATAAGGCTGTATTCAAGATAAATGTCTAAATTGGCATAGCTTGTAACACCTTTCCCTCTTCTATTCGGGTGATTTTCCGTCTGTGAATGTATCACTCTCCCACTTCTTCATACTGAACAAGAAACCAAATAATGTCCTTTTCCCCCAACATTTTTACTTCCTTCTCTTTCCAGTTTCATTGCCATCGCCCTGGATTAGAGAAAACTGAGGATGATAACTGATAATAAAATGATCACAATGGTTCCTTTATTTTTTTTTTTTTTTTTGCTCTCCCTTCCCCATTCCACTGTGTTCTGAACACTACACCACACCAATTTTCCTGAAACTTGAAAGAGGATCTTAGCATTCACCACTAAAATTCATCAAGAGACATCTAAAGTCTGTGAGGTAAAGTTAAATTCCTTAGTCTGGTATTTAAAGCCTTCAAACGTCCCAGTCCCATGTCCTATAACTGAACTATAGAAACCATTTACTCCAGACAAAGTCATAACTCTTACTAAAACCTTTCACTCCAGGTGTTAAATGCAGTCCTTAAAAATTCCTGTGTATGCATCTCATATGATGAACTGAATACAGTTACTAATCAGCAAGTAAAACTAAATCTTAAGATACATGTAAGTCTCACAGAATCTGGTCCTGAGGTATTTGTTCTTGTGATTTTGCCCAAGCAGTATCACCACAGGAAAACTGTGTCATATACTCATAAACAAACACAGAAGTCATATAATTCAGTAACTCATTTTATCAACTGATTTTCAGTTTCTAAGAGCAAATATCCTCTTGCCTATGAAGACAGGGACTTTGTCCTCAGCTAAATCCTCAACACCTGTAACAGTGCCTGCACCTTGTAGGTGCAAAAAAAATTTTTTTGAATAAATAAACCACAAGGAACCAACATAAAAGAATAGTTCACATACAGCTTTAGTTTTAATATTTATTGGTAGAAATAGATCTTCAATGCATACTTTATGTGTGTATATAAATTCTACATTCTCTCTTTTGTTTTGTATTATCTGGAGTTTTCTGGCCTCCAAGTGAACTTAACATATTATCTACGCATTTGATTCTTCAAAGACATTTTTTTTTTTTTAGATTTTAAAAGTAAATTTAAGAAACCATGCATATTGTATACCTTACTTAATATCCAAAGAATTGTCTGCACGTTCAAAAAAGTCACAAAAAGGCTGAACTCAAGTTAAATAATCTATATGTACTAAAATGTCCATGTTCCATTTCTGAGTAAAGAAATACTTTTTCAGTATTACATATTGCTTGCTATCTAGTAAGATTGTCAGAGACGCTTCAGTAAATTATCTCTATTTTTAAATATCTTAATCTACTTCCTCCCAGAGATGATCCTATAAATGTTAAACATTGTGCCATATGCAGTAATAGCCCAAAAGCTTAAATAAGAACCAAACTGTAGTTTTTAGACTGAATAGTTTAACCTTAAAATTATATATCTATATGTACATATATGATATGCTGCATATCAAATTTAACATTTCAAATAACTTAAATATATTTAGCAAACATTCAGCCAAACACTCTTTCATGAAAAGATACTGTCCTTAGAACAAAAAATGAATGAAAGGCTTATTTAGACACCAGTGTCTGCACATGGTACTAAGCCTATGGAACATGAAAGTCCAAGTGACATCTGCTGTGCTATCAAGAAAAGGAAGATTGACTTTTAACCTACTGAATTGTGCAGATACAAAAGTGCTTAGCATGACAAAATTACCAAAATAAAAACATTTTAAAGATTATTTGGTTCTAGCAATCTTAACTATTCTGTACTTATGAATAATTTAACATTTGCCACTTTAAGTTTTATATAAATTTTCTTTTTAACAAGTTAAAAAAGCACACAAAAAATAGTTCAAACTATAATAATCTGTTCTTTTTCATCCTGGTTAGCTCATCACAAATGATTCAACAAAAGAGCGCTTACTCAGCTCTACTAAAATGTACTATTTGAATAGACCCAACACTTCACCCATCGTTTGCTATGCTGGACCCTAAAACAGGCTGCCGACAGATGGGACAAGTGCAATTCTCTGAGAGCCATCGGTCAATACAATGAATGTGAAATTCGTGCATGCAAGGTAATTGCCTGAGCTTGTTTCCAGTTACGTAGTCACTGATACACACACTACAGATTTTACCTAGTTCACTATCGATACTGTTATGCTCATAGTTCCGGGTGGAAAGATTGTCAATCTGCTCTTTGGTTAAACCACGTATGTGATCATCATCATCACCTTCATTCAGTAAAAAGAAGTGAGCAAGGCGAAGGATAGGGAGTGTTCCAGTTTCAACTAAGTTATTTGAATTTCGTGACTGCCTGCCACCTCGATTATCACTGCTTGGGGCAGGAGGCTGGGTGGTCTGGTTTGCACCATGCACTGCAGTGCTGTCTTCTCGGGCCCGCCTGTGTGGGGAGGCACCTTCACTGCGCTGGCTGATGTCATTAGCTGCACCTACGTTACTCAGATCTGAGTGCCTCTCTGGTAAGTGCTGACCATGTCTCTGAATCTCTGACTCAGATTCGGCCTCCATTAAAGAACTCAATTCTCCAAATCCAGTCATGATCTGCCTTAAAATTGACCGAAGAGCCACTGACGACGGTTCAACAAGCTCATTCTCAGAAATCCTACGAAGAGGAACAGTGATAGTACTAACATAGGTCTGAATACCTGACCGCTCTAAACGGGAGATAGTTCGGCGAAAGCCCCCACTGTTGCTTTCGATAGTGACTGTATTTTCTGCCAGCCCTACCCTAGATCGAGTCCTACTTGCAATACTATCCCGATCGCGGTTCTCTCCTGGACGAATCCTTCTCACTTGGAGGTCCAGTGTGATTGTTGGCTGTCGTCGTGCAGCAGTTGAGGATCTGCTGGATTCTTCTCCTTCTTCTACTGTTATTCTTGACACAAGTCTTGAGTTAGAGAATGGAGCATAAGCTGTACCTCGACGTTCCCTATCTTGCTCTAAAAAGACACGTGTTATACCTCTCCTCCTAACAGACCGTCTCGAGTTTTGCTGTAAAGGTCTACTTTCCCTCTGTGAATTACGATAAACAGTGCCACTTTGTCTCTGAATTGGTGAACGGCTTCGACTACTGAAAGTAGACCGTAATCTTATTGGCTCTAATCTTTGGTTTGTGTTCCTCACTGTAACGTTAGTTCTAGCCCCATTTTCCCAAACATGTGCGGCTCCAAACCGCTGCCCCTCCCTTTGCCTGAGTTCACTACCACGCAACTGGTTTGTGTGACCACTGAAATTAGTGTGTGCAGCACTAGCTCTAGGAACACCAATTGCTCCCCCAATTCCATTTCTTAATCTTTCCAATGTTGAGGAAGATCCTTCCACTGAATTCTGACCCCTTGAACCAAGCCTAGTCCTTGGGATGTGGGAACTACTACCATTAAAATTCATTGAGGTTTGGCTTCTTGTTCGCCTAGCCACAGGACTAGCTGATCTTTGTTGCCTACTTGTAGTATGATCTCTGCTAATGTCTGAAAATGGAATGCCTGTATGATCTTCACCATGAATTTCAATTCCTCTATTCTCATGATTTATGTGTATTTCCAGACTAAACCGAAACTCTCCACTGTTTGGGTTTGTTCGACTCACAGCTCTCCAAGTTTGGTTCCCATTTTGTCCACTTCGAGTTGCATTTCCTGTGCGTCGAAAGGTGTTCAACCATTCTAGCAGAGAATCTTCATTTGAATTTTCTCTAGGGACTTCTGACTCTGGAAAGCAAACCAAATCAACTTAAGATCAATTCCTAACATTTACGCTCTTTTATTGAAAGCTTGCAAGATAAAGTTTTAAATTAAGTTATATTTAAGAGCATCTGTGTATATTTTAATGTATTAAAAATGGCAAAAAACTAAACTTTCTCAAAGAAAGTTGTATACTGTAAGTATAATATATTCTTATGTATTATAAAAATATAAATACTGTTTATGCAAAGCCCTGAAAAAAATCCTCACTCTTGCTTTCTCTGTGTCTGTTACTGGCAACTATTAAGGAAAATGAGAAACAGATCCCATACCAAATTCATACATTTAAAATGCTTTATTCATATGGTAAAACCAATTAAATGTAGTGGCAAAATTTATATATAATTCACCTTGAATTTGTGGAATCCTTCTGGTAAAGGTAACTCAGCATTTTTGCAATTACATATTTTTGTAACCTTAGGAATTTTATCCTATTTCTCAGGAACTGCCAAAAATGTGTATCTCAAGAAATATGGCTTTCTGAATACAATGTTAGAACTACATTATGTCTTTATGTGAAGCTGGAAAACTTTAGACATGTTAAAGACTGTATCCTTATCTGTAAATTGGAGATAATAAAAGTATAAATGTCATAGGGTTATCATGAGAATAAAATAAGATACTGCATATAAAATGATTAGTATAATACCTGGCACAGTAACTGTTGGCCACTACCTATAACACATTTTCTGTTCATTTAGAATGTAAGCTCCGTGAAGATAAAGGGTTTTTGTCTTATTTTATTTACCGTTAAATCCCCAACCTCTACAACAGTATCTGGTACAAATCAGACTTCCAATAGTGTTCAATGAATCAATTTAGAAGTAAATGTGTCCCTGATAAGTTTTTTTTTTTTTTTTAGTTCTAAAGATTTTATTTATTTATTTGACAGACAGAGATCACAAGTAGGTAAGAGAGGCAGGCAGAGAGAGAGAGGAGGAAGCAGGCTTCCTGCTGAGCAGAGAGCCCGATGCGGGGCTCGATCCCAGGACCCTGGGATCATGATCTGAGCCGAAGACAGAGGCTTAACCCACTGAGCCACCCAAGTGCCCCCCTGATAAGCTTTTTTGACTACAATTCTGCTACTATGGGAAGCTTGTTTTCCATTTTTAACCAGTGGATCATGTAAAGGGCAAAACTCAACAAAAAGCACTCTAATGCACAGGAACTATACAGACTTTAACCTTAACATTTATTCTACACAAAAATGGCTGTTAAAGGAGATTGATTTCATTTCATTACTGCAATCTCTTATAAAAATGTGTTTTATATGTTAAAGCTATTAATAGGCTTCTGGTGTCAATAAAAATAAACAGCAACTTTAGCCATATCTAAAGATACAAACTAAAACGTAATAAAAGAGATAAGTGTTACCAGCTACAACAATATAGTACAACTCTCATATCTACATATACAGAAGAAAAAAGGTTAATATCCAATTTCCATTTTAATTTGGAAAGAAATAGAAAAGGCAGGTAAAAGCATTCTAAAGGATACTTCCTTCTTTAATTACTAGAATATAGTGATGATGTGTATACGTAAAGAGTTCACTAATTACCTAACAAAACCTGTCCTGCCTTTTTCCCATTGTAAATGCATTGTAATGGTCACGTGAGCGGCCTGGCAGATGGGTGTGGTCATGTAACTGTCATCAATGGAATCAGAGTGGAAGTGATAAGCTCACTTTCAGGCTGGTGCCCGAACCTCCTTCTGGAACCTAGATGTGGCTGTGACTTAGCTTGATCATGCAAACAATACTCTGGAGCAGCAATGTCCAATGAAACTTTCTGCAGTAATGGAGATATTCTACGTCTGTGCTGTCTAGTACAGAAGTCTCTAACCATGTGCAGTGACTACTGAGCACCTGAATAAGGCTAATAGGAGTGAAGAAGTGAATTTTAAAATTATTTAAAATTATTTAATTTTTACTTAATTTACATTTAAATGGTCACATGTGGCCAGTAGCTCCTGCACTCCATTGCACAGTTGTAGAACTACTCTGCTGGCTGGCTGGCTTCCAGGAGGATTACGGAGTAAAGTTTCCCTATCTTCCCTGAACGGTTAACATGAAAGATAAATTTCTATCTTATTGAATCATTACATTTTTGAGTTTTTAATAGTCTTTGCCCTAATACAATAATCTTAATATAGTATGTGAAACTACCAAAAAAAAAAAGAAAAAAAAAAGGTGAAATTATACCAATAATAAATACCTCTGGGGAAGGAAATAGAACTGGTAAGAGCTATATTAAGTTGGCTTTACTTTTAATTCTGTATACTTCTCTTTAGTTTGAATTTTCTTAAAAACTTCTTATACTATGACTTAGTGTTTTTTCAATAAAATGACAAAACAAACTCAAAAACAGTAAAAACAATAAAGCAGGTCTCCTCACTCAGTCTTTCTGTATCGCTCGGTACAAATTTTTAGAAGTGAAGTTTAGTTCCATTACTTTAAAAAAAGTAGTGTGTACATTCTAAGATTAAAAAGAACTATGCTGGTAATTAACTTAATTGTATACTATGAGCTCCCTAAAGGCAATCTGTGTATAAAAAGGTTTTTGTATTCAACCCCTGTCCTATACTGCCTAACTACGCTGCTTTGAATATAATGGGTAAATGCTATCTGAATATCACATTAAAACTGGAAAACATTAAAAACAAACATATCATACAAGATCCAGTAAGTACAAATTCGCATTTGCTCCAATCAAACCTGCTCCCAATGGAAAGGAGTCCACAATACCTCTGGTATTTGTCCCATTTCTCAAGTCAGGCTGAGATGCCAGTTGTTCCTTGACTCCATCTAACCTCTGTTGTAGTTCTTCTGATGTTATTTCTCCTAAAAGAATAAAAAGTTGCTCACTGAAAGTAATTATTTTAACTACTGCTTTATGAGAACTCATGAAAGGTAACACTAATCTTCAGCAATCTGTAGAAGACATTCTATTATTTTCATGTTCTGTTAAACTAAAGACAGTTAAAAATATTTAATTGATACAAGTATATATCATTGTGGTTGTGTCTCTTTTATGTTTTATTAAAATAAAAATATAAGATTTAATTTGAATAATTTAAAAGGTCCTCTCAGTTGATACACTAAGGAATCTATAAGCTCTGATTAACAGATTTTTGTCTGAGATAAAAAGAAATTTAAAAGGCTGGATTTCTAGCGAACTTTGAAACTGTATTTGAATTTTACCTCAGTAGCTCACTATATGGGTTATCAATATATGATGTGCAAATATGCAATATACAAATGTATACCGTACATTCAAGTTTTAATTAGATCATTTTAATCAGTGAAAAGAATTTGCATAAAATTCACAAAGCACACTGGACTTTTGGAATATTATTAATTCAGCTAAATAAGTAAATTATAATACCTCAAAAGAGTTAGAATTGGGTTCTAAGTAATATTTTATTTGTACAAATATTACTTAAAGGAGAAATAGGACCATATATGTAAATTTTTGACACTATTATGTACATTAAGCTATTTGTTAGCTTGGCATTTGTATAACAGTGCTCCATGTCCAAGATTCATACTTAATTATCAAATACAGAAGTAAGACAGTGATTTTCTATTTTGTTATATTAAAAGGTTCTTAAATTTAAAAATAGTGCATTATATTTTGGGAGAGGGAAGTAGGAGAAAAAAGCCCTCCTTATTTTAAAACTCCTCTTATAATGATAGAAAAGGTGTCTCCTCTTTCACCCATCTCTTACCAGGGGTGCCTAAAAGATTGTGGTCTCTCATTAGCCGATAATCTTCATCACTGAGTTCATTAATAAACTGATAATAGGCTTCTTCTCTGTGGAGACGCTCTTGCTGCCATCTTCTCTCATTTTCACGATGATTATGGTCCTGAGATGAGGTTTCTTCACTACCATCATGCGATCTAGATCTAGAGGTATTCATACTGAGATTCCTGGCTTTCTGTTCAAACAATATATATTAGATTCAAGCTGTTAGTCATGGACTACACATGGCTTCATGTTTTTTAACTTATATCTCTTTATTTTCATTTTTAAATTTCATTCTCCAGTCATATATTTCATATGCCAAATTTTGCACTGAATAACTCACATATAAAATGAAAAAGAGCTTCTTAGGAGACAGACTACAACTGGACCTACTTCTTTGCTCAAAGCCATTGTTTACCTCAGACTAGATCTGGTTTCACCACTCATTTCTAATTCCTGAATACCAAAGTAATTATATCCCCCCCCTTTTTTTTTTTAACCTCTTGCACTCTCTGGTGAAGTTGATCTAAAAGCCCTCCCTGATGTTTCAAATATCTGGGTACTTCATGTTAGCATATAAATTTTAAGCTGAATTATGCACTTTAAGCATAATTTTAAATTATGTTCTTTACTTAATAAACAAAGAGCTATTGGGAGGCTATGGTTTACATTTATTTCCAGCAAAGGTATTCTTCCCAAAATAAAACCCATATTTGTAATATTACCCTCCATTGTACTTTGTTGAGGTAAAAATAATTTAGCCTACTATATCTACTGAATAGACTTGGGGTTAATCTCTTCTTAAACCTAACAGGAAACAGTACTCAATGCATGGCTTTGAGGACAGTGAATGCACAGCAGAGTACTCTGTGTCTCCCCATAGCAAACCTCATCCCCAGGCCTGGAATAGTTAGTCCCTGAGGTTTCAGAGTACCAGTGAAACTTCCTGGCCTTGCCTAGGCAAACCTTATTTTTGGATTATACTTCAACATCATTTCTTAGAGGCTTATTTTTAAACTGTACAGAAATCAATGGAGAAAATTATTTGTTTCATAAGTATTTCAGAAATTTCTTAAACACATGTATTTAGGGAGTCAACAGTTCTCACTTGGAAAGGGACCAACTTACTTGAGAAAAATTTTTTTATTTAAATTCAATTAATTAACATATAATGTACTATTATTTTCAGAGGTAGAGTTCAGTGATTCATCAGTGTTACATAACACCCAGTGCTCATTATATCGCGTGTCCTCCTTAATGTCCATCACCCAGTTACCCCCCTCCCCCACCCATCCCCATTCAGCAACCCTCAGTTTGTTTCCCTCGATTAAGGGTCTCTTAATGGTTTGTCTCCCTCTCTGATTTTGTCTTGTTTTATCTTTTCCCCTCTTCCCCTATGATCCTGTTTTGTTTCTTAGATTCCACATACAAGTGAGATCATATAATTGTCTCTCGCTGACTGACTTATTTTGCTTAGCACATAATACCCTCTAGTTCCACTCGAGGAGAATTTTAAAAGTACAGATGCCCAGATCTCATCTCTAATCCTAAATCAGAGTTTTCCAAGGTAGGGCCCAGGCCTATCTTTAAGAGCTAATTTGGGTGATCTGTGGATAAATAAACTATTCCTTGACAACTTCTGGATGTTAATAAAGGGTATCTGTAATACAGCACATGACTTAATGGCGGTTGGGGAATCAAATAGCTAGGTGACCAGCGAAGCAATTGTTGCAACTCTGATTCAGTGTTTAAGCAAACTACTTTAAATACAAAATAAATTATTCTGCAAGTCTAAACTACGTATGAGTAAGCAACTATCCAATTTCACTTACACCTAACATTAGGTTACACATTCAAGGATTTTATTACAGTGATTATTACATAGTTTTTTAAAGGAAAGATCTAGTAGCACTACCCAATCACACACCAATTAACACTATTAAAAACTCAAGATTTCTTTCCATTTTCAGAATAAACAGGACTAGGCCATCATTAGCAAGGAGCACATTTGGCAGGTACAGCAGTCATACGATTTTTTTGTACTAAACAATCAAAAAAATTGAAAGCTATTATAAAATCAAGCTACCCTACTATTATTCAAAACTTTAAGAGCTTCTTCTCAAAGGTAATTTTCTTATACAATTTACCACAATTAAACAAAGTGAGTACCTTATTTTCCTTTCAACATGCTTTTAATATAGGCAATGGCATCCATCCTTCAATTGTTTGTGCTTTTTTTGAGAGCTGCCCATCTGAAGCAATAAGAGAGAATGGAATTATTCAATAAATTGTCTCTTTGAAGGACAGGAATGGCTAGCAAAGTCAAAGCTCTGCTGCAAAGTCAAAGCAAAATCTTCAGTGGATTTGGTTAGACACTCCCCTAGAAAATTAGATCCCCACACAATTAGGTCCTTAAAACCTCCCGCAAGGCCCTTTTCTCACACAACAGAAACTAGGCCTTCCCTCCTACACTGTCACAGCTCCTGGGATTACAACTCCCCCTCTCAGAGGCCTTCCTTCCTACCCTGCTCCCATTCAGATGTTACCAGGGTTAGGTCTCTCCAGTTACTTCTGAACGTTCACTTTCTTGCTACCCCCGCCCTCCGTCCCGCTACTGGTTCCTTCCCTGGCCGTTGCAACCGAAGCTCGCGCCGGGGTACGGTTCGCACCACAATAAGCAAACTAGGCTCAAGGGCCCAACCAACCTCTTCCCGACCAAGCCTCAAGTAACGCTTCCCTTAGCGACCTGGATTCCCACAGGGAGGCAGGTGACAGACGGCTCATCTGAGCCAATCACCAGTTAGGGGGGCGCATTAAGAGAGCAGTTAACCAATCGGAAAAGAGATGGGGGCCAAGGAGGGCTGGCTTTCCTCAGCGTCTCCCGGAAGTAGTGGACGAGCCGGGAGCCTTCCCGCCAGCTCACCTCGTCCGGAGCTGGGCCGTCCTCTTATTCCCCTAAAGAAAGTCTGTGGCGGGTGGCGCGCCTCTGGGGTCCTGGAAGGCTGTGACCCACGGGCGAGAGGGGCTAGCCTCCGGAGGCCGCTGGGCCCTCTAACCGTTGACTGAAAGGAGAAGCCGGAAGCCCGTGCTGCAGCACTCCGTGCCGGAGTCGTACAGCTGGCTGGGCGGCTCCGGAGGAGGGACGAAGGCCCCGGCCCTCCTTTCCTCACTGCCAGGTGCCTCCTCGGACGAGTGGAGACGCCGCACCGCCGGCTGGACGCTCGCGGGTGCGTTTGAAAATTGAGTCCGGAGGGATCCTAGGGTGCTAGCGTTCCGCGTTCCGCCCGGTCAGTGCTCGCGGCCAGGGTGGTAGTCCCAGGGCCTCCACGAGGAGCGCCAGGTACCGGGCCCCTCAGCGCTCCTGCAGCTGCATAGCTCCGGGGACACAGCCTGCTCTCCACCCTTGGGAAGCAGTAGCTCCTGCTCTGCTCTTTGTTGTGGCCTGTTTGCCGAGCCTGGCTACGAGTGCCACCGAACAGCAGTCTGTCCCTGTCTCTTTGCTGCTTGGGTACCACGTTAACTAATCAACCAGGCTCTTCCCTTTATTGCTCACGGGCACCTGGAAACTACAAATCCCAATCATTCTAAAGTGCTTTCGTTTGTGTTTCTTCACTTTTCCTCTAGGAAAGCGCTTGGAAACTCCCCGCTTTCATGTCTCTAGTTTTATTGTTGAGATGTGACGCTGTGGTTAAACATGAATTAAGCCCTTGAGTGGGGCTCAGCCCAATCTGGTGTAGGCTCCTTTCCTTACAGCCCTACCATCCAGAAGACTTCATCACTGCACAGTGCTCACACTTATTCTTCATTCGTTCGTTCATTAACTCATTCATTCATTCCTGCCTTAATTTTTGAAGAGCTAGTCTATCGCCACCATTAAGCGACAGCTTGGGTAGAAGAGGTAGTCTTAAGCATGGACTTAAGTAGAGGTAGATAGACAAGTTAAAAAAAAAAAATCATATCGTTATAGCTGCTAAAATGGCCCTTTGGGATATCTCTCCTGCCCGTGCTGCAGCACTCCGTGCTGGAGTCGTCCAGCTGGCGGGGCGGCTCCGAAGGAGGGACGAAGGCCCTATAGACTGATCTTTTCTTGAACTACTTTAAGTCCCCCAACAATCATATGGGAACTCCTAAGCAATCCCCAACCCCACTTCTACCTAGTTTCCTTTATCTCCCAAGACCCAGCTCATTCCTCATCTTCAAGGAACTTTTTCTGACATCTCTGAAGTGAAACCCTCACTCCACCCTCCAGCCCAACATTCACACATAAAACTATGCAGATGTCCCTTTGGGGTCTCCCAGAGCATCCTCTGTATAACTCTAGCATATATTCATTTACTTGACAAATATGGGGTGCCATATGTACTAAGTGCTAGTGATAACAGCAGAGGATAAAACAAACGAGGTCCTTGCCCTCCTTTTCAATGGAAAAAAGACAGCCAGTGAGCAAGCGCTCGCAATGATTTTCTGTTAATTTATATATCTCCTCCATCTAAGACTCTAAAATCCGTAAATTTGAACAAATAGTTTTATTCATTTTTATAGTCCCAAAATTTAGCACATCTTCTGACACTTTGTCCTCAGCTTACCGCATGGAGGAGCAGAGAAAAATACAAACTTTCTGCAAACAGGATTAATGCATGTTAGTACAATGACCTCAGAAATTGTGAGTACAAATCAGAGAAAGCCCCAGGTGAGCTATCTAAATTTCAAGCAGAAATCATTTGAAATATCTACACGAGAATTTTTAAAGAGCATACTAGTCCATCAAGTGCAAATACCTTTAAATATTAAAGTGAAAGACATGTATATATCCTAAGAGTCAAAAAATGTAAAATCCAGTCAAGTGATTTTAGCTGGTGGGAAGCTGCAGATTTTTGTGAGTGAATGAATAATGTATGTAACTTGAATCCAACACTCTGCTTCAGTTTTTATAGCCCAAGACAAAGTGACTATAAAGGAGCAGGAGAGATGGTAATTGTGAGAAACAAATCATTCTGGACATCTGTATTCCAGGTTTCATAACCTGCCCAAATCTCTGTTCTAATGAGTCTGAGTTAACTGGAATGACATTTGGCCTTTTTAGTGTGTATACATCTTTTAGCTCCAGGGCTTTTAACAATTAAGAATAAAAAGGTGTAGGCATGCCTGGGTGGCTCAGTCAGTTAAGCTTCTGCCTTTGGCTCAGATCATGATCCCAGAGTCCTGGGATTGAGTCCAGTCGGGTTCCTTTCCCAGCAGGGAGTCTGCTTCTCCCTCTGCCTGCTGCTCCCCCTGCTTGTGCTCTCTTGCTCCATCTCTTTCTCTCTCACACAAATAAATAAATAAAATCTTTTTAAAAAAGAATAAAAAGGTGTTAAGAGAATGTAAACCATGACATTAAAATGATCCTCTGTATATTTGATGTTCTTATCTTCTTTAAATGATTTGGCATCTTACAATGGCAACCTTAATTAAAATGCAAAATGCGAAATGAATAGTTGCTTTAGAATCCATATCGGTTGAAATCTTACTGAGTTTGTAGACAGTATGGGAACAACTAAGAGAAGTTCAGGTTCATTGTATGAATTTTTACAGTTAATTTTAATATTATTATTTAAGGATTCATTGAAGGCATCAAATCCAACACTTGAAGTACTTATGGAAGGAACATCTCTTACAGAACGGACCGAAGAGGAGAGCTACCCCCTCTTAGGTTGCCTGTGGAAGTCCTGAGTCAAGAAGCTACTGCATCAGCTGCTGCCATAGAGTGATCTAGAAGCCAACATCCAAAAACATCTGCCACCACATCCATTAGTTGTCTCTTAACACCATCAAAGCTGGGGATTGGGTGCTGAATCCTACTGCAGAAAGTCCTCCCTTCTCTATAACCTTGCTTACCATCAGAGAAACAGCCCCAAGTGGATAGAAATATGGCCTCTGCTTTGGCTCCATTTCCCACATCTTGGTGAATATGTTTTAACTGGCAGAATCTAATTTGCATTAGAACTATAGTTGCAGAAAAGTCTGGGTAAGGTCACTTTTAATATGCCAGCCTTTGTACAAGATGGCACACTAGAAGAAGGAAAGAATGGAGGTTGAGTGAGGAAATCCAAAGTATCCAAGACTAGTCTCATCAATTTCACCTACCCAGTTAGGCCAGAGATTGTGTCTTGGGTCAGGTTCTCTAGAAACAGAGCCTGAGACAAGGATTCTTGTTCAAGTGATTTATAAGTGAAGTATTCTCCAGAGAAGGCAAGTGAAGAAAACAGGATTGGCCAGGAAGACAAAGAAATAAGAAGGAACTTCAGCTGATCCCACAAAATTCATCAGCAAAAAGACCAATTTTTTTGTGTCTCCATCCATTGGATAAGGTTTGCAGGGACAGAAGGACAATTCTCTAGGGAAGGTGGCATCCTGAATTGTTATCCAACATTCAGAGCAGCTGAAATATAGATGAAATAGCTTATAAAGTGGAATTGGACAGAGCACACACAGAATTTACTCTAGTCTGCTCTTTGTAATGCATAGATCACTTACTTTTCACATTAAGTTACTCCATCCAAGCACAATTTTTTCAGAATTCTTATTAGTAACAATTTCTGGGAAATTTTACAAGAGGAGGGTAATGGGAAAAACCATGGTCCCTACTGCTGCAGTTGATCTCACAGCCACAACTGTTAGCCATTATCTCCCTCCTCCACCACCCCTTCCAAATCCCCTCCACTTGGGCTATCACTTCTGTTAGCATAGGTGGTTTGACTGATGGATTAACCCAGGCACTGCTCCCTAAGGGGTTTCATACCCTGGTTATCATGTTCTTATCAGGCTGCAGTTTGGCTGTACTTATCTGTTTATAGTTAAAACCAGGCTTGGGAATACCAAGAAATGCCCCCAGTGGACTTCCTGAATGCCAAGCACATTCCTCTCCATCTCCGTTACGTAGCAGTGGCCCCAACTCCTGATGATTTGTCAGTCTTCCGGCATTAGGAGCCCCAAGTGATCCAGGAGCAACCATGGCTTTAAGTATAGAGGGATTCTTGCAGGAGGAAGCCTCCCACGTCTGATCTCCAGGCTGGCAGGGCCCAAGGTTGTAGAAGGGAAACACAAAGTCTCCAAATGGATCCCTGGGAGTGATGGCAAGCAGGCCACTCCTACTTCTATCCATGGATCTCTGGCCCCATAAATTCTACCTACTAGGGACACCAACACATATTATGGCCATTTCTTTAAGAAGTAAAGGTAAGGTACCAGCCTCATGAGCTCATTTTGAACCTGGAGCCTCAGCTGTGTCCTCACCAGCTGTAGGTGTGCTCCATCTATCCAACAGCTCCCTCAGTGTGTATGGTGTGTGTTATGACCAGTGGAGCCTTGGGTCAAGTGCCTGCCACTACATCCTCTTGCTGTAAAGTGAGCCCCTAGGGTGGAGGCAGCATTATGTGAGATCCCATGTCAGAATATCAGACTTTGATGCTGTATTATGGGAGAGCCTGTGTCAGAGTCCTCGGATAGTGGTGCTGGTTGAGGTGCTGTGGGCAGAAAAAGCAGACCCATTCTTGGAATACAGGTCAAATCCAGTCATGATGACATAGTACTCTGCATCAGGAGGGCCTGATGTGTCAACTTGCCACACAGCCACTGACCTCCTTGAAAGCACAACATTGGGCTCCGCTGTTGATAGTCAAATATTTAGTAGTAGCAGTAGTTATGCTGAATTGGAGAGAGTACAAGTTATTGTGTCCGTACATCCCTCCATCTCTGCCACTATGGCTGTTCCCTCCATTAGCCTGCTGTGGGAGAACTTGGGTGGCCAATGACACAGGCTGACTGACACCTGCCAGCCTAGTCATCCTACCTGCTTGGTTGGTTAGTGGCCTCTTCAGCAATGGACACTCTCTAGTGGGCATTAGGTGCCATAAAATGTCTTCACGTCCTGTCCCTCCCATAGATCCAGCCACCTGTCTCTTCTCCAACCTTCCCCCATTCTTCTTCCAACTCCTGACCAGTAAGCTGAGCTAACATTTGTCACTATAGAGTACACCCTTCCCCTGGCCCCTTCTGTCTCCAAATGAAGTTGATGACTAAATACTCCGCCAACTGGGAAGATTCCCCTTCACCACTCTCTTTCAGAACCACCTCCGAGCAGGGCTTAATCACAGGAGCAGATATTTTCAGCTTGTCGCCATGCAAAGGTGACCCATCCGTGAACCAAGCTTAGGTTTTTCCTTCTGTGTCAGCTGGTCACAGACACCTGCCCCCACCTGGCTCCCCGCCACCCACCCTGAGGCCACAGCTATGGCTTGAGGGAGAAGCCTTGGTACAACTGTGGCTGGTGACGGGGGCAGGGGGGGGAGGTGTCCCAGCCACCTGTTACGCAGCTCACTTGTGCTCTCTGGACTTGCTTGAGCCTAACCTCAGATGTGAAATGGCTTTATAGCACATTGCTGCTACAACCATCTGACCACCCTCTGACCCAGTAAGTCTGGCAGAACCCAACTTAGGATCACTTGGTGTCTCATGGGCACTTGGTGTCCCATGTTAGATGCTTAGTTTCTGTCAGAGCCCAGCAGCATGACAGGGGCTGCTTTTCAAATGCTGAATAGTTCCATGCTGCAGATGCCATGGCCTTGCTCCAGAACCCCGGGGCTTATGCTGTGATTTGCTTATTGGGGCTTGCCAGGAGCACCAAACGGCATTTTCCTCTGCAACAGACACCTCTAGCACCACAGGGTCTGCTGAGTCAAATGGCCCCAGTGGGACGGCTGCTTGGGCCATGGGATGTACCTACTGTAGAACCCTTTATTGCCTGGACCTTACTAAAAGATAGCCACATTTTAAGTCACTTATATAATATAATAAATATATTTCCAAGTGCAATGAATATGCTGCCTCCCAAACCCAAAGAGCCCTCTGAGCCCTATGCTGTCCTCCCAGCAGCAAGAACGCACAGTCCAATAACTTACCTTATACTTAAGAAATGTTCTAGCATGCCCAGACCACTGGATCCCTAAAACCTTGACTGACATGGCAGGCCCCTGACCCTTAGTAGGCTTTATCTCCCACCTTCTGTGGCAAGTATGGGTTACCAAGGCATGCAGAGTACTTGGCATTTCTTGCTTCTAAATTGTAATTAACATATCAATGTTTCATCAATGTAGCAGATCAACATAATGTTCTTCTGGATGTCCAGGTTGTCCGGGTCCCTTTGAACTCTATTATGCCAGAGAGCAGGATAATTAACATTGCCCTGGGGCAAGGGTCTACTGTGTTCATGCTGCGTGGATGCCAGCTGCCTCGGATCCTTCTTCCTGATGAGTTCAGAAGAGAACATATCTACAGATTAATAGTGGAATGCATGTACCCAGGCTGTGTTAATAGACTATAGTAAAGTTATATATATTTTTTAAGATTTTATTTATTTATTTGACAGCAGGCAGAGAGAGCTGGGGAAGCAGGCTCCCCGCTGAGCAGGGAGCCTGATGTGGGGCTCGATCCCAGGACCCCAGGATCATGACCTGAGCAGAAGGCAGAGGCTTTAACCCACTGAGCCACCCAGGCGCCCCAAGTTATATATGTTTAAAAAGCAGCAACAGTGGGGCCAACACTTGTTTAAGTTTGTGGTACTCCACTCTCCTATGTCATGACCCATCAACTTTTAGCCAAGTTCAGATTCACAAATTAAATAGCGCTATGACAAGGAGCAACATATCCTCATTTTTCAAGGCTTCCTGGATGGTACTCATCTTTGTCATTGCCCCTGGCCTGCAGTACAGTTTTTTACTTACTATCTTGGTGGAAGAGGGGTGGTTTTAGGTACTACTTTTTGGTTTCCTACCATAGTAGCTCAAGAAACCAATGTGAGGTTTCTGCCAACACCTGAGCATTCTAATTCTGATCGTACATCTGGGAACCAGGGAAATAACTGAGGCCATGGAATCAGTGGACCCGCTTTAGGCAGACCCGCAGCCAGAACTCCAGTTATTACCTGACTCCCTGTTGGTCCCTCCTTGTAAGAATGCAACTTCCCTTTCCTCTGGTTGGCTCTCCATCTAAGAAATGACTCCAGTCTGGAAACTGCACGAGATCATGACTTTCCATTGCGGAGCCTGATCTCAACCTTCTGCTAGCCTATTATTAATTAGGGGTCATATTCTATTTACATATTTTTAGTACTTTTCTTCCTGACTGCCCATCTCTCATGCTCCTACAAGCACTCTGTGGAGTCCTCTCCATGAATCTTCAAAGGTCAGGCCCTTCGGCTGACGTTCTGACTTGGTCACCCATTACAGGCCTTAAAAGGATCTAACGTTTAAGTGCTTCTGAGGGCTAAGTGCTGTCACCTGCCTCTGCTGTTCTGGAATTCTCTGATCCCCTTTGCTACCAGGAAGCCCAGTTCTGTAACGCCATCTCTTATTATCAGCCTCAGCCTACAGGGAATGGTCTCTCAGTGATGCTGGTAGCCCTTTTACTTGGGAATCTCTTATTGCCTTAGTTTTCCCTGGAAACAATTGAGAAAAATAATCAGCTGGTGGGCTTTCTGATCTTCTACAGTAGATCCGTTCTATCATGATGCTATGGACTATTTGTGTTCCTCCAAAATTCATATGTTGAAATCAAAACCCCCTTGTGGGAGTATTAGCAGGTGGGACCTTTGGAAGATGATTAAGTCACAAGGGTGGAGCCCTTATGAATGGGATTAGTACCCTAACAAGAAAAGGCTAGAGAGCTAGTTCACCATCTTTCTGCCCATGTGTAAGATACAAGAAGTCAGCATTCTGCAACCCACAAGAAGATCCTCACTAGAACCTGACTGTGCCAGCACCCTGATCTCAGACTTCCAGCCTCCAGAACTGTAAGAAATAAGTATCTGTTGTTTATAAAACACCCAAACTATGGCATTTTGCTATAGCCGCCAAGCTGACCAAGACACACGTCCACTTCTCTGAGCCCTTTTTAAAAAATATTTTATTTATTTTTTTGACACAGAGAGACAGAGAGATCACAAGTAGGCAGACAGGCAGGCAGGCAGAGAGAGGAGGAAGCAGGCTCCCTGCTGAGCAGAGAGCTCGATGCGGGTCTCGGTCCCAGGACCCTGAGCTGAAGACAGAAACTTTAACCCACTGAGCCACCCAGGCGCCCCTTCTCTGAGCCTTTTGCTCTCTTCCTCCACAGCCTGTCATGGCAATTCTGGCATTTCTACTGCATTTAATGTAAGCCACGGTTTCTTCCAAGCTTCCAAGAGCCATTCAGCAGCATAACAGAAATATTCTCGAGGGGCTTTACAGGGAATTAAATCCTGTTTCATGGGGGAAATGCCCCGATACTGACAAATTCTCTTTTCTCCAGCTTTTTGGCCTACCTGCCTTGCTCCAGCACAATCATGGGCCCCTCCCAGATGTTTTCTCCCTGTTGTTCCTGATGAAAATTATTTAGGTCCAATTACTCTTTAGCTTATAACCCCTCTCTGCTTATAGCACAACAAGCATGTCCCTAATTGAATCACGGTGAAATGAGTCCCCAAGTTTTTGGTCTGGTATCCAGAAGTGGGCGCTGAGAAATCTTTGCCTTCATCTGAGATTCCTGCTCAGCAAGGGAAGGAAGGTAGGAGACAGAACCTTCCTAGCAAGGGGCGAGAACCACTTCGGCAGGCCCATTAATTCAGGGGAGGGTGGGGGTTCACACTGTGTTTACCCAGCAATGCCATCTGCATATCTCAGGGTCCCATGCCCTCCCTCTCTGAGCAGATCTGCCTTGACTGAGTAATGAGCCTTCTCCACAGTTCTGCTGCTCCTGCAAGTTGGACCTAGACAGATCTGCTGTCAGGAATGCCCTCTGACTTTCACAGTTCACTTTTAATTCATGATTAAGTTTCTTGAGCCTGCCATTTTCTTTCCTCGGTACATCAGTGGTGCCCAGCAGTAGCCATCCAATTCCACCGCCCTCATAATAACTGCTTCCTCCATACCTCTCGAATGCCAGACAAACAGCCAGGCCATTTGCTTCCACCTGCAAAACACACCAGCTTCCCACAGGCCAAAACCTCAGCCACTGCACTGTTTCATGCAGCCACTGCACTGTTTCATGTACCAGGACTGTCCAAACTCCACCAAGTTTTGTGAATTTTCCCCTGGCCATTCCCACAGCAGGTGACACAGCTCCAAAAGGTCATCCTTACTTGCCGGGATTCCTCCAGCTAGCAACTATCTTAGGTTGGATTCCCCAGAAACAGAGCAGGGTCAGTGATTTATTGATGGAGTGTTCTTCAGGAAAACCTTTCACTAGCGAGGGAAGACAGACAGGAAAGGGAGCAAAGTTGAGCAATGATGGGCTAATGCCTAGCTTAGCTCGATTCTTTTATTTGGGAAAAATCAATCCTGTCTCTCTCTGCCAAGCTAACTCTTTTAGCACTCATGAGCTCTGACATCTCCCTCAGAAGATTCGCTAACTCTTTGACCTTGGTTACGTTTTCCTTCTCTATGATCTTATAGGAACCCATAGTAACCAGTGTCTTTCACTTATCACATAATTAATTGTCTTCCAACTTGTTTGAGGAAGAGAAAAGAATTTTCCAAAACACCTGTGGTACTCCACTCTCTGAGGATCTTAATATGCCTTAATTGGGATATTACATGGGAAAATTGGGATATAACATGGGAAATCCACAAGTCTAGTGTGCAATTCAGTGTGCACATCATAGTCTAGTTCAGGAGACTGAACTAGACTATGATGTGCATGGAGCAGGCTTCTGGTCCTATTCCTCTTGATATTTCCAGGGTCTACCTCAGTATCTGTGGAAGCCATACAATAATATTGAATAGATGAATGAATGATTGAAAAAAGAAGAGCAATAAGTGCAATTTCTTCCCTACTTATGATGCAAACTGATGTTTAACAGTGTTAAATCACATTTATAAATGAAGTTGACCTAAGCAAACTTTCCATTCCTGTGATCACAAATATCCCCAGAAGAGGTAAAGTTACCAAATTCTACTCAGACTTATAAAAAGATAGCTCTGGTAAATCAGTGGAAGATTAAAGCATATTTGTGTTGCTGGAAGAGGCAAGAGAACAGGGATGGACAAGTTCATAAGGAGATAAGGTCAGTGGGAAAGGAAATTAAACATTTAGGAATACCCTCCATGTTCCAGACAACATACCAGCTGTTTTCATAGCATCCAGAAGGGCACAGCATACAATAGGAGCTCAGTAAATATTGTCACAGGAATAATGGGGTGGGATGGAGCAGAGGGTGGATGGGAGGGGGAATGACTCCTGTGTAAGAAATAGTCTACCCATGCCCTGTTGAGAACTGTCTTTTTAAAATATCAAGGGAGCCCCTGGGTGGCTCAGTTGGTTGAGAATCGGACTCGATTTTGGTGCAGGTCAGGATCTAAGGGCTGTGAGATCAAGCCCTAAGGCAGGCTCTGAGCTCAACAGGGAGTCTGCTCAAAATTCTCTCAGTCCCTCTGCACCTCCCTCCCTCTTTAAAATAAGAAAATCTTTAAAATATGAAGGACATCATATCTGGAAAGAACTACAGTGAACAGGACTGGGAATGAGGCGAATAGGAGACAAGAATTTAAATCTGGAAGTGCTGGAAATTCATTTCAATAAGCATTGTTTATGATTCAGAATGCATATTCTAGAGAAAGCATGCATATAATTCCCAGCCTAGTCCCAAAATTCACATTTAATCTGTAGTGGATCTAAATTATTAATTGTCCAAATATGGGTTTTACTTCCTGTGATCAGATGTGCCTACTATAAAAATACTGCAGGGAGAGAAGTGGGGAGAAGAAGGGGATATTCTGACAGTCACTTAGAAATGAGGTTTCTTTTTAAGATTTTATTTATTTATTTGAGAGAGAGTGAGCAAGAGAGACATCATGAGCAAGGTGGAGGAGCAGGAGGAGAGAGAGAAGCAGACTCCTTGCTGAGCAGGGAGCCTGATGTGGGGCTTGATCCCAGGACCCTGGGATCATGACCTGAGCCAAAGGCAGACACTTAACTGACTGAGTCACCTAGGCACCCCAGAAATGAAGTTTCTAACCTAAAAATAGATTGTGTTTGAGAATGTGTAAATTGTTTATCAGAACTCAGAACTCATTTCATTAAAAAGAGAAGTATACATGGTGGTTCAGTTTCTCACTACAAAGCTTAACTGGTAAATTGGTTGAAATTAAATTTTTTTAAATTTGATTTGACTCCCCTACTGTCCTTGCCCTGTAAGGACATCTACAATCTTGGGCCAATTACTTAATCTGTATATGCCTCCATGTTCTAAACTGTAAAATGAGGATGACCACAGGGCCTACTTAATTCTGAGGATTAAATGACTTCATGCCTTGCACATAGAAAATATTCAAGAAATAATAGCTGTTACATCATTATCATATTATTGTCTGTTTATGGTGGGCTATCTCAAGGCAAAACCTTAGACAAGGATGCGTGTAAAAATACTTTATTTCGGAAGTGTTTCCTGGGAAAAACCAGTAAGGGTATAGGGGAATGGAACTGGAAATGAAAGGAGCTTAAGTAAGGAATGCTATGCCAACTTTGACCTAAATTCATAGACACAGGAGATAATGTAGGTCACCCCTGCATTGTCCCAGTCAGAGGCTATGAGAGCTGGAGTAGTCATACTTGTACCTATAGTTATTAAGTTAAGGTGGGGGTGGCTTAATTCGCAGGTACTTTAGTTTTGCAGATGAAAAGTAAGGTGGGTTCCAATAGCCTAAGAGTAGCCCCACATGTAGCCCCAGGTCAGTGCTCTGAAAGGATATGGTCGTCTGCTTGACTCGGCATCTGCTACAACATCATCATCGTTATCATCACCACTACCTCCCATCAGACACACAATGGTATATAGTATAAAAGGCACTGAGTCATGTTCTGGGGATTTAAAAAAAAATCCTGTTCCTCTACCCATTAGAATTCTTCTGAAGACACAGGATAAATACACAAAGGTATAAGAAGTATGTGCCAAATGCCAGGTAAGTGTAAACAAGGTACTGGCTATGAGTATATCAGCTTTGGGTGACAAGGAAAGACGCTAGTAGAACCCGAGTTGAATCTCAAAGAGTGGGTAGGGTGTAGACAAGTAAAGAAAAAAAAAGTTGGGGGTGTTGATGAAGAAAGGAGTGGAATGATGAATGTTTTAGGGAGAATCAATAAACTTTTCTAATGTGGTGGTTCTCAGCCTTGAATGCTCATTACAATCACCAGGGAGCTTTAAAAGTCCCACTGCCCAGCTGTAACCCAGATCAATTACATGTGAATTGCCGGGGTGATTTGCCCAGGTATTTCCAAAGGACACCCAAGGCTGAGGACCACTGTTTTAAATTGACCAGGAAACAGCTTATGAGAAACTGGCTAGGAGTTACACTAGAGATACAGATGAGCTCAGATTGTGGAAATTTTGGCTATGCGGAGCTAATTACTTTAATCTCACTCTAACGTTTCTATTGCAAGCTGCCTTAACGCATTTTTCCTAAGTCAGGAGAAAGTAAATACAGAGCTTGGAACATTAGATGAAGGAGTTTGAACTTCATGCTGTCTGCAGTGAAAGGTCACACAGGGTCCTTGAAAATTTTTGAGCCCAAGAATGATGTAAATAAAACAACTGTTTTAAAATTTAAACAGGATGCAGAGTTTTGGAGCAAGGACAATATTTGATGGAACTTGACCTTGGCTGGTAGGGGGAAGGGCTACTAAAGGAGAAAAAGTTCCAGAAGTTCTGAGCATGAAGTTGCATGGAAACAAATAGCCTCGGGTATCAAGTATCAGGTGGTTGCAGAGGTGACCTAACCATGTTTATGTGTGAAAAGGGAGCTATGTGGTTCACAGGAGAGCCATGTTTGTACAGGAACCAGCCAGAAAAAACTTGGCTTTTCTGGTGAATGGACTTGAATAACAGTGCAGCTAGCTATAGGGTGAAAGATATTGGAATGAGGAGCGAGAATAATATTTGAAGCCTTGAAATACTGAACACAAAACTAAACTGTGTTCCTATAGATCACTTGCTACACTGTTGTGTAGCAAAATATACTTTGCACTGAAAAACAGAAAGTACCATGCTTACTCCAAGAAAAAAGACATCCAATAGAAGAAAAAAGGACAAGATTACAATATTGTTTATAATTTAAAGAGGTAAATTTTCCTTAATTCTTAGAGAACCCAAGAGCAGAATTTCATTGACAAATATGCAACATTTTCAGTTTGGGATGCCCTTATCAGTCTCTGTAATGGGAATCTGTTAGCTAAGAAAAGAAGAAATCATTTTTTAAAAATTTTGTTATTTCTTTTCAGGGTAACAGTATTCATTGTTTTTGCACCACACCCAGTGCTCCATGCAATCCGTGCCCTCTCTAATACCCACCACCTGGTTCCCCCAACCTCCCACCCCCCACCCCTTTAAAACCCTCAGATTGTTTTTCAGAGTCCATAGTCTCTCATGGTTCACCTCCCCTTCCAATTTAGAAGAAATCATTTTTAACCTGTTATTTATATTATTTCTTCAGCTGTCTGTTTTACTTAGTATGTATTTGATGGGGTCTTCTTACCAAACATAGATATGAAAGAAGCCAGGAATGAGGGTAATTATTTTTGAAATTATCCTACAAAAAAGTTAAGTGAAAAAATTTCAAGCTACCATTATGCTATAAAAGGGATCCTGTTCTCATTTTCCTCATTTCCCCAGCTTAAATGTCATGGTCTGTCATTTTAACTACTCTATCGCCAATAATTCTAACCTCTGTCGCCTCATCTTCTTTTCATTAAACCCAGCTGGCAAGGCTCTAACCCTGGATGAATCTAATATCTGTCTTTGCCAGGCCTCCACCTGGGCTGCTGAGTGCTGGTGATGAAAGTCTTACAACAAGGCAGATGGATATTGATAAAAATGCATGGCTGCACCTGCAAATGGACCCGAGACTTTGACTGGAAGTCCCACGATGCTATCCTGCCAGCTCTCTTTCATTCTACCCAAAGCGTGTTTTAAACCTGTAGTCTTTTCAGACATGAAAAGATCTCACCGATTTCTCCTTCCACTCCTGTCTCCTCACTCACAAAGGTAAACTTTTCTTGTAGCTTATAGAGAAAACCAAAGCCATTTGCAAAGGAACTTGTTCAACTTCTACCAAGTCCACAGATTTATATGTACCCATGAAAGAAACCAAAAAACCGACGGTATTGTACCCTTCCTATAACCAAGAGGGGAGTATGCTTGCCCCTCTTTGAATCTGGGCTGGTCTTGTATCTTGCTTCGACCTAAACTTATTCCTTGTAAAGTCGTTCCCATCTCAATAAGTGGCAGCATCTTCAGGAGTCCTCTTGATTCCTTCCTTCTCCTCACAACCAACTGAGCATCAAGTGCTGTACCTACTTGTCCATCTGTCTGTCAGTCTCTCTTTCAATCTTGTCTCCTGCAATCCATTGTTAACATAGCAGCTGGGATATGCTTTTTAAAGTATAGATCACATCTGGTGGCTCCCTTGTGTACAACCTTCCAATGACTTCCTATTGCCCTAAAAATAAAATCCAAGCCCCTTATTATGGTCTAAAAGGCCCTGTATAATCTGGTCTCTGCCTACCTCTTTGTATTTCTCTCACACAACCTCCCCCCTCACTCGTGACACTCCTATCACACGAGACTCCTTTCCCAGGGTGCCTGGATGACTCAGTTGGTTGAGCACCTGCCTTTGGCTCAGGTCATGATCCTGGGGTCCTGGGATCAAGCCCTGCATCAGGCTCCCTGCTCAGCAGGGAGTCTGCTTCTCTCTCTCCCCCTTGTCCCTCCACCCTGCTCATGCTCTCTCTCTTGCTCACTCTCCTCAAATAAATAAAATCTTAAAAAAAAAAAAGACTCCTTTCCCAGCTTAAAGCCTTGAAAAAAAAAAAAGATTTTATTTATTTATTTGACACAGAGAGAGAGCTCACAAGTAGGTAGAGAGACAGACAGAGGAGGAGGGGAAAGCAGGCTTCCCACTGAGCAGAGAGCCTGATATGGAACTCGATCCCAGGACCCTGAGATCATGACCTGGGCCGAAGGCAGAGGCTCAACCCTCCGAGCCACCCAGATGCCCCCAGCTTAAAGCCTTTGCACTCACTGTACACCATCCATCCACGTGGATTACCCTGATCTCCCACCTTAGCAGGTTTTTCTCCTCATCATTCAGGTCTCACTTAAGTATTACTTCAGCGAATCCTTGACCATCCAGGCAATCTGAAGTAATCTCCTTCGGGCTCACTTTCCATCACATTGCTTTGTTTCAGAAACTTCACCGTACCTAGAGCCTTCTCCCTTCTCCTGTGAGCTCCCCACCCCATCTTCCTCATCCCTCTGAATGAAGGAGCTTTCATAT
The DNA here is from genome assembly GCF_002288905.1 of Enhydra lutris kenyoni. Classification (NCBI taxonomy): domain Eukaryota; kingdom Metazoa; phylum Chordata; class Mammalia; order Carnivora; family Mustelidae; genus Enhydra; species Enhydra lutris. The sequence goes on along the minus strand of NW_019154155.1, from coordinate 953,040 downwards.
TTTTATATGACCCTGCCCCGTGGGTGCACTTGGTGGGTCCAGGAATGGCCCCCAACCTAGCTGGGCTGGAGTCCTTCCTGTGATTTTTAGAACCGGAGTTGAGAAACAGAGTCAGTTCTTCTCTAATGATAGGCGCCTGATGACAAATTCGGCGACTGTTAGTGGTCATCTTTCCAGTCATGTGAAAATGAGTCTATAAGAACAAATCACATTCACATGATGAAGGAGAGAAAGAAAGTTATTTTTGGAAGTGCTTTTCAGTTTTGGTCGTTTCTAAGTTTTAAATTAAATTATATTCTGGGTGCATATGGAGTCAATTGAGCAATTTTGCATTAATATTTTCTTTGTAAAAATTTAAAAGGGTAGAGTGTTGATTGACCTAACTTGTTCTTTCTTGTGTACAATGCTACTCAAATGTAGATGTTTAATATGTGCTTTTTGATGATGAAGATGCTGAACATTCCACCTGCAGAATGGAAGGTTACTAACTTTCTGCTTAAAGCACACTCTAATATCAATCGAGAAAACAAAAGTGGTAGAGATGAGAGGTGATCAACTCTGAGAAGACCCACTTGGGCTTGTACCCACTTCAGTACATCATGTTATACACAGCATCAAATTCTTTTTGAGCACACTGCAAAAAATACACATTCAGAGGCAAAACAGAGGTAAACTGTTAAATATTTTAAAATGACTGTTCCCCACCCCCCATTAAAGTCTATTTCAGCCTTTATAGAAATCAATCCAATTCAACACATACTAATCAAATATAATTATGCAACCAAGTTCTGGGCACTTTAAGAGATACAGAGATGAGTAAGTCAGAGACTCAGTCATTAAGGTGTTCATTAAAGGACTTTTTTTTTAAAGTACATAAAAGCTGTGATGTTTCTACATGAGTTACAAATAAAGTATAATGGCGCTAGGGCTGGAGTAGGAGCCCTGGGTGTAAAAAAAAAAAAAAAAAAGGAGGGGGATTATATTCAGTTGTAAGAACCAGGAAAAGCTTCATGACTAAGTTAGGCATTTGAGCTGTACCTTGGAGGATGGGTAGGACTGTAAAGGTCAGAGATGGTATGAGGAAGCATCCAGCCTTTGAGGACAGGCCAGACAAAGGCATATTTGGCAGGAGCATGAAGAACAATGTGCAGCTAATGAACTCCTAGGACTGAGAGTAAAACGACAGAATATCTGTCTCTTGGCATTGCTATTCACTGGATTTGCGAGGCTTGGGGCACAGTATGATCATTTTCAGAAATTTTAAGTTTGAAATGGCAGCAGAATATTCCCTTAGGCTGAACAGGAGGTAGCTGAAATGTGGGGCTGGTGTTTGGGAGGCATGTTAAGACCGGAGATGTTAAATTTAGAATGTAAATAAAAACCACATTTATGAAAAGCGTGAGCATTATTTGCACATTGTTTGGAACGTGAACCAATGAGGGTCAGAGACTCTGCACCATCATGACCTCCAGTGACCGTGTAAAGCCATGTGATATCAGTATAACCTGAAATTGAAAATCAAATTGAAATGACAGCTCCATGTTCCTGATATGTTCAATTCATTGAAGTAACAGTTAAGTATGAACTTCATTCTGTGATCTATAGGAAGCCCATTCTAAAAAGATTCCATTCCTCAAGTTTCTGGAAATATAACATGTGCCTAGCCTTTCCTAGCTCATGGCTTTGGCTCTGCAGGCCACTCTTTATATTTCATAATTGAATCTCGGGCTTTTGCCCTTTCTTTTCCTCCAAGCATGGACACAGGTAAGACCAGGCTGATAACCTGGAGATGACAGGAGGGCATTACCACACAGAAAAGAAAAACCTAAAATTGGATATTAGATGTTACTTCTCCTAAGACATTGGCCAACCTCCCTCAAAAGTCCTAATGTCTATCTCTTCCTTAGCTCTCCATCCTGATGCTGTGTTTTGCTTACCTCAAACCACCATATTATCCCAACCTGGAGTTCAGCTCCTCATCTCCACCCTAGCTTCAGAGAGGGAAGCAGGCCTTTCTCTGCCCTAGTCCAAGGCTGGCTTCCTTTCCTGCCCCAGGATTACTGATAGAAATAACGCTGTTAATTAGCTTGACTACGATAATACTATTTATGTCTGTATATATACATATATGTGTGTGTGTGTGTATACAGACATATATACACACACATCACATTGTACATCTTAAAACTATAGAATTTTTTAAAGAGCGGGGAAAGGGAGAGGGAATTTTTTTTTTTTTAAGATTTATTTCTTTATTTGTCAAAGAGAGAGAGAAAGCAAACAGGCAGACAGTGAAGCAGGCTGCCAGCCGAGCAAGGAGTCTGATGTGGGACTCAATCTCAGGACGCTGGTATCACGACCAGATCCGAAAGCAGCCGCTTAACCAACTGAGCCACCCAGGCGTCCCGCAAAGAGAGAGAGAATCTTAAGCAGGCTCCACACCCAATGCAGAGCTCAACCTGGGGCTTGATCTCATGACCCTGAGATCATGACCTGAGCTGAAATCCAGAGCCTCACTTTCACTCATGTTTGTAATATGTGTCAATATGTTAGTGTCATTGTGCAGCCCTTATCAGATTGTGAACGACAAGAATACACCAAATAATATTCCGCGAGGTGTTTACAAACATACAGACTTTTTGATAATGATGATGCCCTTTCACATCTGGAGTTCGGCAGGGGAACAAAATGTGGTTCTAATGCAAACTAGCCTCCCTCGCACGTAAATTTCTCTGTTTAATTTTATGGCCCAAATAACACTCTAGCGATATTGCAATAAAATAAAAATTATTTTTCCTCCAAGCTATTGAAACTCAGCTCCCCTTGGACTACTGATCCCAGCATGCAACGCTCCCGTATTACCACTGTGTGGGGTGGAGTCATAGAAGGGGCGGCAACGGCGGTGGCCTGTGCATTCTGGGCATTGTAGTCTAGGGCCCTGGCCGGCGTCGGGACAGTCCACGTGGTGTGTCTGGCGGCAGCTTTGGGCAGTGGCTACCCTGCTTCTTGCACCGGGTCCTCGAGGTGCGGGCCCCGGCGAGACCCGACCGGAGCCGCGGACCAAGCTGCAGGGAAGCCCGGAGGCAACCCGAGCCTTCGCGACGTTTTTGCGACAGCCGTGGCCGTGTTCCACGAGTCCCCTCCCTCCCTCCTCTCTCTGAGGAGGTACCGGCTGTTGTGCGGCGCTGCCTTTCTGTTTGAGTGTATGGGAGAGAGAGTGAGTGAGTGAGTGTGAGCGTGTGTGTGAGAGGGTGAGGCGTGAGTGCGAGTGTAAGAGAAGGAGAGCCGGCCGCGGCCGCCCCGCCGCTCCCCGCAGCGGGAGCAGAACGCGCGGCAAGAGCGAGCAGGAGAGCCGGCGCCCCGGGAACCCGCGGGGACAAGGGCAGAGACGCCGCTCCCCACCCCCAGCCCTCGTCCCTCTGCTCTCCTTCGCCCGGGGGAACCTCCCCGTCCCCCCACGCTCTCGGCCGGCCTCTGCCCCGCCGTCCCCCTGGATGTCCCCGGCGCTCTCGCGGGGCCTCCTCCTGCTCTTGCCGCATCAGTCGGGCTGGTTCTTCGGCCGCCGGGTGTAGAGCGGGCGGGTTCCCGGGGGCTGCGGCTGCCGGTGCTTCCCCGGTCCCCACCCCTGCCCCCCGGCCCCCCGACCCAGCTCCCCGGCCCCGGAGGCTGTGACAATGGACTATGACTTTAAAGTGAAGCTGAGCAGCGAGCGGGAGCGGGTCGAGGACCTGTTTGAATACGAGGGCTGCAAAGTTGGCCGAGGCACTTATGGTCACGTCTACAAAGCCAAGAGGAAAGATGGGTGAGTGTTTGTGTCTTTGCGGGTGTCCGCGCTGGGCGGCGTTCCCGCAGGCCGAGGCAGGTAGCCGGGAGGGAGAGCGGGGTGCCGGCGTGCCGGTCTCCCACTTCCTCGACACCAGCATCTGGCCCTGCTAGCCAGGTTTGGGGAGGAAGTGGTGTACGAGGGATCCAAACCCACTCGAAATCCTGCGTGCTGCTGCTTCTGTGTTCTACTTTGGTGGCGAATAGGGAAAAGAAGCTTCTACTCCATGGGCTGTATACTTTTCAAGGGTTTCGGTTATAGGTTTTTAAAAAAAATTTGTAGTAAAACGTCAGTTTAAATGATTTTCGGGGGGGGGGGTTCGATTTATTATGGTAACCTTCTAGGAGATTTCCTCACGCCTCTGGAGTGACATCCATCAGTCTGGAAGGGAAGCTGTGATCCTTTCCCCTACCAGTTTGTAATTGATTTATTACCAAATTTGGATTTTATTTGGGGGAAAGAAAGAAGCAAGTAAATGTGATGCTGAAGAGTTCTTCGTAGTGATGATCTGTAACATAAATGCAGCAGTTGCTATTTAGATATCATTAACCTGTGAGTTTTTGATAGAACAATGGGGGTTTGGTGCAGGGTGGGTGGTGGGGAAAAAGGCAAGGGACAAATAGGGACTATTTTGTTCAGGCCTGTTCCCCCAAAATTTAGCAGTTGGCAATGAACTGTAAATAGCCTCTTTGCTTTAAATATTTTCCCCTAGAAATAACTTAATTAAGTCTATGACTGGTAATGCTCCCAATTTAGTTTCTTAAGCAGGCAAGTGAAGTGTTCATTTTTTCCTTTGTCAGTAGATGAATGTCGTGTAATATTGACAAAAGAGAAGGCAATTCTTAGTTGAGGGGAAAATACATTTTATTAACTCCTTGTTTTCCTCTTGTTAAAACGTATGTTGTCTCTGTTGCCTTTGACAGTATAGAAAATTGCTCGAAAGATAATGTCAGAGCTTATTATATAATCTTTAGATTTCAGTGTAAACAAAGTAGGTTTACTTGAATATCACTGTTAATTTGTTAGCTGCTGTTCAAGGTTTAAAATAATTGCTTTTTTTCCCCACATTAGGTAGGAGGGTATGTTCAGAACTATATTAGCACTGAAAAAATGAAACCATTCATAAAGCCGAAGTAAGTTGGGGGAGCCATATTTATAAATATTTTAATATTCTGGATACTGGAAAAAGAAGTGTATATTTTAATTCAACATTTTTCTTAGATTTAGTGAGATCTTTTTAAAATAAAAAGGGACTTTTAGAGGAAGATAGTGATTCTAATAAATTGGGTATGTGTATTTCAGTGTTAATATGCAGCAGTTAAAGCAGGACAGATATCTGTAAAAGCTACGGATTTGAAAACTTGATACTCTGTGTGCTGCAGATATTTAAAAGTACTTCTTAGTGGAATGGATAATCTGGTGACATTTAAGAAATCAGCGTCTGGAGATACCTACCGTTGACTCTGTTGTTTATACTTTTCATTGAAGAATTCCAGCATATTTTTAAAATGATCCTCATATAATATTTTTCCAAAAGCCTTAAACCATCTCCCTTTCCCCCAATATTATGTAATTTGGGGCATATTCAGAAAATCCCCAATCCCATGAGATTAGGCATAGTAGTATATTTGACTAGTGTGTCATCTGTTTTATAAAATTCTGGTGACTTGAAATTATTTTTAATCTCTGAGAGAAGCCAGTTCTATTTTCATAAATTACCAGTTTAAGCTAATAAAACATACATTTATTAATTTTGATTTTGTATTTTCTTTTAAAACTATGGTATTTTTTATTGGCAATTTACTTCTAACCACATTTTATATCTCATAAATCTTAGGTTTATTTTAGACCAAGAATAATTTTAGAAGAATTAAACAACTTAAAAATAGCCAAATGTATAGTATGTGAACATTTCTTAGTCATTTTTGATAGCTAAAAAGTAGCATTGCGTATTGGAAAAAATAACTTTATTTTTAATTCTTTAGGCTTGTTTTCTAGCAACCTTTAATGATTCTGTTTATAAGATGAACTTTAAAAAAATAAAAAAGGATCAAATGTCAAGAGAGTTTTAAAATTACTTAAGACAGTTTTTGTTTTCCAGAGGGAATATTTTTGGTTTGGCTTCTTATAACCTCACTCTGGTAAAATACAGCTTTGTATTTATGAGGTTCTTTTGATCTTATGTCAGTGAAATGTAATTTAATGCATTTTAGTCCTGGTAAAATAAAATTTGTAGCTGTTTAATCTTTTGTAAGAAGATGATGATGAAATAATTTGTTTCTAGTATTGATTTACTTTCAAATTAAATTATACATTCTGTAACTGAAATTACAGTTTACTCTAGGAACCCAGACAATAACACCTTCAAAGAGAATCCAGAGATTTACAATAAAATAGGTTTTGTTTAGACATATTTGACTATTAAAATTAACATATGTAAATGTTATATCCTTTCAGCAAGCATCACAGAACATGAATACATAGTAAAAGAATTTAAACCAGATGAGTTAGCTTCTTAAATTATTTTTAGGAAACAAAACAGCTCAAAAGGTTGTTGCTTTAACTTAATTAATATTGTCCTGCTAGTATCCTATACTTATGATAAACTCCGCATTATAGGGAATGTGGGGAAGGAGGAAATACTTTATTTGAGGCATGAATATATGTATCGATAAAGGTCTTTTTATAATTGTGTTAATTTCAGATTCTAATAGAGTTAAAACATAAGTGCACAATAAATCTTGGAAATAATTTGCTCTCACTGTCACCATAAATGAGATAGAGAGTGTCCTTTGTGTCTGAACACCAAGAGGGTACTCAGTAGGAAGCAAGGAGATTCATTTTCTTTCTGAGTCAATTGCATTTCCTTTCGCAGAATTTAGGCAGCCAAACTCATTTTGTCCAAAAAATGGAAAAGTGCAAGAAGACAGAAAACAATTTGTATTTTTAAATTCTAAACTCTCATTATAGGGAATGGACATATCTAGAATTTAAAAAGCAATTTGAGATAAGAGTTTGAGCTCTAAAAAAGAAAAGCAAAAGGAATTCTCTTGAACAGTGTTGTCAGTTTGCTACACTCTATGTTCAGAAGAACAGATAATATATAATTGGGATTGTGTGTATTTGTGTGAGAGAGAGTGAGAAATATAAAGAAAACTTTTGTTGGGGCACTTTTGTAGGCAACCCGCAGATTAGTAGGCAGTAATATTGATAATAACTAAATTATTGAATGAGAGCTAAGTTCTTGGCAAAGTCCTTTACGTTTATCATCTATTTAACCCTCATGAGTACCATATCAGGTCAGTTCTGTTTTTCAGTTTTACAGGTGAGGAAACTGTAAGAAAGTTTAAACTGTTAGAAAGGTTAAATTTGTCAGGTTATACAACTTATTAAATGTCAGAGCTGCAGTTAGGGGTTACAAAGAGGTCTCTTGCTCCAGAGCCCATGCGCTTAACCATTATGCTTTATATAATTAATATATTAAGGTAAATATAAACCTAGACATGGGGATTTGGTGTTTTAATGGGTCATTCAGAAAACATGAATACCTTATCATAGGACTAGGCTTTTCAATTAACTGGTACACTTTTTAAATATATTTCTGAACAGCCCTGGTTTTTTCCAGTGCCACGAGTGTGTATGTAGGTATGTGGGTGTATCTATACATACACACATACATTGTATGTGTACAAATATACACACACATACATATACATGTGTGGAGGGAGAACCTAACTCTAATAAGGCATGTTATGATAAGACAGTTCTTTTTTTTTTTTTTTAAAGATTTTATTTATTTATTTGACAGAGACAGAGATCACAAGGAGTCAGAGAAGCAGGCAGAGAGAGAGGGGGAAGCAGGCTCCCCGCTGAGCAGAGAGCCCGATGCGGGGCTCGATCCCAGGACCCTGAGATCACGACCTGAGCTGAAGGCAGAGGCTTTAACCCACTGAGCCACCCAGGTGCCCCAATAAGACAGTTCTTAATCTAGTGGGAAAAACTCTTGAATCCAAACTCAAGGTCAGTTTTCTAGTTGGGGAGACTAGAAAACTGACTTTGAGTTTGGATTCTGCCCCTGATTACCAGTATGACTTGCCTTTTGTAGCCCTTGGTTTACTTATTTATAAGAGTAGAGGATTTGAGTTGAAAATTTTAAGGTCTTTTTTAGTATTATGATTTCAAAAAGTAAAAATTATGAATATAAAATATAATACTTCTGCAAGATGAGGTAAACAGCCACTAAAATTTTACTTTAGACAGTGATACATTTTTTTTTTAAGATTTTATTTATTTATTTGACAGACAGAGATACAAGTAGGCAGAGAGGCAGGCAGAGAGAGAGAGGGGGAAGCAGGCACCTTGCTGAGCAGAGAGCCCGATGTGGGGTTCAATCCCAGGACCCTGAGATCATGACCTGAGCCGAAGGCAGAGGCTTTAACCCACTGAGCCACTCAGGCACCCACATTTTTATGTTTCTTAGTGTCACGTCTTAATGTGGGTTCTCGCCAACTGACTAAAAGAAGTTAGGTCGACTTCCAAAGACTTACCAGCTACTTTACCTGCCTTATACTGCTATAGCATTCCATCATCTTTATCTCTGCACATGTCGGGATTTACAGGCTAGTGCTTGCTTCCACTTCTGTGAACCATTCATTGGGTGGCTAGCACAAGGGACTCTTCTGATCTAGTCTGCATGGGAGCTTTAATTCAGTTTTAATTCCTTAATTATGATCAGAACTTGGTGGAACCTTTTGTTTCCCCTGAAGGAATCTAATAGTTTTTCTTCCAGATAGTACTGAATTCTGTATCCGTGTTCAATTTATTTTAAATATTTCTTTAGATGTCAGAAATGCCAGATACAAAATGTATACCCATTGTTGCGGATTTTGCATGCCCAATAAGGAGTATTCCTTATGACTTTTTAAAAATGTGATAGAAAGGGACTAGCAAAATATTTACTATGCACTTTATGTCTGCTTACTGTTGACTTTATCTGCCTTGGGTATTCAGTGCATTCACATCCACTGGTTGGAACCACTTTGAGGTTTCATGTTTAAATTCCATTTTGTTAGTAGCAAGACTGGCAAATTAATTAATCTGGAATTTGTTTATTTGATTTTTAGTGTTGCTCTTTCTTTGAACATTTGAAGAAATCCGTTCAGTCATTCATTAACCAATATTTATTGGACCCCTTTATATGCTGAGCACTGCCCAAAGTATTGGGAATACAAAGATGAGTAAAATATTCCATTATTTGAGGAGGAATCTACTGGGGAAACCAATGTAAATAAACTGCAGCAATGTAATAAGCACTATAATAATTAATACAAGGTGCGATTGGAACACAGAAATGGAAAGTCCCAACTGTTTACGGTTTTCAAGGAAAGCCTCTCAAAGATGGCAACATTTTGTTTGACTTTTAAAAGATGGGGAAGATCTCATCAGAAAGGGTGTTTTAAGATGACTGGGATAAAGAAGGGTGCTTTCTGATTGTCTGCTTACAGACCCCAGCAGATTTTGCGTGTTTGAATTTTTCTTCTCACACATTACCTCCCCACACCTTTTTGCCTTTGAGCTCCTGCTGTGTGTGTTGTATTAGGTACACACACTACAGATGGTCCATTGTACCCACCGGACATTATGACGTTTCTGTTACTTAACAGCAAACACCTTAATTCTCTATGTGGCCATTTTCCATCACAAGAATGTTGCTGAATCAGAGTATGGGCAGCCTCTGAAATTCAGCTGTCTGATTTAAGAGTGATCTCTCATAGGTAAAGCTCCCATGGCAAAACTCCATTTTGATTACAACTCTAGATAGCAGGTGATTTTATCTTGGTCTCACCTCCATGAGGAGTAGGGAGCCAGAATTTTCTATGCTGCAAGATGGTGGTGACAACAAATTGGAGGGGTAATTTCTGTTGTTGGAATCTGATGTATGAAGAGATGGGAGGGAGGTGGGGAGATGGCTTCCAGCAGGCTGGATTTCAGCTAGGAAAATAGAAATAATGACAGATTATGATAAATTACTGTAGGCATTTGCAAACTTACCTGCTTTTTCAAAAATTATTTCTTTTAGCAAATGTGGTCAGAATTATGATTTATAAACATTTGAAATATGACGCATACGTAAGTTGCAACTGTATGTACTAAATCAGTGTTGAGAAACAGATATTCTCCCTGTGGCTGGTGTCATCTTTCTTGTAGTGCCTTTTGTTGTTGAATCCAATCCTCATTGTCTATTCTTTTTTTTAATTCTTTTTCTGTTCTTAGCTGCTGCTAGAGAATGAAAATCCTACTGTCCTTTCTTCCTTCAGAACAATTTGTAAATCCTTTCCTTCACACCAGCTTAGGTAGGCCTTGGGTCATCTCTTTGTTACTTAGAAACTACTAAGATATTTTTTGTCTTTAGGTATCTCTTGTTACTTCAAGGAAGTTCTTGATGTTGTTACTAAAAAGTGACCTTCAGCTATTATTTTGATCTTGATGCTTGAAGACCCACTAGTGTCATGATTCTCAAGGTTCTTAAGTACAGTTGTTGTCAAAGTCACAAAACCATCCATTTGTAGTAAGCTGCCTTTACTGACGGAATTAATGTCATGTCCTTCAGATGTGTTATGGCAGGAAAAAAAGGTTGAGAACTGCTTTTTAAAATTGAGATATGTTAAAAAAAATAAATAAAATTGAGATATGTTACATACCATAACAGTCACCCTTTTACTTTTTTTTAAAGATTTTATTTATTTACTTGACAGAGAGAGTGAGAGAGAGAGCGGCAGGCAGAGGGAGAAAGAAGCAGGGTCCCCACAGAGCCAGGAATCCGACACAGGGCTCTATCCCAGGACTCTGGGATCATGACCTGATGACCCTTAATGACTGAGCCGCCCAGGTGCCCCACATTCACCCTTTTTAAAGTATACAATCCACTGCTTTTTAGTATGTTTTCAAGGCTATGCACGTATTTCCCCTATCTAATACCAGAACATTTTTATTACTCCAAAAAGAAACCCCCTATCAGTTAGCCATCACTGCACATCCTTGTCTTTCCAGCTTCTGGCAACCACTAATATACTTTTTCTATGGATTTGGCTATTGTGGACATTTCATATAAATGGAATTATACAGTGTGTGGCTTTATTTTGTTTTTTACTTAGCATAATGTCTTTAAGGTTCATCTGTGTTGTGCATGTATCAGTATTTCATTGCCTTTATGGTTGAATAATTTTGCATTGTATGGGTATAACACATTTTGTTTACTCATTCATCAGTTGGTGGACATTTGTGTTATTTCTACTTGTGCTGAAAATTTTTCCTCCCAACTGGAGTAGGTTCTAACATTTAGGTTCAGAAACCCTAACTGCTTTATCTTAACATACAACTCCAATAATTCCCTCTTCACTCATCACTCCACACAACATATTTAGTCCTTCATAGAGGTATTATGTAACTACTTCAGTGTATATGTGGTTAATGTTTATATGTCCTTTGGGTCTTTCTGGTGAATGTTTATGGGTTAGATATTATAGATTTCCTCTAGGGCAGTAATTGTGTTCCCCTCAGTTCCTGGCACTTTGCCAAATGTTGACAGGTATTGAATGCTTTTTTATATTTGGTGTACATGAAATTCATAGTTGAAAGTCTTCCTTTTAAGTTCGCTGAAATTAAAAACTTGAGCATATTATAGGACACTAAAAGAAGAGCATCTTATGAAAATACTCAGACAAGCAAAGTTTGAAACCAGGAACAGAATTGAAGAAAACCAAAAGCCAGAGGCAGGGCAAACTTTGTTAATCAGCTGAACCAAATATAAGTCCCAGGTATTTGAAAAATTGAACCACTACAAAGGATAAAGGTATATTCTGAAATATACCTTGTAAATCAGTTTAAGGGGGGATCAAACCTATATTTCTAAATTTAAGGAAAATATAATTAGTCTTGGGACCAGAGTTGACATTTTTGTTTAAATTCCATGGTTATTTGATATTTGAAGTTTACTTTTGTTGTATGAATACAAAATTATTTAGGCTACTACTACTCAAGGTAACTCAGTTACTCCTCTCCCTAGACAGTTCTTTAAAATCTATAGTTTTATTATAGCTCATGAATTGTAACAAATAATCATTCCAAGGAGAGGAATTCTTTACATCATGATGCAGGGCTCAGTCTGTGTGTTTCTAGACACCTGTATTTAGAGGCTGTCCAGAGAACTAAAAGGATTAAGAAAAACTAAAAACTGCCCATCAGTGATATTATATTTTATGTTAAACAAGTCATATTTCTGGGGAAAGCAGAGTTAAGTATTGAAAAAATGATTTTTATAAGGCTTCCGTTTTAAGGAAAGCCAATTGTGAAAATTTAAGTTCATATAGAATAAATTTATGTGGAGTTTTTTTTTTTTTCATTTTCTTTAAGTACATGAGCTCTCCTAGTGTATCACATGACTCAGTTTGCAAAAAATTCAGTTCATATGCAATTTTTAAAAAAATGTCAAGCTTATAATTTGTTTTCTAATGCTAACTTAACATTGAAGATTCTTTTAAATGTAAAATCAGATCATTCAGATATCTGACATTTCATTATAGTTTCTCTTAGCTGTCGTCGTTTGTTTTGTTTTCTTTTTGGTAAAATTTTTTAAAATGTTTTTAATTTATTTGGTGACTATTTGTTGAACATCTGTAATATGCCAGGTTCTGTGCCAGATATGGGTGATTCAGCAGTCAATAGGCCATGGTCTAAGTCCTTAGGGAACTTATAGACTTTTGAGGGATACAGACAAGTAAAAAGGTAATTAAGGCATAGTGGGATAGGGCTGAGATAGGGAAAAATATATAGGTTGCTATATGGGTACCTGATCTGCTCTGGGGGTTTAAGGATGATATTTCAGTTGCAACTTGAAAGATAATTAGAAGTTACACAAGTGATTGGGCAGTACATAAGCGTGAGTGAGTGTTGGGGAGTTACTGTGTAGGCTAGAGGGGTAGCATCTGGTTCTGGAAATTCTTTATAAAGGAAGGGCTTCTATTTCGTTGAAAAGGGAGTGTGGTAGGGGTTGTATGGTGTGTAATAAACAAATTTTAACTTAAATTATTTATTTGAATTGATCTCAGAAACTTTGTATCATGTTGTAGGTGGGAAGGCTAATGCTCTCTTCAGGACCCTTTGGAACCACCACTGAGTAGCATTTATAGAGATACGAAGGAAAGATAGTATAGTGAGGGAATTGAAAGGATTTCAGTGCCAGATCTTAGAGAGTAGTAACAGGTGAGGTGAGAAATATAAAAAATTAAGTTGGAGAAGTAAGTGGAGTCTTGGAAATCATGTCATGGACTTCGTACTTTATTCCGAAGACAATGAGGACGATTGGTAGGATTTTAAGCAGATAGTAACAAGTTCAGATTAATAATTTTTAAAAGATTGCTTGGCAACACATTCAGAATAACTACAGGGAACATGGGGTAAGGAGAATGTAACAGTATTCTAGGTGAGAGAGGCTGGAATTAGGAAATGACGGAGAGAATGGAACAATTGAAAGGACTTGTTAATTTCTTGGAAGTGAGAGAGGAGGAAAAGAAGAACCATGGATAAGGCTTAGGTTTCTGGTGTGAGCAGCAGGATATTGCCATTCACACAGATAGCCAAAACAGGAAGAGGGGCAAGTTTGAGTTTTATTGTATTGAATTTTGTGTACCTGTTAAACATCTAAGAAGAAATATTCATTAGGCAGATACATGAATCTAGTGCTTGAGAGAGAGAGATCTGGGTAGAGGTAAACTTGGGAGTTACCAGGTACTTGAAGCTTCGAGCGATCTTAAAATTGTCTAGGGAAAGTGTAGAATGAGAAGAGGTCCTAGGATAGAATGTAGAAAAAAATATGTCCACCCAGGCCAATAAGTTGAGTCCTGAGAAGGAAGAGAAAACTCAGGATCAGCCCCATCGTGCAACAGGATTTACGCAGTATATAGCTTATTGACTGTACACAACAACTTGGAGAAAAACCAGGACTTTGTAGGTAAAAGTATAACAACCAATTAGAGAGTGTTTTCAGGAGTGATAGGCGTACTGTATGTCACACAAAGGGAAGGGAGATGATGAAATGTTTGGGTTAAGTAATGTATGCTAAACAAAAGGAAAATTCAGTGAAAGATTTTTGGACCCTAGAGCTGAAATTATAAGTCACTTTGTAGGTTTTATCCAAAATGTTTTGTAGTACTTTTATGGGTAGCTTTATCATTCAAGGCCAAGCAATGAGAAACTTTACTTCCATCTTTGATTCCACATTGGCTGTATTATTGAAGCTAAACCTGTAGATACTAGCTTGCTTTTTCTTTATTTGTTCATTCATTCCATGCTATTCAAGGTCTTATTTTTTTTTTAAATAAAATAGCTTTTTTTTTCCCCTCTGATTATAAGAGTGATACAGGTTCATTGTAGAAAATTTGTAGTCCAGAAATGTATACAGAAACTAAAAGCCCTAAAGACAGTTACTATTTTCTTTATCATCTTCACAGATAATGCTGTGAATATAAGTAGAGATTAATGAAATCTAGTATGATCTTACTTTTTTTTCCTTCAAGAATATTATGCATTTTTCCCATCAGTAAATATAGCTATAATTAAGTTTTAATTATTGTGGGCATTACATATATATGAATATAAATACGTATCTAGTGAACCAGTTCTCTAGTGATAGAAAAAATTTAAGTAGTCTCCAAATTTTAACCATTACAGTTATCAAAGGACCTCTTAGAAAATATGTATGCAGTGCTCCAACTGTAGCATGTCCTTGAAGTGGAATTTCAGTGTCAGAAGTTATGTACTTTAAACAACTGTCTTTTTATTATCAAATAAGATTAGGATATGAAATTCATATATCCTCTTAATAAAAAATTCAGACAGTACATAAGGATAACTAGGAAAATCTAAGTCTTCCTCTTTAGAATAATCATTGTCAGCAGCTCCTCGTGTGTATACATAAGGAAGCAGTTATATGTATGGATAGATTTTAAAATTCATTGTAATACTTTATTCATTTTGAGCATACCACACATGCATATGAAAAAGAACATAAATCTACTGAGTATAAACTGAAGTGTTGTCAACCTGTCTCCTCCAGCCATTCAGGTCCTCTTCCCAGAGCTTTCCACTGATAGCTTTCTTGGGTATGCTTTCTGGTTTGTGGGAACAAGCATCTTTTGACTATGTTATTGTTTTTCACATGCAACTCTTATTTTTATGAAGTCACATTTATCATTCATTTCTTTAATGGCTGCTGGGTTATATGTCTGAATTAGAAAGGTCTGTATGTCATTATCTTTAAACACAAACTGTATGATAATGTGTATATAATTCTGTGCCTTGCTTTTTTCAGTTCATATGTTTTGGTGATCAGTATCTGTGCATATAACACAATTTATTTCATCAGCTCATCATCCTGTTTTATGGGTGTAATATAATATACTGATCCAGTTGAAGGGCATTTTGATTCCTTCACTTTTTCGTGCTCCTTAAAAGCACTGCAATAAGTGTCCTTTACATCTATCTTTGCACACGGCATTCTCTCAGGTGGGAGCAGAACTTCCCAGGGCCCCAAAATTCCCCACAGAGTTATTTGCTGATACCACTGGCAAAGAGTAAAGTTTTCCTGTAGCAAGAGAAGCTCCCTTGTTCTATTTACAGGGAGTTTTATCCCTGTTGGCTTTCAGTGGTCCTAGAAACTGGTCTTTATGCCCAAGAACAAGTTATTGTTAATAACCCTGGTACCTCACTGCAGGACTGGTGAAGTGCAGGTCAGTTTCTTAGGAATAAGTCCTAATAGGCCTGGATTAAGGCTCTTCTGTGGGTCAGTGTTATGTCCTATAAAAAGGTTGCACCAATTACACATCTCCACTCCAAAAACAAAACTTATCTGAAAGGAAGAAGTGGGAATAGATATAGTAATGATATGTTTGAATGAATCATGGGGGTAAATATATTGTAAAGTTGGAATTGTTTAGATTATTCTTTTGGAACTTTTGCTTTGAGTTTTCTTTCTCCACATAGTTCTTTGTATTTTAGATTACTTGTTGGGATAGAAAAAATTAAGAGCCATGTGGATGTTTAAAGTTATAGTCAATATTATGTTTACATCTTATGTTCATTTCATCAGATTTCTCTATTCCCACTTAATATTGCTGGTACACTTTGTTCCTATTACAAATAACTAATGCTCTAGATGTGTTCTACCTCCAGCTGCTTAACATATTGACTCTTACTTAGATGATTCCTTCTCTTTCCTATTGCTTGGCTTTGGTCATCCTTTCATTCTCTTGCCCAGCTTTGGTCTTCACCCATCTTTTACTGTCTCCCCGTTTTTGGCTTGCTTTTTATTTTTTATGTTATTTTTTTTACATTTAGTTTATTTTTGCGTAAATTCAGTTAATTAACATATAGTGTATTATTAGTTTCAGAGGTAGAGTTCGGTGATTTGTCAGTTGCATGTAACACCCAGTGCTCATTATATCACATGCCCTCCTTAATACCCATTACCCTGTTTACCCCATTCCCTCACTGCCCTCCCCTCCAGCAACCCTCAGTTTGTTTCTGATGGTTAAGAATCTCTGTGGTTTGTCTCCCTTTCTGATTACAGCTTGTTTTATTTTTCCCTGCCTTCCTCTGTGCTCCTCTGTTTTGTTTCTTAAATTCCACATATGAGTGAAATCACGCAACAGTTGTCTTTCTCTGATTGACTAATTTCACTTATCGCAATACCCTCCAGTTCCATCAGTATCGATGTAAATGGTTAACTATTCATCATCTGCTGACTAATAGTCCATTGTGTGTGTGTGTGTGTGTATACATATACATATATATGTGTGTATGTGTGTGTGTGTGTATATATATATATATATGCATACACCAAATCTTCTTTATCCATTTATCTATCAATGGACATGTGGACTTTTTCCATAGTTTGGCTGTTGTGGACATTGCTGCTGTAAACATTGGGGTGTAGGTGCCCCTTTGGATCACTACGTATCTTTTGGGTAAATAAATACCTAGTAGTGCAATTATTGGGTTGGAGGATAGCTCTGTTTTTAACTTTTTCAGGAACCTCCATACTGTTTTCCAGAGTGGCTGCACCAGCTTGCATTCCTACCAGCAGTGTAAGAGTGTTCCCCTTTCTCTATATCCCCACCAACATTTGTTTTTCCTGACTTGTTAATTTAACCATTCTGACTGGGGTGAGGTGGTTATCTCATTGTGGTTTTGATTTGTATTTCCCCGATGAAAAGTGATGTTGAACATTTTTTTGTGTCCTTGGCCATTTGTATGTCTTCTTTGGTGAAATGTCTGTTCATGTTTTCTGCCCATTTCTTGGCCAGATTATTTGTTCTTTGGGTATTGAGTTTGATAAGTTCTTTATAGATTTTGAATACTAGCCCTTTATCTGATAAAACATTTGCAAATATCTTCTCCCATTCTGTAGGTTGTCTTTGGGTTTTGTCGACTATTTCCTTAGCTGTGAAAAAATTTATTTTCTTGATGAAGTCCCAATTTGCTTTTTCTGTTTTGCACTGATTTTGGTTTTGGCGTTGTGCTTTGTCACCTGTCTCAGGTGACCTCTGGGCTTACCTCCACAGACTGGGAAACTGGAGCTCCTGCTGTCAATGAAATTGCTTGACTGTGTGTTCAGCAGAGATAATCATCCATGGTAGATAAGCAGGCAGGCGATTATTAAGATAATTTTGATACATTTCAATTTTGAAGAAACTTACAAAAAGTTTTAGGTACTGTTATAAATAATTCTTTCTTCATAGACATAATTTCTGCTGGACAAAATTTGGGAAGGTATTTACTCTGCGTAGAGAGATACAAAGCTGAAGAAATTCACAAGCATTTTCTCTTCTTATCTTTTTTTAAAAAAGATTTGATTTAGTTATCTGAGAGAGAGAGAGCACAAATAGGGGGAGTAGCAGAGGGAGAGGGAGAAGTAGACTCCCTGCTGAGCAGGGAGCCTGATGCAGGGTTTGATCCCAGGACCCTGGAACCATGACCTGAACCAAAAGCAGATGCTTAATGGACTGAGCCACCCAGGCACCTGTATCTTTTTATCTTAAAATCTGTTAGTACAAATAAGTCCATCTCTACTTGAAAATTTAAACCCGATATCCTGAAGTTGAAAGTTACTATTATCCTGTTTTAGCCAAGACTAGTATATCCTCTTTAGGTTTGTGACATGAGCTAGACTTGGAGGTGCATAAGTGAAAAAAAATAAGGAAATCTATTAAAGTAGCATATACTTCTCATACTTATCTCTTTCTCTTCTGTTTTTTGTTTGTTTTTTGGATTGGACCATTCAGTTCTAAAAGGTGATTCAGCGTGATGTTCTTTAAGTACTTGAAGTATTCAGTACAATCAAAAACTCTTAATACTTTTAAACCTTATTATTTTGACTTTGATCATGCAGAGTCTTTGCTCTATTTCTTTTGCACTTTGTGTAACTGGACTCACTGAGTGTAAGTTTGCTTGCTGGTTCTCAGATCAGAATGTGGTACAATTACATTTTGCCTTAGTGAAATTCTGTACTATAATTATCCCAGAACATTTTGGAATGTAAGATAACATTTGCCACTAGTTATTTATTTTAAAAGTGTTTAAAAGTACTTTTGATCTAGTCGTATTGTACTAAGTCGGGAAATTAAATCCCAGTTGTCTTCATGGAGAAAATATTAGCATTACCTTCCAAGAAGTTACAGATTTATAGTTTATAAAAATTTTTTTTTAAATAGGCTCCATGCCCAGCGCAGAGCCCATTGTGGGGTTTGAACCCACAACCCTGAGACCAAGACCTGAGCTGAGGTCAAGAGTCTGATAAACCTAATGAACCACCCAGGCGCTCCATGAAAGTTCTTTGTAGCTTTATCAAGATAAAATTACATACTATAGTTACTTATTTAAAGTGTACAGTTCACTGTTTTTTAGTATATTTAAGAGGGTTGTTTGTGCAGTTGTCACCACAATCTAATTTTAGAATGTTTTTGGCCCTCCTAAAAGAAACCCTGTACCCACTAGCAGCCATTACCCTTTCCCTTCAATCCTCTAGCCCTAAGCAACCACAAATCTGCTTTCTGCGTCTTGATTTGCCTACAGTGGACATTTCATTTAAATGAAATCATACAGTATGTGGTCTTTTGTGACTGGCCTCTTTCACTTTACATAATGTTTTCAAGGTTCATCAATGATTTAGGATGTATCACATTTTGTTTAGTTATTTATCAGTTGATAGATATTTGAGTTGTTACCACTTTTTGGTTATCATAAATAATGCTGCTATGAACATTGGTGTACAACTATTTTGAGTTCCTACCTTCAGTTCCTGCCTTATGTATATACCTAGGAGTGGAGTTGCCAGATCATACGGTAACTCTGTTTAATTTTTGAGTAACTGACAGACAATTTCCACAGCGGCTGCACCATTCTACATTCCGAACAATTTGGGTTCCAGTTTCTTCACATCCTTGCCAACACATATTTTCTTTTTCTTTTCTTTTCTTTTTTTTAATATAGCCATCCTTATGGGTATTAATGGTATCTCGTTGTGGGTTTTTTTTTTTTCATTGTGGTTTTGATTTGTATTTCCCTAATGACAATGATGTTGAGCATCTTGTCTTATACTTACTGACCATTTGTATATCTTTAGGAAAACATAATCACATCTTTTGCTCATTTTAAGATAGGGTTATCTTTTTATTATTGAGTTGTAGGAGTTGTTTTTAAAATCTGGATACTAGCCCCTTATCAAATGCATGATTTGCAAATATTTTTCCCACTCTGGGTTGTCTTTTTACTTATTGGTGTTCTTTATAGCACGGAACTTTTTAATTTTTATGCAATCCAGTGTTTATTTTTCCTTTTGCCACTTGCGCTTTTGGTGTTGTATCTAAAAACTGCCATCCAACCCAAGGTCACACAGACTTACTCCTGTGTTTTTTCCTAAGAGTTTTATAATTTTAATCCTAGATTTAGGTCTGTGATAAATTTTGAATGTTGTGTGAGTTGGGGTCCAACTTTGTTCTTTTGCTGCTTGTGGATATCCAGTTGTCCCAGCATCTTAGAACTTTCTGGGTATCTTTCTTAAGAAATCAGTTGGTCCTAAATGTAGGATTTTTTCCTGCACCCTCTGATCGGTTTTACTGATCTATATGTTGTTCTTAAGCCAGTACTACTTTGTATTGATTACTGTAGTTTTATAAGTCCATTTTGAAATTGGGAAATGTGAGTGCTCCAGTTTTGTGAGTGAAATTGGGAAATGTAAGTGCTCTGTTTTCAAGATTTCATTTTTCATTTTTTTAATTGCAGTAAAATATCCATAATATAAATACTGCTTACCCATTTTTAAGTATACAATTTATGGGTACTAAGTACTTTCTTACTGTTGTTCAGCCATATCCCACCATCCATCTCCAGAACTGTTTTCATCTTGCAATACAGAAACTCTGTATCTGGTCAGTAATAACACCCCCTTCTACTCCCATCCCAGCCCCTGAAAACCCCCATTCTACTTTTTGTGTCTGTGATTACTGCTTTAAGTACCTAATGTAAGTCACTTAAAGTACCTCATGTAAGTCTCTTTTTTGTCTGTGATTACTGCTTTAAGTACCTAATGTAAGTGGAATCATACAATATTTTCTTTTTTGTAACTGGCTTATTTCACTTAGCAGAGTATTCTCAAAATTCATCCATATTTTTAGCAAATGTCAGAACTTCTTTTCTAAGGCTAAGTAATATCTCATTAAATGTATAGACCACATTTTGCTTATCCATTCATCAACTGATGGACATTTGGGTAGCTTCCACATATTAGCTACTGTGAATAATGCTGCTGTGAACATGGGTACACAGATATTTCCTCAAGACCCTCCTTTCAGTTTTCTTGGGTGTATAACCAGAAGTGAAATTGCTGGATCATATGGTAATTTTATTTTTAAATTTTTGAGGAATTGGCATGCCGTTTTCCTCAATGGCTATACCATTTTACATTTCCACCAACAGTGCATAGGGGTTCCAATTTCTCCACATCTTTGCCAACATATATTATTTTCTGGGTTTTGTTTGCTTTTATTGTAGCTATCCTAATGGGTATCAGGTGGTATCTTGTAGTTTTGATTTGCATTTCTCTGATGATTGGTGATACTGAGTATATTTTCGTGTTCTTATTGACCATTGTGTAAGTTCTTTGGAGAAATGTCTATTCAGATGCTTTGCTCATTTTTTTTTTTCAAAGATTTTATTTATTTATTTGTCAGAAAGATAGAGTACAGGCAGGCAGAGTGGCAGGCAGAGGCAGAGGGAGAAGCAGGCTCCCTGCGGAGCAAGGAGCCTGATGCGGGACTCGATCCCAGGACCCTGAGATCATGACCTGAGCTGAAGGCAGCCGCTTAACCGACTGAGCCACCCAGGCATCCCTGCTTTGCTCATTTTTGAATTAGTGGTTTATTTTTTGTTGTTGAGTTTTAGTAATTCTCTTTATATTCTGAATATTAATTCCTTATATATGAATTATAAATATTTCCTGCCATTTTGCAGGCTGCCTTTTTTCTCTATGGATATTGTCTTTTGATATACAATTAAACAATCTGTAAGAAGTCCAGTAGCTATTTTGTCTATTTTCTATTTTGTTCTGTTTTGTCCCCTGTGCCTTTGGTGTTATATATCCAAGAAATCATTGCTAAATCCAATGTTTTGAAGCCTTCACCCTGTTTTCTTCTAAGAGTTTTATAGTTTTAGGTCTTATATTGAAGACATGAATCTATTTTGGGTAATTTTTGTATGTGGTGTTAGGTAGTGGTCCAGCTTCATTCTTTGGCATGTGGATATCCACTTTTCAACCACTTGTCATAAAGATCTTTTCCTCCATCAAGTGGACTTAGCACACTTACCAAAAATCATTTGACCATATATGCAAGAGTTTATTTCTGGGCTCTTTATTCTATTCTTTTGGTGTATATATTTGTCTTTATGTCTCTACCAGAGTTGTTTTGATTACTGTAGCTTTGTAGTAAGTTTTGAAATCAGGAATGTGAGTTCTCTCTAGCCTTATTCTTCTTTTTCAAGATTGTTTATGCTATTCTGTGGCTCATAAAGTTTAAACTCTGATTGTATTTGGTCTTATATTTTACTTTTCTTTTTTTTTTTTTTAAGATTTTATTTATTTATTTGACAGACAAGAGATCACAAGTAGGCAGAGAGGCAGGCAGAGAGAGGGGAAGGGAAGCAGGCTCCCTGCCGAGCAGAGAGACTGATGTGGGGCTCAATCCCAGGACCCTGGGATCATGACCTGAGCTGAAGACCCACTGAGCCACCCAGGCACCCCATATTTTACTTTTCTAATAGAGTGGAATGTGTGTGAATGGCTCTAGGTTACTAAGTTTTCTTTCTAGGTAACTGGTTCACTTTTTATTTACCAAACTTGTTTGTAATCTCATACATAATGAACGGGAGTAATATTTGCCACTTTCTTGATCAATATCTTTATTGTTTAATTTAAAAAATAATTTTATTTTAATCTTTGCAAATTTGATTGGAAACATGGAATCATGGTTTTATTTACATTTGTTTCATTAATACTTAAATTTATAGCTTCATTTTTATTCATTATTTAGTGTCTTGTAATTATTATTACATTACATTATTAGTGTCTTGTAATTGTCTATATTTTATCTGTTTTCCTATAATATTCTTCTTTAAAATTTTTTTGTAAAGTGTTTTGTTTAATGGGATATCAGCTCTTTTTATTCATATTGCAAATATTTCTAATTTTTATTTGTTTCTACATTTATGAAATTTTAATGTGTAATAAAATTCATCATTGTCTTATTGCTTCTGACTTTTCTCCATTACATACATTTTTCTTAGATCTTCTAAAATTTTTAAGGTCTTTAAAATTTTTACAGTTAAATTTATATTTAATCATTAATTTATTTTAATAGTATGTTATATAGGGTTCTAACTCTAAGTTTTCTAGTCCTTTTAATACTGCTGGGTAATTCTTTCACAATTGATTTGAAATGCTACCTTTATCATTTCCCTAGTTCCCATGTATACTTAAGTTTCTCTGCTAGTCCACTGATTTATCTATTCTTGTGTTACTCCCCTATTGTTTTTAAGTCATAGATTATAATAACTGGTAAGATACCCTTTCATTACTCTTTAAAAAAATTGTAGTTGTTTTTGTCCATTTATTCCAAGTAAACTTTAAAATCAACAGTTCAAGAGGCTCCTGGGTGGCTCAGTTTGTTAAACATCCAGTTCCTGGTTTCAGCTCAGGTTATGATCTCAGGGTCCTGAAATCAAGCCCCATGAGCCCTACCTGGGGTTCCATCCTGGGGGGGGCCGGTTTCCTTGATAGTCTCTCTCTCTCTCCCTGCCCCTACCCCTCATGCTTGTACACATGCACACTCTCTCTCTAAATAAATAAATTTTTAAAAATATAAAATCAGCAATTGAAGTTCTAAAAAGTATTTTTTTCGGTTAAGCCTCTAATTTTTTTTTTTTTCCTAAAAAGTATTTTTTGACTTGGGTTTAAATGTGTTAAGTGTGTTGATTAATTACTTCCCATATTCAGCAGTATGGTTGTGTTTTTTTTTTTTTTAATTTGTTCAAATTTTATGAATCTTGATAAAACCTTATAATTTATTCATATAGATCCTACATATTGTTTATTACTAGGTATATTGTTTATTACTGGGTATTTTATTTATTAGTATTATGTGTAGCTTTATGTGTTACTTGTCTCATGCGATATTTATGATACACTAACAATTTTTCATTAACTATTTGTTACAGAATTTTAAAAAAATACCCAAAATAAGGGTAGTTCATTGAATCCCCATTAACCTTACCATGATGCTAAAAGAGCCATAAACTTTCTCTTCCTCTCTAGTTAAAAATTCTTATTGCATTTGTGACTCTTTCCTTTTACATTTTTAGTTTTATTATTAATTTTTTTTCTAGTACTTCAACTTTAGAAAAGCTGATGTTATTGCATTGGCTGTAACTTTTTAATAATGGCAGCGTTGGGGTGGGATAGTTTTGTCTTTTAATTTTAAATGGTAATGTTACTAATTTTTTCTTTGTTAGGTAAGACCTCTTATTAGTTTTTATTTTCATAACATTATTAGATATGAGATTGATATCTTATGTGCAATATACTAGCTTTGTGAGCTTGAGCAATTTAATCTGTTGGAGCACTTCAGATTTCTCATCTGTAAGATGAATTCATCCCGGGGAGATCTTTTGTGTAATATGATAAGATAAAGCATGTAAATGAAGTTTTCAAGCTCTTGTAAGGCCATCTAAGTTTCATGTACTTTAATATATTTATTAAATTAATCTCACTAGTTCAGTCATTCGTGATTCTCTATTTCTCCAGTGCCCAATTATGGTAATTCGTGTTTGTCAAGAAGAATTTGAGATGTTTATTAATAGATGATTTTCCTAAATGTCTGTTTGTAGATAGTAACCTATAGTGCTTCTGCTATAATGTCACAGTTGTGTTCTTGAGAAATGTTTTATTATGAAAAATCTCTTATAAAAACAGCTGTTTCATTGGGGAGAGAGGACTGCAGGGTTTCTGTTGACTTTCTATGATCTATCTATATTATAGCTGTAATCTAAAAGTACTACATCTTTTGACTAAATTTTATAGAAACAAGCCATGTATTTACTCCTTTACCATTTAGTTCACTCACATAGAGGGTTCTTAGATACCCCTATCACCTTTGTCCTTGACCTTGCATTCTTTTGTTTACTTCTGGCAGTGGTAAACAAAAGAATAAAATTGTGCTTGGGTAAATAGAACAATTCTGTTACAGAAGAATGTCCATACACTCAAACAATGCATCTATGCATGCCTGTTGTTTGCATGCAACTATTATTTTTCCTACTTACTCTATGCTGATTCTATTTTGCATTGTAATAGCAATGGCTTTGTGTACTGATTTTTACCCCTAATTAATTGGTAGTGTTATAACCACATTGTGTTATTAAAAACTCATGCTATAAGAGACTTGCCTATTTCCTAGTATAGAGTAAATAATTAAGTGTTGTAAGTACTCCTTGATTACAAATAGCCAGATGACCCATTTCATATATTGAGACACACTATTGTTGCTCTGGCTCAGTGCAGGTGTTCAAGCTTGGCGCAGTAAACTGTTCCTATTGAATAGGATCTGGGTGTATAAATATGGTTCTTCTTATTATAAACTTTTGAATGGGTTCCAGAAAATTGTAGGGGAGAGTATCTTTAGAAAACATGTGTGGGGGTAGGAGTTGGGCAGATGAAGCAGGTATTTGCTGTTATCATTAGACCATGTATTAAAAACAAAAAATGTAATCCTACTATTGTATAAAATCTTAGTACCTTTTTACTTTTTACAAGTGTTGTCACTTTGTAGGGAGACAAACTAGAACAGGTTTAGAGGAAGGCAAGTAAAATGATTGGGAGAAGGGTTTTTATTTTATTTTATTTATTTATTTGACAGAGAGAGCACAAGTAGGCAGAGAGGTAGGCAGAGAGAGAGGGAAGCAGGCTCCCCACTGAGCAGAGAGCCTGATGTGGGGCTTGATCCCAGGACGCTGAGATCATAACCTGAGCCGAAGGCAGAGGCTTAACCCACTGAGCCACCCAGGCGCCCCGGGAGAAGGTTTTTATATAAACTAAGAGGGTTTGTGTCTTTCTGCTTAGAAATTTGAAGGGATGGATTTAAAGTATAGAAACTCAGGTAAGTTGAATATGGCCTCGTTTCTTAATCTCAGGCTTAAGAGCTCTTATTTCTTTCTTTTCCAATCTTGAAATAGGACAGTTGGATAGAATCTTTATAATACTATATTTCACTGTCAAAAACATAATGAATTTCTAGAAAAGTTTAGGTGTATTTATGAATGATAAATCTACAATTAGTTACTAAATGAAACTTGAGGTTTTGTTCTCAGTCTTTTAATGATGAAGGGGTAGCATACCGTATGGGTGCTACCTTAAATATGTGGAAGACTAACAAAACTTCTTTGTGACCCAAGATATGGAATTGTGACTGATAACAAACTAAAGAAGACACACTTTGGCACAGTAACATAAGGAGCAATTTTGTAATAGACGGAGTTGTCCAAACATGAGGTAGGAGGCAGAGGATTCTTTCCTTATATACAGGGTTTCAGCATATCCTAAATGACAAGTTGATGGAGTTTTTTATAGGAAACTCAAGTATTGGATGGGTGTTTGGACTAGATAACTTCTGCGGTCCTACCAGATCTGAGATTTTATAATAAAATACAAGGAACCATTATCAGAGAACATTGGACTGAATGGGCTAGATCTGGAAGAAGTACAGTAAGTTATGCTGAAACCTGGAGATGGCTGGTTTGCCTTTCAAAGTTGATGAGCTTCACACTTACATTTTTTTTTTTTTTAGATTTTTTTTTAATTTATTTATTTGACAGACCGAGATCACAAGTAGGCAGAGAGGCAGGCAGAGAGAGAGAGGAGGAAGCAGGCTCCTGCAGAGCAGAGAGCCCGATGTGGGGCTCGATCCCAGGACCCTGGGATCATGACCTGAGCCAAAGGCAGAGGCTTTAACCCACTGAGCCACCCAGGCGCCCCCACACTTACATTTTTTAAAAAAGATTTATTTATTAGAAAAAAGAGAGCACGCACACGAGTGCATGGTGGAGGGTAGAGGGAAGAAGAGTTTTTTTTTTTTTTTTTAATTTTTTATTATTTATTTATTTGACAGACAGAAATCACAAGTAGGCAGAGAGGCAGGCAGAGAGAGAGGAGGAAGCAGGCTCCCTGCTGAACAGAGAGCCTGATGCGGGACTCTATCCCAGGACCCTGAGATCATGACTTGATCCCAGGACCTGAGCCGAAGGCAGAGGCTTAACCCATTGAGCCACCCAGGCACCCTGGGAAGAAGAGTCTTTTAAGCAGACTCCATGCTGAGTGTGGAGCTGAGATCACAGCCTGAGTCAAAGCAGAGTCAGATGCTTAACTGACGTGCCACACAGGCACCCTACACTTTGCATTTTTAAAACAATATTTAAATTTTTTTTTTAAATAATGAGGTGGTCATAGAAAGAAGTATAAACAGTGTATACACTTAATACATTGAAGAGCTGAACTGGAAGGCAATGGTGCTCCATTCCTCCAACTGCTCTATTTCCTTCTCCAACTACTGTTGAGGGAAAGGGAGGGTCGAAATTATTCTGAGATTCCTGGCTTGAATAATTGAGTTGGTGGTGGTGCCATTAGGGGAGAGTGGAGTAACTCTTGGAAAAACAGGAAGCTGTATGGGATTGTCTTAATATTGTTTGTCTTATTTAATTATTTAGGCCTCAAATTTTGTTTGCCTTCTAGCAACATTTTATCTTCAAAGATGTCAACTTATTTCAAAAGGAATAGGAGCAGACTTGAGATTTTTACTGGACAAATTTGGGGCAATTTGAACAACAAAAGGAATAATAATATGTCAAATGAAGAATCCATGAATCCCTATTGACAGTAAAAAAGGGAAGGAGAGGGAATTCTTTACAGAAGAATGCCAATTGATAAATGCAGAAGGAATGATAGAATTGGAAAAAAGCATTTTGAGACTTCCAGTATAATAATTGATTCAGGCAAGAATCATCTATGGATACTAAAGTCATTTGGTGAAAGTTTGTTGGAATATAGAATATTCCTTTTACCTCCAAGTATCATCTCATGAATAATTTACTAATTGCAAAGAAGAAAATAGATCTTTACATCTGGAGAGATCTGGTAGTCACCAGCTTAACAAAATGGTCAATCTTAGTGTCACAAATAGTGGGAGAGCCCATCACTATCTGTTGTGATGCAATTAGAAGATTGAAAAAATCACCTTTGAATTATTCTTGCCCAAAATGTTTAACTTAAATCTATAGGTGTTTATTATACTGTCCCTTCAATTTTTCATTAGGTTTAAAAATTTTCAAATAATAAATTTTTTGAAGGCATGATTTTTAATGACCATAATACATACTGTATGAAGATTTGTTAAATAGTTAAATGTAAATCTTTCAATGAGATTACTTAGGGATGATTTTTATAAATGGTGGTTTAGGCCTTAAACTCTCAAATATTCATTTAAATCTGTAACAAAAATAGTGCTAATAGTAATCTTGAATGACTCCATAACTTTGAACATTTCACCTTTTCCTCCTTGGAGCCTTCATTGGAGACTCTTCATTAAGAGCCTCCCAGAAGACTGAATTGATAAGGAAGGATATGGAATACTGAGATGGAGGGATTGGCACCATTACGGTCCCACAGTTCTATGATAGTAAGTAGCTCAAAGTGACCCCCATGGGAACTTTGTGTTAGCTGTCTATAAATTAAGCCATTAAGCCACTGGTGATCTGTAGTGATACCTCAGTATAATTTTAGTTTTCTTTCACTGATAACTAGTGAATGTGAATCTCCTCTCATATGATTGATGGCCATTTGAATATCTTCTTTTGTGAGATATTGTTCTAATCTTTTGCCTTTTTTTCTACTGGGTTGTGTATCTTTATTGATTTGTAGGAATTCCTGTGCTTTGTTGAATATATATGTATTACAGAAAATTTCTCTCATTCTGTGATTTGCATTTTTACCTTCATAACAATGTCTCTTGATTAAAAGAAGTTATTAATTTTAACACAGTTTAATTAATTAATTAATTTTTTGGTGAGCAACAGTTTTTGTGTCCTGTTTAAGAAATTGTTGCCTACCACAAGGTTGCTTTTTTTCGCATTTAGATTTATAGTTCATTTGAGATTGATTTTTGTATGTTAGGATCAAGATTTATTTTACACAGTAATAATTACTGTATCTTCTTAATAAGTCTTTGTAATAAGTGTAATAAGTCAGATAATATAAGTCTTCTAATTTGTTTTTTAAGATGATCTTGGCTATTCAAGCACTTTTTTATTTCTTTACACATTTTAGAATTAGCTTGTCAGCATCTACCAAGTATGGATACACACCACAAACCCTACTGGGGTTTTAATTGTGATTGCTTTGACTCTGTAGATCAGTCTGGGGGAAAATTAACATTTTTATGACACTGAAACTTCCAATCCATGCACATGGTATACCCTCCATTTATGTAGGTCTGTAATTTTTCTGTATTTCATATGGAGAAATTCTTACACATCTTAAAATTATTTTAAATTTAATTCAATTACAAATTTATTGAAGTATAGTTGATGTACACTGTTAGTTTTAAGTGTATAAATATTGATTTGACAATTCTGTGCCTTACTCTATACTCATCATGTAAGTTTAGTCACTGTCTGTCACCATGTTATTACAATATTATTGACTATATTCCTTATGCTGTACTTTTCAGCTCTGTGACTTATTTTACTTCTTAATCCCCTTTATCTATTTCACCCATCCCTCTGCCCGCCTCCCCTCTGGCAACCACCAGTTTGTTCTCTGTCTCTGCTTTGTTTATTTGTTCACATATCTTGTTTTTTAGATTCCACATATAAATGAAATCATGAGGTATTTGCCTTTCTCTTTGACATATTTCAATTAGCATAATACCCTCTAGGTTCATCCATGTTGTTGAAAAATGACAAGACCTTAGTATTTGGATGGCTGAATAATATTCCACTGTGTATACAGATACAGTGCATGAGGGGTCCCTTTTCTGCACATTCTTACCAATCAATACTTGTTATTTCTTGTCTTTTTTGATACTAGCCATTGTGACTGATATGAGATGATATGAGATTTCTTACACATCTTTTGTTAGATTTATACCTAGGCATTGAACTTTTTTTTTAATCCTATTGTAAATTGTATTTATTATTAATTTTATTTTCTGTTTTTGCTGTCATTTAGGAATATAGTTGGTTTTGGTATGTGGAAAGTGATTCCAGCAACCTTTAAATTTGCTTCTAATTTTAATGATTTGTCAAAAGTTCTTCCAGTTCTTCTTGGTTTTGTTTCTAAGATCATCCTACCACAGTCAAATCTACCAATGCTATTGTAATCTATTAGCTTTTCTTGAGTACTGTATTACATTTAGATTGGAACTCACAAACAATTGACATTAAAATAATGTGTTATAAAGTTTGACATTAGTATATACCAGTTGTAGTACAAATATTTTATTAAACATGATTTCTCATTTCTAACAAAATTAGAGAAACCAGACCCTGGAAGATGCTAGTTCTTACCTTGAGCTTTCTTCTAGAAATAACTTTAGCATAACCATGTGTTAAAATGTGTTAATAAAGGAGCTCCTGGGTGGCTCAGTTGGTTAAGCCTCGCCTTCAGCTCAGGTCATGATCCCAGGACCCTCGGGTCATGCCTGGCATCTGGCTCTCTGCTCAGTGGGGAGTCTCCTTCTCCCTGTCCCTCTCCCCCAGCTCCTGCTCTTTCTCTCTCTCAAATAAATAAAATCTTTAAAAAATTAAAAAATAAAATGTGTTAATTAAAACAACTTGAAAAACCATTATCTGATTTATGCAAATTTTGCTAGTTCACACTTTTTGGAAATACTCCTTGTTTTTCTTTCATTTATTATGGGTTTATCAAGCATTTATAAATTACCTGTTGTATAAGGCACTTAACTGCTCAGAGTTGAGAATTCAACAAGAGTAGAAGTAGGGGTTGGGAGGCAGAAAAGTAGTTGCAATAAAGTGATATTAATGTAATTGTAGTATCCTCTCGATGTTATAGGAGCAAAGAGAAGGGTTATCTAACTTGTAGTGGAGGAAGCCCTTATGCACTCTATATAAACTTTTTCTCCTCTCCCAGGTCCCTGTGAGATTTCTTGAAGGTTACTTTAAATCTGCCCCCCTGGTTTTTTTTTGTTGTTGTTTTTTTGCTTCTTTTCACTGATTAGTTAGCACACATGTGAGTTGATATCTCATTAAATCAAGATATATGGATTGCAGTATATTTGTATTCATTTAGTATGTTGGTATTTGTTTGGGTTTTAAAAGAAAATAACATTCTTTTTTTCTTTGTGGGAATTTTTTATTTTATTATTTTTTATATTTTTTTCAAGTTTTTATTTAAATTCCAGTTAATATATAGTGTAATATTAATTTCGGGTGTAGAATTTAGTGATTCATCACTTGTATTCAACACGCAGTGCTCAGTACAAATTGGCCCTCCTTAATCCCCATTCCCCTGACCACCTCTGCTCCAGCAACCTGTCTTTGTCCTTTATAGTTAAGTCTGTTTCCTGGTTCGCCTCTCTCTTGCTCTTTTTTCCCCATTTTTTCATATCATGTAATATATGTTTGTTGACATTCTGGAAAATAAAAGAAATCATAGAAAGTGTTTAAATGAACACACATGTAGAAGGACAAACAAATTCATACTGGAAGTGAACATGCCAAGCGATTAGTTCTTTCTGAGTGGTAGACAAACAAATGATGTAACATTCCAAAATTTCTGCAGCGAGGCTGTGTTATTTCCTATTTAGGCATGGGGATATAAAGTAATTAATAGACTTTCTACTTTAGAAGATTTAAGTTGTGATATAGTCTGATCTTAAGCTTTACAAATACTCCTTGACAAGATTCCATATTTTTATTTTATTTTTTAAAAAGATTGTATTTATTAATGAATAAATGAATGCCTGAGATGCTTAACCAACTGAGCCACCCAGGTGTGCCTCCATATGTTTATTTTAATGCAAGTTGTAAATCACTGATTTTTTGGCAGAAATATTATTAGACAACTAAGTACACCATTATCAGTTTTTGGTTTTGTTTTGTTCTTTAGTAGTGTATTAATGGTTTAAACAATAAAGATGTTTATTTCTCTTTCATTACTGAGCTGGTCAACAGTTGAGTGAAGGTAGAGTGGATTTTTCAGGGACCCAGGTGCTTTCTTTCTAGTTGTTATGTCATTCTCTACTCTTGAGCCTTGGAACTGTAAGTATGATTCCTGGAAACAGCAGCAGCAACATATGGGAACTTGTTAACAATGCAGAATCTCAGACCTAGCCCAGACCTACTGAATCAGAATCTCCATTTTAACGAGATTCCTGGGTGATTCATGTATACATTAAGAACTGCTCTATGGTTTATCTTTATCTCTATGCT
Organism: Enhydra lutris kenyoni; assembly: GCF_002288905.1. Lineage (NCBI taxonomy): Eukaryota > Metazoa > Chordata > Mammalia > Carnivora > Mustelidae > Enhydra > Enhydra lutris. The sequence goes on along the minus strand of NW_019154155.1, from coordinate 921,113 downwards.
CAAAGATGGCTTATCACCCTGTATTCTTACTCCATCTACTGAGAAAGGGGAAGGAGGACATGAACTGGAGGGCATGCAGATTTGTTTTAAGGCATAAACTGGAAGCTGCCCACGGTACTTTTGGCTATATCTCATTGGCCAAAAGTTTGTCATATAGTCACACCTGTTAGTAGTTAACAAGGGAAGCAGGAAAATCTAGTATATTTAGTTGGCTAGGAATGTGTTCAGCTATACGTGGTGGGGCTGTGATACCAAAAGGGAGAAAAGAGTGGATATGGTAAGAAACTAAGAGTGATACTTTGGCTGAATATGGAATTCTAGGTTGGAAATTGAAAAAAAAAAAAAAAGAAAGAAAAGAAAAAGAAAACCCCAGAATTTTGAACATATTGTTATCCTGTCTTCTAACTTGAGTGTGGCTGAAAACTCCAATGTCTTGTTTGTGTATATAACTTCTTTTTATTTCTGAAAGCATTTAAGATTTTTTTTAAACATCTGTTTTCTTTAACTGTTTTGATTGCTGGATTATTTCTGGGTTTTCCTTATTGTGCTGAGTTTTGAGATGTGGGAAAGGGGGCTTTCAGTTAGAAAACACCTTTCAGTTGTATAAAATGTTACTATATTTGATAATTTCTCTTTGCTTTTTCTTTGTTATCTTCTTCTGGACTTTAATTTTCAACTTTATCTTTCAACCTTTCTAGTTAATTTTTTATTCTGCTTTCATATGTATTTTTATCATCTGAATATTGTTTTATATAAATTTGTTTATGTTTTATGGGTACAATAACATCTCTTTGTGATAATATGATGTTTTAATACTCTCTCCTCCTTTGTGCATTGTCTCTGTTTCCTCTGAATTATTTTAGTCGCTCCTTATTAGAGCCCTTTCCTTAAATATGGTGATTCTCAGCAACCCATTTATACTTAAGCATAAGGCACTAAAACATTAAAATATTTGCTTGTGGAAACAGATCCTTGCTTATAAAAAAATCAGGAAGGAATAGGCCATTTTTTATGGACCCCCCCCCTAGATTTCAATTTCTGTACATCTTTTCTCATGGGCTTCCCCAAAAGATGAACAAAATATCTCACTAATAGAGCAAAATCTAGTTTATTGCTACTGTAGTAAGGAATTTTATGGAATTTTAGTAGTGTCTCAGAGAGGGGAAGGATATTTATGAGGATATTGGGGTCTGGTTTAATGCACATCATTCACTGCAGAAGCATGATTGGGATAAGGCGATGATAATGGCAATAAGCAGGAGTTAAATCAAGTCTTTGATAAACTTAGTTGAGTGATTCATTGTCTTGGGAAGGGGGTTTATTTATTTAATTATTTTTGGATAAATGTATCTTGGGGATATTCCTGAAACAAACAAGGTTATTTGTAACTATCTTCCTGGGTAAGAGTTCCTGGAGTAGCAAAGTATATCAAGTCAAATAGTAAATCCATGTTAAAGTAGACAGGGTGTGGTTTTACGTGGTTTTTGGCACTCAACCCCCCCCCCCCCATTAACATCCGACAATATGGTCAGTCCAGATCTTTATCTCACTGTATGAGATCTTGGGATGAAATAACAAGCTGGGGCAGGGGTGTGAAAGGGGAAGACGGTCACTTCAGCTTTTTAAGAATTAGAGTTTCCTCCTGTTACATGGTCATTTGGGGGCCATTTGACTGGATAGTGTTTGTGCAGCAGCATGTAATACTCTGGAGGTCACACTTAAGCACTGCAACACAAATACTTAGAAAAGGATTATGATTAGAGTCTGCAGTCTGTAGGAGCCAGGAGTGCCAAAATTAAGCCTAGAAAATAGATCCCACTTTATCCAAAGAGCCCACAAAACCATATGTGGGGTTATTGGCAGAATTACCAATTTTATGATTATTATCTTTGCTCTTCCAGTATCCTTAATAATAGTGAAGATCCAAGGGGTGCCTAGGTGGCTCAGCTGTGATTGAGTGTCCAACTTGTGATTTCGGCTGAGGTCTTGATCTCATGGGTCATGAGATAGAGTCCCTGTGTTGGGATCTGCATTCTGCAAGGAATCTGCTTTAGATTCTTTCCCTCTCTCTTTCTCTATCTCTAAAATAAATAAATCTTTAAAAAATAATACAAATTGTAAAGATCCAAGAGAGGACTGAAGGTTTGTAAGCACACCACATTCCCCTTAAGACAAACTAATATTACATCTAAAGTAGCTCTTTTCTGGGCTCCTATGTTTCTTGTTTTATGAGCCTTTGGGACAAAGAATTCTTTGGTCTTACTTGCATTGTCTCGTTCTTTTGCTCTGAACCTTGGTGTGTAGAATTCTTCATTACTTAATAGGCTTCTTCTGAAGCTAGAAGTGAAGAAGCTTGATGTGAGAAGGAAGTAATTCAGAATCCCTTTGAGTGGTTAGAGAATTAGATTCTCAGATTGTTACCATGAGGGGAAGCTGATGAACCAAAATGGGCTTTGGGTGAGAGCTGAAGGGAAGCATCAGTTTACCAAGTCACAAATCGCTGATTAGTTGGTAGCTTGTAACCAATAGACTTTAATGTCATAGATTTAATGGTAGTCTTTAGGAAATACCTGATGATTTGTGGGAATTGTCTAAGAATACTGTAACATTTTGATGTCACTTACCAAGAATGATCCAGTACCAGGTAATGAAATTTATAATGTCAATATCATTAGGTAGCTCTAAAGCTGAGGAACTTGGGGTTGAATTTAAGTAGTGTGTCTTCACTGTGAGGTCTGTGAAAACAAGAGAGCTTCCACATGTACACCCTCTATTCCCTTGTCTTTTTCCGAGGCCTACTCCTGTGAAAGTTATTAAGTTACAGGAGCTAGCTCCCCTGAAAGATCCCTTAGTAATGTTTTCATGAAGATAGGACTCTCTTATACTATGAATAATATGACGGATCGTCTTTTGTGGAACCTGCCATTTAAAAAATTAGTTAAAAGTTGAGTCCAGTTACCTTTATCCAGAATGCAAATTGATTCATTAGCAAGAAACTTGTACCAAGTGAAGCTGCAATGAATACCAAAAGAAACTGTATAAACCCAATAGTCAGTGCTACAGACTGAATGTTTGTGCCCTCCCCAAATTCATACGTTGAAACTTAAATCCCAAATGTGTTTGCATTTGGAAGGGGGTCCTTTGGAAGATAATTAGGACATGGGGGCAAGCCCTCATGAATGGGATTAGTGTCCTCATAAAAGAGACCCCAGAACTCGTTAGAAGACAGCCATTTATGAACCAGGAAGCAGGCCCCCCAGCAGACACTGACTCTGCCAGCATCTTGATCTTGGACTTTCCAGCTTCCAGTACTGTGAGAAATAAATTTGTGTTGCTTATAAACCACCCAGGGCATTTTAAAAAAATTTTTGTAAATTTAGTTAACATATAGTGTATTATTAGTTTCAGAAGTAGAGTTCAGTGATTCATCAGTTTTATATAATATCCAGTACCCATTGCATCAGGTGCCCTCCTTATTGCCCATCACCCAGTTATCCCATTCCCCATCCCCTCCCCTTTAGCAATCCTAGTTTTTTTGTTTCTTGTTTTTTGTAGAGAGAACATGTGTGCTGGCAGGAGTGGGGGGTTGGGGCAATGGGGAGGGGAAGAGGCAGAAGGAGATCGAAAATCTTAAGTGGGTTCCATGCCCAGATTGGTGCTGGGTGTGGGGCTCAGTCTTATGACCCTGAGATCATAACCTGAGCCGAAATCAGGAATCAGATGCTTAACAGGCCCCCTGGGTGATGGTATTTTTGTTATAGCAACTGGAATGGACTAAGATGGTCAGTTTGATTATATGCTTTAGTCAAATCATGAGTAAATTTTAACCAGGTTTTGGGTTTATAAGAGGGAGTGACTAAAAATGGAAAAACCAGTTTTAAGAATAGGGTCCTTTAGGGTTAACATAGTTAAAGGTAACCTTAACAGCAAAAGAGGAAAAGAAGATAGCTAAGAAAATAAAGAGCAGAATACTAGAGATTAAAGCATGACAGTCACTAGTCTTGTTCTATGGATCTTGGTCTAAAGGTCTTTGACTGAAGCCCTCTCCTAAAGACCTTCTGCTTCTGGAAGGATTGAACCCTTTCTTGAGGGATTTATCTAGTTCTAGGAGACTCCTAAGAATCCTCAGTTTGAGGTTTCTGGATGCAATAGTCTTCCAGCGATTCAAGGCTGATTTATGCCTATTGAATTGAGAGACATGATTCCAAAGAGTTTCACTGCTGTACTGGTTGCAAACAGTAGATAGTTCTTTCCGTCAGAGTCAAGGACTGTTTTTCTCTGTGTTTTCCAAAAGACCATGTCTTCAGGTTTTAAGTTAGATAGGAATCATTTAGGAAAATGTTGAGGAAAGGCTGCTTGTACTTATTAATGGTAAGACTGGGTATATTGCATGACCTCCTGGCAGACAGTATTTGGCTATGTCTGCTTCGAGTTTTGTAGAGTCTATTATCAGAGATAACACTCCTAAATAAATGGGCTAGTCTGTAATAACTCACAATTGGAGAGTGGTTGAGCCCCAGAAGGAATTGATTTCATTGTCATTAAAGCCAATGGTAGTATCTTAGGCCATGGAAGTTTGAGAGACTCTTAGGCATTTGCTGATACTAGTTTCAGAATTCCCTTTGTTCTTTCTACCTTTCTTGAAGATTGGACAGTAAAGTTTCTGAGTAAGTGGAAGGGCTTTGGGAACTCTTTAATAGTAGCTTCAGATGGGTACCCCTCATCAGAGAGAGAAGCTGGAATTTCTGAGGTTGGGAACACACATCAAATAAGGATTGCTACTATTTGAGATGTAGATTTCCAACAAGGAAGGGTTTATGTTTGTCCCAAGAATAAGCAAATGATGACCAGGACATATATGGAACCCTTGTATGAAAATCATTTGGAGGTATTCAAAGAGATCTTGAGGTTTGGACTCTTCGCCCCTGCTCCACTTTTGCTGTTTTAACCAAGGATTATGCTGGTGAGAGGTGAGAAATAAATCACAACATGCTCAGAGTTTAGTAAAGTTTTCCTACTGAGTGAGTTCACTAACCAGTTTGTCCTTACCAGAGTATATAGTTTTATGTAAAATTTTCTCCGGGTTTCTTTTGAGGACCTCTGATGCCCCAAAGAAACTGCCCTGAGAGTACCAGAAGCTAACTTGGGTAATCACCCAGATTTCTCCCCCAAACCCTTCCTTTTCCAACTCTGGAGACAATTGCTAGCATTGTGTAATAGCCTCTTTGAGCCTCTTTAAAGATTTGAACTTTTCCTACCATGAAGGCTAAGATCTTAGTAAGGGATGCCTGTTTGCCATAATGGTCAGCCAGGGCATTTTCTTTAATCTTTATCTCCCTTTTTTAAAATGGGCTTCTATCTTTATAATAGTTACCTTTTTAGAAAGGAAGCATTAATGCTGGAATCAAGAACCCTCGTTGTTTCCAAAGCATTTCAAAATTACGTACTACCCCCAAAGTAGATCCACTTTGAATTTATATGTTTTAACCCTTTTAACTCTAGCTAACCAGTTCACCAGCTGGCAAACTCTGGTGAATTCATGGTGAGTTCCATCATCTGGGCATCTCTTGCCTCTAGCAAAGGAGTCACATTCTAGGGGAGTTGAGATCTGTTCCAGCATATTGTTTTTCTTGTTTGATTCTCAAGATACAACCCATCAACCATGACGATCGAGTGTGAATTTTTTTGAGGAGTTTCTGATAAGTCTGCTTAGGGCATGGTTTGCCAATATAGACTAGTTTCTCCTCTTTTTAGAGAAGAGATGAGTAGCAAAGATCAGCAAACTTTTTCTGTGAAAAGTCAGATAGTAAATGTTTGGGCTTTGTGGGCTGTAAAACAATCTCTGTTGTATATTCTTTTCTTCTTGTTTTTAATAATCATTTAACATTATAAAAATCATTCTTAGCTCATAGGCCATCCTGTGGGTGGAATTTGGCCTGTGAGCCATATTTTGCTGACCCCTTAAGTATTACAGAGAATGGAAATATGTGAGAGGTAAAGTAATGGGATTTTATATGAGGTAAGCCTCGTTGCTGAGACATGTTCTGTCTTTGCAGTGAGGAACAAAGATTGTACAGTATGAAGGACCTTGGGGTTGGAAGAAGATCCTTAAATGAAGTGGACAGAGCCTTTAACTACTGTGGCTATTTTTAGATAAAATGGGTAGTCTTTTGCCACTGGGTCGAGAGGAACTTCGGTAATCTCTTGATCTTTGATGATTCTCATGAGGTTAAGTCAGAACACTAACGGCTTGTTCAGATCTCTCATGGATGACTAGGTAGAATATCTTATAATAATTAACTCAGTGGGAAGTGGCTGAGGTGCTCACTTTATATTGCAAAAGATCTATTTGTATTTAGGTTTTCATGGAATAGCTTTGGTTATTGAGGAGGTCTTGGTTAAATTATTTAATAATCATGCCATTATGGAAAAGTTGGAACCCATTACCTGCAGTGGTCAGTGAGATCTAGGAATCCTTGTAATTGTCTCTTAGTTATTTGTCTTGGAAAGTTTTGAATGATTTGTAATCTGTAAAGAGTAAGGGATTTATCTCCTTAGGAAAATCATATGCCAGTTAGTATAATTTAATATAACTTTCTTTGGAAATTTTACTTCCTTTCTGAGCTAAAACAAAAAAATGTAATCAGCCTGAGGTCTTACCTCATCTTCCAAACACAACAAAAGATCATCCATAGTAGACTAGAGTAGAAACCCAGGGAAATTTAAGATCCTTAAGATACAGGTTGAGGACCTGTTGAAAAATGGGGGTGCCCCAGGGAACCCCTAAGGCATAACTGTCCAGATATAATTATTTTCCTGAGACAAACAAGTATTGACTCTTTTGATCTAAAGAAGCACTACAGAAAGACACAGATCTCTAAGTGTGAAATATGTAGCTTTAGGAGGCAGAGAAGATAAAATATTATTTTCATTTGGTCTGTATGAAAGTGAAGTGAGAGGGGAGATGAAATATTCTATTTATGGCCTGATAGCCTGAATAAATCTATATTCTTTTCCATTGCATTTTTTCTTTCAAGTCATGAAGATGGGAATATAATGTGAAGTACAGTGAGTCCTTTTCCCTATAGGCTTTCAGCTGTTGTTTTTAGCCCTTCTTGGAGCTGTTGCTTTTAGAGAGTATCTCCAAATGTGGGTAGGTATTTGGATGGGTCAGTTGAGCTTTGATGGGTTCAGCCTCAATAAATCTGCCAATGTCAGCAAATTTTTGTTTTTCCACAGAAGGGCTACTTCCTAAAGATGTTGAACTTGGGTTTGATTTAAATAAAGGGACACCATAAATCAATGTTCAAATTAGCTATGACCTGATTATTGAATAGGAAGACATCATGATTTCAAGGAAAGGACCATTAGGAGAACACTAAATATGGTAATTCCTTTTGCACAGTAGATCTTTCCCTATTAAATTACCTGGAGTGACATCACAAAAGGAAGGGGGGAAATGTTCCTTTGTTAAAGACCTGCCAGTAAGTTGAGGGTAGTGAAGGGTTATAGATGCCATCACTGAAGTGGTTTGTCAGCTCCAAGAGAGACACAGGTTCTGTAATAGTGGTAGAGTTTAAGATATAGCATCAGTGTTAACACAGATATTGCAAGATTGCCTTTTAATATTTAGAGAAATTTCTTCTTGTGAACTCACAAGGATAAAATAGGATATTCTCCATCATATCACCTTCCTTGATCACCTACTTTATTTTTTCCCTTCGCTTTCTTATCAGTGGCAGAACTATTGTTTTTCCATTGTCCTTTCTGGTTATATTATCTACAGATATCTTTATCAGAAGACTCACTTTATTAATTCACAAGTTCCACACTTCTATTATTCCTTTAGTAGTTACACTAGAGATTAAAACATGCATTTTTGACTCATTAAGTAATATTAATTGGTGCACTTACTCTTTCCCCAAACAATGAAAGAATATTAAAATGTCTGAAATCCATTTACCCTCTATCTCTGACTTAATATGACCATGTTGTTGTATGTTTTAATGCTGTATGTTTAATACCCTACAAGATACTATCATTGTTATATACAGTCAATATTCATTTAGAATTACTACCACCATTACCATTTCTTATTCCTTCCTGCATTATTGGGCTTCCTTTGTAGATCATTTTTGTTCTACCTGAAAAATAGCCTTTTTACTTATGTCTCTATGATTCATAATGCTTCTTGAATCTATAATTTGCTGTCATTAGTTTTAGAAAATGCTCAGCCATTGTCTCTTTAAATTTGTTTGTTCCCCCTCTCTCTTCCTTGTTTCTCTCTTTCTCTTCTGATGGGATCCAGTTACATGTATGTTAGACCTTCTCATCTCTATTATTTATGTCTCTTATCCTGTCCTTCATGGTTTTTATCATTTTATCATTCCAGTGTTTATTTTGAATATTTTCCTATGATATCTCTTCCAGTTCATTAATTCCTTCTGCTGTACTTCCTGTGCTTTTAAACCTATCCATTGTGTTACTAAATGAAGTTATTTTTTCAGTTTTATAATTTGTTTTCTGCTCAGAAATCTGTTGTGTCCTATTCTTGAGCTTTTGAGACTTTCAGAATTTCCAGTCTTTTGTTCTTTGTTTTTCATTTTTAAGATTTTATTTATTTATTTGAGAGAGAGCACACAGGAGTGGGGGAGGGAGAGAGGGTGAGGGAGAAGCAGACTCCCCACTGAGCAGGGAGCCCAACGTGGGGCTGGATTTTAGGACCCTGAAATCATGACCAGAGCCAAAGTCTGACACTTAACCCACTGAGCACCCCAGTCTTTTGTTACCTTAAGCATTGTATGCACAGTTAGAACTGCAGAGCCTATCTGGAGCCCTTCCAAGTCTGTTTCTGTTGTTTGTGGTTTCTGCTAGTTGTCTTGTCACTTCATGTGCCTGGTTATTATTTTTTTTTTTAAATTAGGTTTAGACATTGTATTTGAAATTTTTCTTTAAAAATAACTTAGTTATACCTAGGAGGTGCAATCTTCCAACAACGAGCACTTCAGTGGTGCCTGAAGGAGCTAGCAATCTAGGACTGTATTGATCAATTTTCAGGCTTTGATATTTGAAGCCAGCTGTAGTCCTCATGAGAGTAAGTATACTTCTTATTCATATTACTCTTAGAGTACTTCTTTTTATGGTCTTAACCAAAAATGCCTGGGCATTTCCTTGCATCCTTTCCTTCTTTTTCCCTGGTTTCAGTGGTCCTTGCACAGACTGGAAGTTTTATCTCCTTAACACTGCAGGGTTGTCCAAAACATCATTCAGCTCTATTGTAGGACTAAACATATCTCTTTGACTATCATTAAATCCCGAGTTAGCTTGTTAATTATTTATTTCTTATACCATATAAATTTATTGTTTTATTGTTTTATTTTTTTAAGATTTTTATTTATTTATTTGACAGAGAGAGATCACAAGTAGACAGAGAGGCAGGCAGAGAGAGAGAGAGGGAAGCAGGCTCCCTGCTGAGCAGAGAGCCCGATGTGGGACTCGATCCCAGGACCCCGAGATCACGACCTGAGCTGAAGGCAGTGGCTTAACCCACTGAGCCACCCAGGTGCCCCCCTATACCATATAAATTTATTTTATTATAGTTTCTCTTGGAGTCACATGCCAGTTATATTTTCCATTTTTTGTTTGTTTGAATAATTGGAATCCTTTTTTTTCTTTTCAAATGAAATGTTTGTAGACAAGTAAAAGGCAATAAAAAGAGGATCTGCTTAGGTGGAGACAGGGCCATTGTCTTAATTCTTCCATATTTTTCTCCCTTTACCCCTTACTGTCCTGAGTCATCTCATTAAAATTTTAAGGCTCCATGCAAGTTTGAAAAATTTACCTTGCAAGAAAATTTCACATCAAAGATTTTAAGTGTATTTGAGGCATATAAAGACATATAATAAAAAACATACCTTTACCTTCTGCTTAAGGAATAAAACATTTCAAAATTAAAGCTTCTTGTGTACCTTTCTGTGGAAGGGAGAAGAATAGTCCCCCCAAAGATATCCATGTCCTAACCCCTGGAACCTTTGGATATGTTAAGTTACATGGCAAAGGGAGATTTAAGTTGCAGATGGAATTAAAGTTTCTCATCCAGTGACCTTAAAATAGGAAGATCATTCTGGATAATTTGGTTGGCCCAAAGTAATCACAGTACTACTAAAAGTGGAAGAGGGAGGTACAAATGTTAGAGAAAGAGATGTGACACAAGAAGCAAGGTTGGAGTGATGTGATATGACAAGGACTTCTTCACCTGTATTTCTTGTTTTGAAGATGAAAGAAGAGGTCTGTGAACAAAGAAATGTGCTTGCCTCTATAAACTGGAAAAGGCAGGGAAACTGATTCTTTCTTAGGGCCTCTAAAAAAATATATAATTGTGCTGGCACCTGGAATTTAGCTTACCAAGACCCATGTTGGACTTTTAACCTGCAGGTGTATATTATAATAAATTTGTGTTGTTCAGCCAAGTTTGTGGTAATTTGTTACAGCAGCATAAGAAACTAATACACCCTCTCTGATCAGATTTACATTTCTTACCCTAAAAGTAACCAACACACTGGTGTTGATAATTCCTATGAATGGCTTTGTACTTCTATACCACATGTATTTTTTTTATATTGTATGTACGTTAAGTAATGCTGTGCATGTGTTTAAACTTAATATAAATGGTATTGAATGGTACTTCCCATTCTGTGGCTTTGTGGTAAATATTGTTTTTGAGATACACATATTAAAACAAGTCGTTATACCTTATTCATTTTATTGCTGTAAGTTTCATTGTAACTTGTGAAAATTATAGGTATTCTCTTAATGTACATTTGGATTGTTTGATAAGCACTTTTGTTTTTGTCTTTATTTTGTTTTAAAGGAATCAACATTTTAAAATTAAAAGATTTCACATTAAAGTCTATTGTTGGGGCACCTGGGTGACAGAGTCAATTAGGCCTCAGCTCTTGATTTTAGCCCAGGTCATAATTTCAGGATCCTGGGATGAGCCCTGCATCAGACTCCACACTCAGTGGGGAATTTGCTGGAGGATTTCTCTCCTTCTCCCTGCCCTCCCCACCAACCACCCCCCACATCCCATCTGTCTAAAATAAAATAAATCTTTAAAAAATATTTCTGGCTTACCTTTAAAAAAAATTAGAACATTCATAAACAATTTTCTGGAGTTGTGCTATCTAGTATAATAGCCACTGGCTACATGTGGCTGTTTAAATTTAAATTAATTAAATGAAATGAAATTTAAAGTTCAGTTTCTCAGTCATACCACCTTTATTTCAAGTGCTCAGTACACATACAATGCTGATGGCCACTACCTTGGACAGAGCATAGAACATTTTCTGTCTAATAGAATGCTCTGTTGAACTGTGCTTGGCTACTGGAGTCATAAATACCCTCTTTAGTGTACTTGTGCTCTTCAGTTCACCAAAGCTCCCATATTACAGGCACATTTTTGGCCCTTTCTCTGATAGAAGATAATTGCTCAGGAAGGTTTGAATCCCAGCCAACTTTTTGACTTTGGCCAACTACCAGACGTTTTGGTGTGTCTGTTTTCTCATCTGTAAAATGGGGCTAACTAATTAGCTGTTCTTGGCATTACATTTGTTAATATGTAACTAAGAGTATCTGGTGCATTGTAAATGTTTGTAAGTGCTGATTGTCCTTATTGTGTAAATTATCTCCCTGATATCTCTGCATACTTGAGTATGCTGCCCTGCTTTTAGTAGCAAGTTAAGCAACAATGAAACTTTCTAGACACTGACTCCTCTTTCCTCTACCACCCTATCTTTCACCTTTATTATAGGCATATTTCTTTCTTTCTTTTTTTTTTTAAAGGGAGGGGCACAGGGGGAGAGGGAGAGAGAGTCTCTTAAGTAGACTCCACGTCCAGCGCAGAGCCCAAAGTGGGGCTCAGTGTCACGACCCTGAGATCATGACCTGAGCCAAAATCAGGAGTCAGACACTTAACTGACTGAGCTTATTATAGCCATACTTCTTAGGACCTATTTGTTCATATTACCTTTAGTTCCTCACTTTCCATTTACTCTTAAATGCACTCCAGTCTGGCTTCTGCCTCCACCATTCCATTTAACTCCCCTTGTTAACATCACCATTCTGTCTGTTGCTAAATCCAGTGGACACTTACAGAGCCAGTATCACATAATGGCTAAGAATTCAGGTGCTGGGTTCTGCATAGTTTGCTAGTTATGGCCCTGTACAAGCTACTTGCTTTCTCTAGGCCTTAATTAGTTCATCTGTAAACAGGTGTTAAAGAAGCTTTCTGATAGGGTGTTGTGAGAAATGAATGAATCAGTACCTTTATAGTGCTTACACTAGTCCTAGGAATGTTATAGTCATTTAATGAATGCCTCCTATTATTATCATCAGCATTCTATATTTTAACACATTTCCTTTCCTGAAATATTTTCTTCTGGAAATAAGAAGCTCTTGATTTATTATGTTTTACTTATATTTTGTACTTATGGCTTCTCTTTCTCATTCGGCTGTGGGAATTTCTTGTCTTTTTTCCAATGTAAAAGTGAGAGTTCCTCATAAATAGGTTCTTCAAAGCCTGGTTTTCAGGCCTTCTTTTCTTTTTCCCTTACACTCTCTTCCTAGGTAATATCATCAACTTGCAGGTGTCAGATACCTTTGAAATACTGAAGATTGTGTGATTTGCCTCTCTGGGCCAGACATATCTTTTGAGCTCAAGACCCATTTATACACTCGTCTACTCACTTCCATTTTGATGTATGACAAGTTTCTCAAACTGAACATGTTCAAATTTGAATTGTTTCTCTTTTTTCTCCTTTGCACTTGGCAGCATTATTAACTGAATTACTTATGTCAGTAATTTGGAAATTATCTTGGATATCTTTCTTTCAGTCAGTCACTAAGACCTGTTGATCCTTGCGTTCAAAATATAATTCCAATCTGTCCACCTTTTACTATCCAGTCAGTTGCAGCTTCTCTGCTATTAATCTAGACCAAGCCACTATCATCTCTTAGCTAGAAAATAGACATAGGAGTTTTTTTAAATTGTGGTAAAATATAGATAACATAAAATTTAATTACTCTACTGTATACCATTTTCAAGTGTACCATTCAGTAGTATTAGGTACATTCACATGTGCTGCCATCACCACCAAACTCTTTTTATCCTGCACAACTAAAACTCTGTACCTATTAAAGAGCAACTCCCCATCCCCTTCCACCAGCCTGTGGCAACCACCATTCTACTTTCTATCTCTATGAATTGAATTGTTTCAGGTATCTAATAGAAGTGTAATCACAGTAGTTATGAACCATACATAGGTTTTCATCTTAATTCTTGGTAGCCTACCCTGTTAAATATCCTCACTCTTTTTTTCTTTACCCTTTCTATTCTCTTCTCTGCATTCTTTTCCTCTAACCCTTCTTACCTCTTTGCCCTTCCTTTTGTTCCACAAACGTATTTTTGAAAATAGGGATTAAATTTGCCACTCAAAAACATTGAATGACTGATTGGCTAAGAAAACAAAACCCAAATGTATTTTGCCTACAAGTGACTCACTTTAGCTTCAAGGATATACGTAGACTCCAAGCAAGTGGAGGGAAAAAGATATTCCATGCAAGTGGAAACCAAAGGAGAGCAGAAGTAGCTGTACTTAATGTCAGACAAAGTAGACTTTAACTCAAAAGTTATAACATGAGATAAGGAATGTATACACTGTATAATGATAAAGGGATTATGTCTTTAAGGGGTTATAACAATTGTAAATATATATGATCCCAACATTGGAGCACCTAAATGTGTTAAGTATATGCTAACATATGATGGGAGAAATAGACAATAATAGAGTAGGGAACTTCAGTGTTCTCCTTTCAACAGTGAATGTGATATCACCTAGGCAAAATCAATTAGGAAACATTGGATTTGTACCAATGTTATATGTATATAATATATGTAACATACATATGTGTTATGCATGTATATATCTATATATAACAATGTTGTATATATAGCATTCCATCTAACAGCAGCTGAATATACATTCTTCTCAAGCCCATGTGGATCATTCTCCAGGATAGATCATATGTTAGGTCATAAAACAAGTCTTAGCAAATTTAAGAAGATTAAAATCACACCCAGTATCTTTCTAGACCACAGTGGTATGAAACTGGAAATCAGCAACAGGAAGAAATGTGGAAGACTCACAATTATGTGGAAATTAACACACTACTGAACAACCAGCAGATCAAAGGGAAATAAAGAAATAATCTTGAATTGAAAATTGGAAACAGCATCTCAAAACTTTGTGATGAAGTTCTGTGAGGAAGTTTATAGTGATAAATGCCTACATTAAGAAACTGGAAAGATTTGCAATAACCTCACACATATATTTAGATGTATATCTTTATGTATATATGTGGGTATATAAGTGCATATGTATGTATATGTATTTATGTACACATATTTACATACATATTTTGAAATGTGCTTATGTATATGCACATAAATATTTCTGCAGAAAAAGCATGTGGCCAATGCTGTCTATACATAACTACATCTGTGTAAAATACACATTTCGTATAAATAATTCCAGTGTATGTATGGCATGGACTTTTACATTGTAATTTATCTTAAATGCTTAATGTTTAGTACTTGGCTATGGAAAATGCTTGGTTCATACTATATTCTTCTAGGAATCTGATTCATTCTCTGCCTGCCAGGAAGTTGCATTTATTGAATATTCACTTTTGGAGAAATGGGCTTTCTGGTATTTTGGAAAGTTGGAGGCAAAGTATATAGTTCCCGCTCCTGGGACATGACTCGGCTTCCTCCCCTCAGAAAACATTGAACTTGCTTCAAGAACTAGGAAAACACAGGACTTATATAAGTCTACTAATAGAGTAATTTTCTACAGAACAGTGTGAAAGTGTCAGATGTAACAGGTTAGTGTTAATATTGCTATAGGACTTAAGCTTCTCTAATTTGGCATGACCCTGCCTTGTGAGGAGAGATTTGCCGGCAGCTGATGCCATCCCCTTCGTCCTTCATCCATTCTGAAATAGACTGCATATTTCATTCCTCTGTGTGGCCCTCTGTTTCTGGTCAGATGTTACATATTCACCTAATTACAATGAGACTCTGTCCAAGTCTACCTTATGTGTAATCGGTGTTGGAGCAGTGGGTGGAAGGAAATGGAAGAAGAGGCAGGTTTCTTCTTGCCAGTTTTTAACTCCTGTGAAGTTCTGAGCCTGTACTTGGAAGGACTGTGCTTAGGCGAGGTGAGTTTATCACTCCCTAATTCCACTCCTGTTTATTATATGTTGAAAATAGCAAAATCTTAGTTTGGGCACTTGTTACTTGATTTTTAGATTTTTGACAATAGCTTCCTAATTACCCTTTTGGCCTCCAGTCTTGATCCTTCCAGTGTGTGCTAATGTGTGATTTTTCTGTCAGTTTAGTCTAGTCAGATCTTAAATTTTCTTGCTTAACACTGTCAAATATCTATGTAATTCTGTTGAAACTTTCATAAATTTTATATATCTTTGACATAGACCAAATTTAACTCTTCTCCCGCTGTAATTTTTTCCCTAGACTTTTACGAAATCCTGTTTTTGTACCTGAGTAGGGGTGTTCCATTTAACTGGTTGCTTCTTGGTTTTTGTACATAGAATGAATTGAAAATACTGCTTAGTATTTTAGTACATGGCATACTATCATTGTCAAACGTGTAAGGCCCTCTATTTTTCTTTATTTTTCATTCTCTCATCTTTGCCCAATTCTCTTATCCCATTATAACCAGCTTCCAGTCTTCTTTTTTCAGTATATATCCTTTCAGCCCCTATTCCAATCTAAATATCTTTAGAACATACTTGTATTCCTGAAAATATTGTTTGTGTAGGGTTGTAAGTATTCTCAGTATATGCATATACCATGTGTCACTTATCTGCTCCCAGTGATGCACACACAGTATACCTCTGTTTGCATCTACAACTGTCACTTTTTGCAGCTATATGAAACCTTTCCTGTGGTACGTAAAATCAGAAGAGATATTGTTGGTATAGGAAATACACATACTTAATATCACTATTCTAGATTGCTTTCTAAAATGTTTGTGCTAGTTTATACTCTTAGTAATAATAGGAAATGAGGGATACCCTTCCTTTATATTTTCACCAGTTTAAATGAGAACCATTAAATAATGTTAAATATTAGTCTGTAAAGATACTAGAAACAAAAATAGAATGCAAGAGTGAGAGGAAAGGTGTATATTCATTTAAGTAGAAAAACTTTTGTGGCCTGATTTTTCTTTATAAATTCAGGTTTAACACTTTGTTGTTAATGATAGAATAAAGATTGCATGTAAGAAGCTGTAATATAAAGACTTCAGATCCCATCCAGTTTATTTGTTCAACAAGGAGCATTCATAACATTCTTTTCAATTATAGAGTATTGGTGACAGGGTAGAATGTAGGTTAAGGGAGATGAAGACATTTTTAGGGTATTTTAATAACCTCAATCTTGAATACTTATTGATAGTAATACTTGGAATATAATATGTGAGCATTTAAGAAATGTTTGGGTATATTCACATGCCTGATGTAATACTACTTTTTTTTTTTTTTTTAGATTTTTTATTTATTTATTTGACAGAGAGAAATCACAAGTAGGCAGAGAGGCAGGCAGAGAGAGAGGAGGAAGCAGGCTCCCTGCTGAGCAGAAAGCCCGACGTGGGGCTCGAACCCAGGACCTGGAATCATGACCTGAGCCAAAGGCAGCGGCTTAACCCACTGAGCCACCCAGGCGCCCCTGTAATACTACTTTTAAGAAAAAAAATATTTGGGGTCAAATAGAAATAAGTGTATATGTGAAATAGGAGGAAAGACCAACCATTTGGGAGAAAAATACTATGCATTAATTTATGGTTTTAGCGTTGCTTATTTCTTTGACCATGAATATTAAGGAGAAGAAAAATGACCAAAGGTGACTAATGTCAAGATAATAGTTCTTGAAGTCAAGATGCAATGACTATAATAACTTTACTTTTTGTAAGAGTTGTGTTCAGAAAAATGACACTGTGGGCAGAGGACTTAAGAGAGATTGATAAGTAGTAATCTGTTTCTAAGCAAAAAGCCAAGTTCAAGTGTGGTTTTGGTGTAGACAGAAACTTTCCTAGGTTTGACATCACAGGGGCTGCCTGTCCTGTTTACTGTTTTGAGTTTACTATTTCAGAAGTTGCTTCGTATTTGAGTATGATTGCCCAAGAGTTAGAGTAAGCTGAGTTGGACCCAAAAGAAGGCTACAATCTCAGTAATTAGTTTGTTTGCATATTTTAGTGAAATCATGAGCAAATTGTAGCCAGGAATTGGACTCATACAAGGAATGACTAGGGATACAAAGAGCAATATTATGAGTATTTTTTTTTAAAGATTTTATTTATTTATTTGGCACATAGAGATCACAAGTAGGCAGAGAGGCAGGCAGAGAGAGGAGGAAGCAGGCTTCCCGCCGAGCAGACACCCCGATGCGGGGCTCGATCCCAGGACCCCGGGATCACGACCTGAGCCGAAGGCAGAGGCCTTAACCCACTGAGCCACCCAGGCGCCCCTATTATGAGTATTTTTATTAGATGTAATAGGTGTCTATTAACAATTCAGAAATTTAAACCAGCATAGAAGATAGAAAAGAGGTTGGGGGTTGGTGAGAGCATGCAGATTTAGCCCAACAGTCTTTGGTTCAGCCCATTTAGATCTTGTTCTGTGGATCCTGGGTGGAAGCTGTCTCATTCTCCAGGATCATCTTCTGGAAGATTCTTAGGAATCCTCAATTTGAGGTCTCTGGCTGGGATAGTCTTCCAGTAATTTGAGGATGTGTTATGTCACTGTAATTGAGAGCTGTGCATCCAAGGAGTTTTACTGCTATTTCAGTTGTCAACAAAATATGCCAAGGTCATTTCCATGGGGGTTCAAGTGCAGTCTTTCCCTAACAATGCTGCAAAAATAGCCGGTCACCTAATCTGAGAGCATGTTGAGCTGATTAAATATCTAGCAAGGGAAGATAAGATTGAACAGCTCTGGAAAATTATTATGTTAACTAGAATTTTTTATGGGAGAGAAAGGCTCCTGTATTAACCATATATTGCACAATTTCTAAAGATTCAGTCAGTGATTACCCGTAGAATTAGAAGGTATTGTGAACAGTGAGGACTCCTTGATTTCTACCATCAAGTGTGCTATGCTTGTTTCTGATTGACAGGGATATTAAAACCTAGAAACAAAAATCAAATTGAAACAGTTATTGTACCAGTTTTTCTATAAGAACATGAGTCTGCCTCTTCTCAACTTGAAATATATAAAACGTTAAGCATATATATCTGCTTGAATACATTTTATTTGCATTTAATCTATAAAGACTGAACTTCTCTTTTGATTGGTCAAATAAATCAATTTGGAGAGAACAGAGTTTTCAAAATAGGAAATCCAAAGATACTTTAAGTCTAAAAGTTTATTATTTTGATTTGGGGACCTAAGTTACAAAAGACAAAATCAAAAAGAATTTTAAATTATAATAATACATGAGCCTTAGTCGTGGTATCCAAAGGTAAAAAGTAGTTCCATGCAATATTTGAAAATACTATAGCAATAGGAATAATAATTATTAGGACCTTTAATCTTTTTAAATAAGGAGATTTTATTAAAAATGATTTTAAAAATGGCTTAGGCCCAGTGATACATATTAAGAGCATTCTTTCCCAAAATGGAAATGTTAAGATCATTAGAAATACCTAAGGTATATCACACTACAGCAAGTTAGGTGGTTGAGTTCACATCTTTGTAGCATTCGGTCAGCCCAGCTTGTCTTGTACCATCACTAAGATTCCATACTGTAGTCTAGCACCCTCCCAGGCCTTGTCCCTGCAGTAAGCATCAAACTGCAGCACACAATAGCAGTTGCTTATGATGTGCTTCCAAATTACTGCATAAGAAAGATAATTACATCTTCAGTTTAACACATTAGACTTTGTGTAATTCACAATTTTTACTACATAACTAAACACAGTGATTAGTTCAGCTGTTTATTTCCTTCTCCCCCCCCCCCCCCCCCCAAAGCATGACTTTTTTCCCCCTAAAGCATGAAGGAAGCAGTGCACTGATTTTACATTCTGGCTCAAGTTCCTTGATCTGGCCAACTCCTCCATAATGTTTTCCTGTCATTGCTACTGACAGTGTAATTCTCCAGAACAGAGTCTTAAACTCCAAACCACATCTACTGACACTGTAATCAATACTTCACGATTTTACGGCATGCACTTGCTCTAGAACTTCTAGCTTCTAAAACTGCTATTGAGAAGTCCACAGGTATCCCGATTCATAATCATTTTTAAAATTTAATTGTATTGAGTTATAATTCACATATAGGATTGTGTAAATTTAAGGTATACGACTTGTTGACTGATAAATTTATATATTGCAATATGATTACCACTGTAGTGTAACGAACACTTATATCATGTCACATAATTATCATTTCCTTTTTTGGTGGGAAAATTTAAGATCTAGTCTCTTAGTAACTAACTTTGAAGTTTATAATACGGTGTTGTCTATAATTACTATGTTGTTCGTTGAGTCTCCGGGACGTTTTTATCTTCTGGTTGCAAGTTTGTACCCTTACAGTGTCTCCCCAGTGTGCCCAGCCCCTGGTAACCACCATTGTACTTTCTGTTTTTATGAGTTCCCCGATTCCACATGTAAGTGATATTGTACAGTATTTGTCTTTCTCTGATTTATCTCACTTAGCTTAATGTCCTCAGGTTCATCCATGTTGTCATAGATGGCAGGATTTCATTCTTTCTCATGGCTGAGTAATATTGATCCTTTCTGAGTGACCCATTACCTCTCTCCCCTGCAAGCATGTTAAATCTGCTCGTCTCCATTTTTCTGAAATGTCTAAATATTGTGTCTTGATGTGGATCTATTTTCAACTATTTGTGATGGGAACTCATTGGACCCTTTGAGTTTTATAAACCCTGTCATTCAGTTTAGGAAGTTTCCTTGAATCACTTCATTAATTTTCTTTCTTTCTGTTCTCTGTTCTTTCTTTCTAGAACTCTTAATTATTTGTATACTGGATTCCATGGGCTGGTTGTCTGATTTTTCTGTTCTTCTTTATTTTAGTGTTCAATTTCCTAGAATATCTCTTCAACTTTATTTTCCATCCAACCAGTTCTACCTCCAGAGATATCTCATACTCTCTGTTTTCTGCTTTTGGAGGAATTTGCTATGTACATCTAATTGGTTCTCAGCTTTCTTCACTGTCAGCTTCTGAGTTAGTTTTCCTGGATCCTCTCAGTCAGTATTTGTCCACTTACTTTTTAGTTTCCAAAGTTTTTTGCTGCCTTCTCTCCATTTTTCATCTATATGAGTTTATATCTTTTAAACATTTCTTTACCATAGGTTTAGTAGGGTTGTAGGAGGGAAGTGAAATTTCATGTGTATTCACTACGCTATTTTTTTTTTAAGATTTTATTTATTTATTTGACAGATCACAAGTAGACAGAGAGGCAGGCAGAGAGAGGAGGAAGCAGGCTCCCTGCCGAGCAGAGAGCCCTACACGGGCCTCCATCCCAGGACCCTGGGATCATGACCTGAGCCGAAGGCAGAGGCTTTAACCCACTGAGCCACCCAGGCACCCCTTCACTACGCTATTTTACCAAAACGCTGCTCATTTTTTTTAAACTACTCTTTTACAACCGTTTTATATTATTGACTTAATTCTCCTGTCTATTAAAGGCAAGTGTTCATTATGGTTTCATCCTCCTCTTTTTGGTCTTCTCACATAACATACTTTTTCCTCAGCTTTATTTATTATTTTTTAATGTAATATTTTCTTCACATACTTACATGTTTTTTTCTCTCCCTGAAGTAAAGCACATCACATAAACTCTATACCCCTCTTAGGAGACAGCTGACATAGAAGACCCTCTCCCATCTTACCTCTGCCTATTCCTGAAATCATCCATTCTCAGCGCTGTCAGCATGTTTGATGCTATTAAACTGCTGCTGCTTCTCTCTGTGTTCTCTGAGCATGTCACACCTCCCCTGTGCTTCTGTATTTTTGTACATGGCTATTCCTACTTTTTGGGATGTTGGCTCCAGCTACTGATTTCTCTCCCCAGCCCCTCCCTCCTTTCCTGATAGACTTCTGAAGTCTTAAGAATCTCTGCCTAAGTAGTCTCTTTCTGAAGCTTTCTTTCGTCTTGCTTCAATCCTTCAAGCTATAGTCTTATCCCCTCTATTTATAGCACGTAGAATACCTTAGTACCATTATTTATTTATATAGTCTGACTACTTCAACTGGATCATGACTGAAACTAGGGAACAGATACTTTCCCTCTCCATTGTGCCATTTTACTATGACTGTGTAGATGGATATATAAATAAATGTGCTCTGTAAACCACAAAGCACTATTACATTATGATGTTAATTGTGTTCAGTGATTTTCAAGAGGAAGTTGCCTTTTTGATAATTAAACATCTTCAGTTTTTTTATTATACAATTTCACCTTTCTCATCATTTACTTTTATAAAATATAAGACATATGATTACTTGGGATGGGGGTGAGGACTGTACAGATGAGAATTTTTCAGTTCATTGAGAAGACATTTACATCTAGCAACTTGGCTATTTATAAATAAGAGAAATTTGGGGTCATTATTAAGGAGGTGAAGGGATAAGCCTTTGATTTAATTTATTTTCTTTCTCATCACTTTCTCCTTACAGTGCTCAGATCTAAGATGCTATCCTCAAATAGGACATAGAGCAATTTCTTACACTCCTGGGTTAATCTTCTGGTTAAATCAGTACCATATATGTGAAAGTGTGTAATAGACTTATTCTGACCCTGACTTCATTCTTTCTTTCTTCCTATCTATTTATTTATTTTAAAGATTTATTTATTTATTTTGGGAGAGCGAGCAGAGGGAGAAGGAAAGAGAGAGAATCTCAAGCGGACTACCTGCTAAGTATTTACTCCCCCAGAGTGTGGAGCCCTGTGCGGGGCTATTTTTCATGACCCTGAAATCAGGACTGGAGCCAAAACCAAGAGTCAGTTGCTCAACTGACTGAGCCATCCCGGCGTCCCTCGACTTCATTTTTTTGTGTGTGTCACTCTCCTTAACTTCTTTTTTTTAAGTCTTTCAGAAATCATTCAGACTTCGTGAACATTAACTATAGATACACTTAATGTATTTTTAAAATAATGAGTACCTGTGGTGCTTTACTAGAAAATACATTATAAAGCTGAATGTTGTAGAACAAATCTTTTTTCTGAAAAATAATGTTGGAATTGGGATTTTTTTCCCCACAACTAAGGATTTGGTGTAAGTGTGTTGCAAAAACAAAGATAAAGCTATGTAAGTTTTAATAATAATTTAAGATAATAAAGTATTAAATGAGCTTAAAGGAATTGATTTTATAAGGAGTTACTCATTTTTTCAACCAAAACTTCTTTCATTGTATCTTGAACTCTGCCACCTTTGCCCTTACTTTTAGTTTATGACCTAATTCCCAACATCAGGAAAATATGAAAGCCATCAAGATGAGAACTCTCCCTTAAAGTATTCCTCCTTCTAGCCCCGTATAACTCCCCCCCCCCCCCCCCCCAGCATTTCAGTCTTTGCTCTCTAAATTTTTACCTCTCTCTCTGATATCAGCAACTCCTTTTCTCTGGGTTTTTCCTGTCAGTACTTATTCTATTTAGGTCTTTTCCGTCTTGAAAAAAATAATAATTCTTTAACCTGTGTATTACTCCAGCTACTGACATCTTTTTCCCCTTCAGATACCTATACTTACTGTCTTAGTTTGCTTATGCCCCATTCATTCCTCAACCTTCCACAGTACACACCCTGCCGCTACATCACTCCAGCTATTTTTGCCTAATCTACTGTCTGGTGACTTCATCATTGCTAAATTCAGGGGACACTTCCCCATCCTTACCTTACTAGCCTTCTTTGCAGCTTCTGATACTATTTACTATTCTGCCCTTTTTCAAAATCTTTTTTTTTTTTTTTTTTTTTTTTTTTTGGACAGTGCTTCTCTTTGGTGTCACTTTACTCTCATAGCTTTAATTACTGTGGATATGCTGATTATAGTAAATTGGTGTCTTCAGCTTTCTCTAGAGCTTTAGACGTGTTTATTCAGCTTGGCATTTTCACTTAGGTGTCTCATATGTACTGTAGACTCAACCTGCACAAGACAGAACTGCCATCTTCTTGTTCCCTCAGATCTTTTCCTCCTGCCGTTTTTTTTTTTTTATTTCAGTCAGTAATATGCCGTTAACCTATTGCCAGAGCAGAAATCATTTTCTTTGACACCTCTTCCTTCTGCCCAGAGTTCAGTCACCAGGTGCTATTGGTTCTGCCTTACATCGCTCCAGTCTACCCTGTATGGCAGCCGCCATTCTGTGGCCACCACCATCATCTTTCACCTGAGTAATTTTAACACTGTTTACTTTTAACTGGCTTCTCTGCCTTCTGTTCTTATTTACTCTCCCTAAGCATTCAAATGGCAGCCAGAGATATTTTTTTCAAATAAAATATAATTGATATTTTCTTTTTTTTTTTTTTAAAGGTTTTATTTATTTATTTGAGAGAGAGAGAGTGCGCACAAGCAGGGAGGGGGGGAAGGGAAAAGCAAACTCCCACCACTGAGCAGGGAGCCTGACGTGCATCACACCACCCTGAGCTGAAGGCAGACGCTTAACTGATTGAGCCACCCAGGCATCCCTTTTCTTTATTTTTTTTTTTTAAAGATTTTATTTATTTATTTGACAGACAGAGATCACAACTACTTGTGCAGAGAGGCAGGCAAAGAGAGAAGAAGGGAAGCAGGCTCCCCACTGAGCAGAGAGCCCGACGTGGGGCTCGATCCCAGGACCCCGGGATCATGACCCAAGCTGAAGGCAGAGGCTTTAACCCACTGAGCCACTCAGGCACCCCCACCCAGGCATCCCTAATTGGTATTTTCTTATTAAAGAAATTTTTTTTAAACTTTTTTTTTTCTTACAATTTTATTTATTAGTTTGACAGAGAGAGAGCACAAGCAGAGGGAGTGGGAGAGGGAGAGAAGCAGGCTTCCCGTAGAGCAGGGAGCCCGATGTGGGGGCTCGATCTCAGGACCCTGGGATCATGACCTGAGCCAAAGGCAGATGCTTAACAACTGAGCCACCCAGGTGCCCCTCTTATTAAAGAAATCTTAAATGGAGTGCTTCCTGTTATTCTTGGAGTAAAAAGACTTATGTTGTGGTTCTTGATTAATGCCATCAGCCTTATCCCCCGTTGTTTATGGTGTCTATTCTCCCTCAGATGGTTTTCTTTCATTTCATTTGTCTTCACATTGTGTTTTCCCCTTAACTCATAACACACACACACACACACACACACACACACACACACACACACCCCCCAGCAGTTTCTGAAGTCTGATCTGGGAACTGCTAGTTACCCCTCACACACAGTCCTTTCAGAGGGTCCATGTGGTTGGCACTGTTTTCATTGTAGTGCTATGATACTGCAGTTGACCCTTGAATAACATGGGGGTTGGGGTTGGGCTCCGATAGCCCACCACTATGTAAAATTCATATATAAGGACGCCTGGGTTGCTCAGTGGGTTAAAGCCTCTGCCTTCAGCTCAGGTCATGAGGGTCTTAGGATCCAGCCCTGCATCGGGCTCTCTGCTCAGCGGGGAGCCTGCTTCCTCCTCTCTCTCTCTTTGGCTGTGCTCTCTGCCTACTTGTGATCTTTGTCTGTCAAATAAATAAAATCTTTAAAAATAAATAAATAAAATTCATATATAATTTTTACTTCCCCAAGAACTTCACTACTAATAACCTTACAGATAAACAGTAGATTAATACATATTTTGTATATTACATGTGATACATAGTGTATTCTTACAATAAAGTAAACTTGGAAAAAGAAAATGTTAAGAAAATCATAAAATATACTTATAGTACTGTATTATATTTATCAAAAAAAATCTGCATATAAGTGGACCACGCAGCTCAAACCCATGTTGTTCAAGGGTCATTGGTATTTCCTTTTCTTATTGTCTCATGAATGTACAGTGGGTTTTTTGCAAAGGTGTCATAACATGATGATGTCATTGCTCTGGTGGCTAATAGGTATATGCTTTTGCATTCTCTGTTTTTAAAAGTTCCCATTTAAAAAAATCTAATAGGGTAAATAATGATAGATATAACAAAAACTCTTGAGAGTCTTCAGTAATATCCAAGAGAGTAAAGGGGTCCTGGGTCAAAAGAGTTCAAGAATTGCTGTTTAGGCTTCATTTCAGTGGTGTTTCTTTTGGGAAGTTTTTGCTTAGGTCCTCTACCAGAGTAACCATTGAGTAACCTCTGTGGTTTGCACTTGCCCTATCATAGCACTTATCATACTATACTGTGGTGTGTTGTTTATCTGTCTAGACCAGTAGACGCAGAAAGCTCTATAGAACAAGGAACTCTGCTGTATCCCCAGTACTGAGCACAGTTCTGAATACGTAGTAAGTGCTCAATAAACCATGTTGAGTGACTCTCTTCGAAGGTATTGGGGGATATGAGGACTATAACTTGTTTGAAATTATCACCATTTTGTACTTTAGTGATACATTCATTTCTTAATTTTTTGACCCACCAATATCTGAAAGGGTTTTAGAAAACAAGTTGTGTATGTGTGTTTGTCGAGTGTTACAGTACACACACGTATACACACACGTACACATACATATATAGAAAGGAAATGTATATATATTAGAGCAGGAAGAACCTATTTCTAAGTCTTTGCCTTCCCAAACCATGGAGCCTTGGACAAATCTTTTTATTACTTTGAATCTGACTTTCCTCATCAAATAGTGGGATTGAACTAGATTATCCAAAACCTTTTTCCTATATGATATTCTGTGATTACATGTGAAAGGTGTCAAAAATGTATTATGTGATTTATATTTATATTTTATTAAAAATGCACATACATTTAGTTTTATCCAAATATTAAAATAACTTTGTTTTTACAGGAAAGATGATAAAGACTATGCTTTAAAACAAATAGAAGGAACTGGGATCTCTATGTCGGCATGTAGAGAAATAGCAGTAAGTGAAGTTCTTTTTATAATCATTATTATCAATTGACTGATGAGTGTCAACTATGTAGGTCTCTGAATTGTGTTTGTCACATATACACATTAATTGAAAGTTGGTAAATATTTTTCTTATTGACAATCTATAGAAAAATACGTTTGTTTCCTAAGAGAAGTAAAGGCATGTAGTTCTAGCAGGAATAACTATGTAAATCCATTTGTTTGGGAGTAAGTCAGTATTAGTTGTTTATATAAATGTGTATTTTTCCAATAAATGTCACTAAATATTAAGGGTCCAGTTATTCATATTATTTCATTGGGTGCAATAAAAATAAATGTGTATGAATCTATATGTTAGTTCATTAAAATTAATATTTCTATTTTAATAAAATGAGATTGATGTCATTACTTACATGAACTTAAAATGAGATTGTATTATTTGATTTTCATTTTGTCTGTTCATTTGAATATGTAAAAATATGTGCTGTTTTCTTTTGGAAGCATAGCTTTCCATATGGTGTTAGAATCTCATTTTGATTCCAAAGGAAAACATTCATGTTAATGCATTACTAAACAATTATTCACACATTTAAACTGAGAATTACTTCCATGAGATTTTACTTCAGTTGTTACTATTGTAACACTGTGGATCCAAATTTGTCTTCTTTTTTTTTTTTTAAAGATTTTATAGATCACAAGTAGGCAGAGAAGCAGGCAGAGAGAGAAGAGGAAGCAGGCTCCCCGCTGAGCGGAGAGCCCCATGCGGGGTTTGATCCCATGACCCTGGAATCATGACCCGAGCCGAAAGCAGAGGCTTTAACCCACTGAGCCACCCAGGCGCCCCCAAATTTGTCTTTTCTGACTATAATCAAAATATTCTAGAATATGTATTAAAATCTTTGTTTTTGTCACTTTTAGACCTTGTATCTGTCTACAGATAATAGGCTGTTGTAACCTGGATATATTAATTTAAATAATTTTACCCATTTAACAGATTCTATACCACTGGGGTTTCTGTTAACAGCCATTTGTTGTGTATTATGTTGATGAGAACTAGAGTAGGTAAAAGTAAAGAAACAGAGCAAGTGAGAATCCCTGGCCTTAAATATTTACACACCGATGAGGTAAGGCACTCATAAATCTTATAATAATAGTGTACGGGAAGAAAAAAAAGGGCACCTGTATGGCTCAGTTGGTTAAGCAACTGCCTTCGGCTCAGGTCATGATCCTGGAGTCTGGGGATCGAGTCCCGCATTGGGCTCCCAGCTCCATGGGGAGTCTGCATCTCTCTCTGACCTTCTCCCCTCTCGCGTTTTCTCTCACTCTCTCTCTCAAATAAGTAAATAAAATCTGAAAAAAAAAAAAAAGTGTATGAAGAGCAATGATAGAAGTATTTGGAGAGTGAGAAAATTACCCACATCTCAAACCAAGAGAATCAAGGAAGGTTGCAGGTTTTGGAAGACATGTAAGAATTACCTCCATGAGGGGTGCCTGGGTGGCTCAGTGGGTTAAGCCTCTGCCTTTGGCTCAGGTCATGGTTTCAGGGTCCTGGGATCGAGCCCCTCATCAAGCTCTCTGCTCAGCAGGGAGCCTGCTTTCCTTTCTTTCTGCCTACCACTCTGCCTACTTGTGATCTCTCTCTGTCAAATAAATAAATAAAATCTTAACAAAAAAAAAACAAAAAAAAAAAAAAAAAAAGAATTACCTCCATGAGGGAAGAGTAGAGGTGAGGTGGAGGGCATTCTTTCATAACCAAAGGTATGCCATGTTGGAAGTTATATTTCAAGTAATTGGTAGATTTTTAATGTTCTTGAATCTAAAGGAAGGATATCTGTACCTTAACTATCAGTTCTTCAATATCTACACTTCTACATATTCTAGTTAGCTTTGAAGAATTAAAATCCATTAAACTGTGGTTAGTGATGTTAGATGTCATGATGGAGATTACCTTTGGGGAGGGCCAGGGAGTGACAGAAGGGGGAGACAAGGGACCTTCAGGATTCTGTTTCTTGATCTTGATCTGGGTCTGGTTATGTGGGTTTACTGTGTGAGAACTCACTGCACTGTGCATTTATGGTTTTTGTGCTTCTCTCTTTATTAAACTTGAGCAAAATGTTTTAAAAAAAAACTCATTCATTTTAGGAACAGGCATTCTTCATGTATATGTTAACTGTAAATTCAGTTTGGCATAGAAAGAAATACAAAAACTTACTTTTAATGTGTCTGATTGTGGTTCTTCAATCTAAAGTGAGCAGAAATTTTTATTTTTGATGAAATTTACTAATTTTTCCTTTTTATGACTATTGATTTCTGTATCTGGCTGAATAAATCTTTACTTATGGTTGTGAAGAAATTTTCTTTTGTTTTCTTCTAAAAGCTTTTGTTTTTTTGTTTATGTATACTTAAGTCATTTTTCTTTGTATAGGTGTGATGTAAGGTTTGAGCTTCTTTCTCACCTTACCCCCTATGAATGTACAGTTGTTGTAACATCACTTTTTAAAAAAGATTCTTCCCGCATTGACTTTGTTTGGCACCTTTGTAAAAATTTAAGTGACTGTGTAAGTATGGACTATTTCTGGGCTCTATTTTGTTCCATCTTTGTCTATACTTACGCCATTATCAGGTCACTCTAGCTTTACAGCAAGATTTAAAGTAAGATTGTATATGGCCACCAGCCTTATTTTTCTGTTTCAGGATTGTACTATTTTAGGTCCTTTGCATTATCATATAAACTTTTGAATCAGCTTGTCAGTTTTTATTTCAGTAATATGCCTGCTGGGATTATGGTTTGGATCAATTCAGGGAATATTGACACATCCAAACCATGAATCTAAAAAGATATAGTTTCAGTTTTTAAGGTTTTCTTTAATTTTCTCTACAGCATTTTATAGTTTTTTAGTTGTAGAGGTTTTGTACACCTTCTGTTAAATTCATTTCTAAAGAGCTTCATGTTTTCTGGCACTATTGTATATGGGATTATTTTTAAAATTTTAACTTAAAATTTTATTTCTCATTTGTTTGCTTCTATACTTAGAACTTTAAAAAGAAAAAATAGAACTTTTAAAATATTGTACATTTTAGATACATATGTAAATTCACTGGCAGGTTTTGATGATACATGCAGATTTTCTGCATAAATAATTATGTATGCAATTTAGGATAGTTTTCCTTCTTTCCATCTTTTTATTTTTATTTCTTTTCTTTTTGCACTGGCTCGGGACTTTCATATAATGTTGAAGAGTAATCAGGATGGATGTCTTTGACTTGTTCCCAATCTTGGTGAAAGTGTTTTCAGTGTTTCACCATTAGGTAAAATGCTAACCATAGGGTTTTTTTTAATAAATGCTATCAGTTAGACTAAGGAACTTCCTTCTATTTTTTTTATAAGTGGTATCAAATTTTTCTACATGTACCAAAATGACCTTGTAGTTCTCTTTTATTCTGATACATTGGTAGACTGCATTGATTTGTAATGTTTATCTAGTTTTGCATTCTTGAAATAATTCTTGCTTGGTTATATATTGCTAGGTTTGATTTAGTAATATGTTGTTAAAAAGCTTTAAGTGTATGAATTTGAAGGATGTTGGTCTATAATTATGTTTCCTGTAATGTCTTTGTCTTTGGTATCAAGATTGTGCTGCCCTCATGAAACACATTAGGCAGCCTTTTTTCATCTTCCATATTCTGACAGTTTCCGTAAGATTGATAGTTTTTCTTCCTTAAATGTTTGATAGAATTCACCAACCAATATTATTTACTTAGTAGATAAAGAGCTCTTCAGATTTTTTCATCTTGTGTTTGATATATTGTATTTTTTCTATAATTTGTCTATTGCCTTTTTTTTTTTTTAAGATTTTATTTATTTATTTATTTATTTGATAGAGATCACAAGTAGGCAGAGAGGCAGGCAGAGAGAGAGAGGAGGAGGCAGGCTCCCTGAGGAACAGAGAGCCCAATGTGGGGCTCAATCCCAGGACCCTGAGATCATGACATGAGCCGAAGGCAGAGGCTTTAACTCACTGAGCCACCCAGGCGCCCCAATTTCTTTCTTTTTTTTTTTTTTTAAAGATTTTATTTAATTGACAGAGAGATAGGGAGAGGGCACGTGAGCACAAGCAGGGGGAGTGGCAGGGAGAGGGAGAGGGAGAAGCCGACTCCCCACTGAGAAGAGAGCCCAATACGGGGCTCAGTTCCAGGACCTTCGGATTATGACCTGAGCCGAAGGCAGACGCTTAACTGACTCAGCCACCCAGGCACCTCTGTAATTTGTCTATCTCTAATTTGTCTATTTTGTTGTTGAATTTATTAGCACAAAGTTGTTCATAATATTCTGTAGATTTCACATCTATAGTTTCTGTGGTGATCTCCTATTTCATTGCAGGTTGTAATTTGTGTTTTCTGTTTATATCATTGATCTCTGTTCTTATCTTTATTCTGTTTTTCCTTCTACTTTGGGCTTACACATCTCTTTTATCTTCTTAAGATGGAACCTTAGATAAGTGATTTTAAATTATTCTTTTCAATAAGCAATTAAAACTATAAATCTTCCACTAAGCTGTGTTCTACTTGTATTCCATAAGTTTTGTTATGTTGTATTTTCATTGTCATTTAGTACAGAATATTTTTAGTTTTCTTTGTGATTTTTGTCTTTTATTTGTGGATTATTTAGAAATACATTGTTTAGGGGCACCTGGGTGTCTCAGTGGGGTAAGCCTCTGCCTTCTGCTCAGGTCATGATCTTAGGGTTGTGGGATCGAGCCCCACGTCAGGCTCTCTGCTCAGTGGGCCCCCTCTCTCTCTGCCTACTTGTCATCTCTCTCTCTGTGTCAAATAAATAAAATCTTTAAAACATATATATGTTGTCTAATTTTAGGGGTGCCTGGGTGGCTCAGTTGGCTAAGTGTCTGACTCTTGATTTGGCCTAAGGTCATGATCTCAAGGTTGTGAGATTGAGCCCTGCATTGGGCTCCATGCTCACCGTGGATTCTGCTTGTCCCTCTTCCTCTGCTCCTCTTATCACAACACACTCTTTGTTTCTCACAGTCTCTCGAATAAATTAATTAAATTTTAAAACATATATATAGTTAATTTTTAAACATGTATGGAATGGAATGGAAAACCCAGAAATGAATCCATAATTATATGGTCAGTTGATTTTTGACAAAGGAGGAATGAATATACCATTGAAAAAAGTCTCTTCAGCAAATGGTGTTAGGGAAACTGGACAGCTAAACTGGACTTGCAAAAGAATGAAACTGGACCACCTACTTTCACTATAAACAAAAATAAACTCAAAATGAATTAAAGACCTAAATGTGAGATCTGAAACCATAAAAATCCTTGAAGAGAGTACAGCAGTGATTTCTCTGTCATCGGCTATAGAATAATTTTTCCAGATCTGTCTCTGGAAGCAAGAAATATGAAATCCAAAGTAATCTATTGGGACGACATCAAAATAAAAGGTTTTTGCACAGCAAAAGAAACAGTTAACAAAATTAAAAAGGCAATCAACTTAACAGAAAAAGGTATTTGCAAATCACATATCTGATAAAGGGCTAGTATCCAAAATATATTAAGAACTGATACAGCTCAACACCCAAAAAACAACCCAATTAAAAAATGCACAGAAAATATGAACATTTTTCCAAAGAGGACATCCAGATAGCCAACAGACACAAAAAAGATGCCCAACATCACTCATCATCAGGAAATGCAAATCAAAACTACAATGAGATATTACCTTATACCTGTCAGAATGGCTAAAATAAAAAATACAAGAAATAACAACTGTTGGTGAGGTTGTGGAGAAGAAGGAACCCTGGAGCACTGTTGGTGAGAATACAAACTGGTGCAGCTACTGTGGAAAACAGTATGGATTTTCCTCAAAAAGTCCCAAACAGAACTACTCTACAGTTCAGTAATCACACTACTGGATATTTACCACAGAAATTCACAGGGATACATGCACCGCTCTGTTTATTGCAATATCACTTTTGATATCCAAATTATGGAAGCAGCCCAAGTGTCCACTGCTAGATGAGTGAATAGAGAAAAGTGTGTGTGTGTGTGTGTGTGTGTGTGTGTGTGTGTGCGTGCACGTGCACACATGTGCACACATACGCACACAAAAATATTCAGCCATAAAAAAAGAATGGAATCTTGCCATTTGCAACAATATGGATGGAGCTAGAGAATATAATACTAAGTGAAGTAAGTCAGTTAGAGAAAGACAAATACCATATTATATTACTATTTAGAATTAAACAAAACAAGCGAAAGGGGAAAGAGTCAAACCAAGAAATAGACTCTGTAACTATAGAGAACAAACTATTACTAGAGGGGAGTGGGTGGGAGATGGATGAAATAGGGGTTGGGGATTAAAGAGTACACTTACTACCATGATGAGCACTGAGTAACATATAGAATTGTTGAATCACTGTATTGTGCACCTGAAACTAATATAACGCTGTTATGTTAACTGCTGGAATTATAATTAGAAAACTTAATAAAATTTTTTTTAAACATGTGAGTCTTTTGGGATAATTTATTGCTGATTGCTAATTTATTTCCATGTGGCCAGAGCAAAGAGATCCTATATTTTAGAGACATATACTGAAATATTTACAGGTGAAATCATGTCAGATCTAGGATTTATTTCAAAATAATTCAGGCTAAGGTGGGAGGATGGGGTATGAATGTTGATAAAATGAGATAGGCTGTATCAACACAGGAGTCTGTTTTACTACTCTATTTTTTTTTAAAGATTTTATTTATTTAGTTGACAGAGATCACAAGTAGAGAGACAGGCAGAGAAAGAGAAAGGAGGAAGCAGGCTCCCCTCTGAGCAGAGAGCCTGATGCGGGGATCCTGGGATCATGACCTGAGCCTAAGGCAGAGGCTTTAACCCACCAAGCCACCCAGGCGCCCCTTACTATTCTATTTTATTTACGTTTAAAAAATTCTATAATAAAAAATCCAAAAGAAAAAAATATCCCGTCTCTTGGTGCATCTTATCAGTCCTCTTCCCTTCGTTAAGTCTTCCTCTGAGAAGTCCTTTTTACCCACCAGCCATCTCCTCTATTCTCTTACAGTCTGCCCCCAGTTTGTTTTCTTTCATAGCACTTATAATAAATTACAAGACACTGCTTTTTGTTGGTTTCTATTTTCACTACACTGTAATATATTTCTTCACCAGCGTGTGCTAGGTGTGACACAGTCTTTGTTCAGTAAGTACCTGTAAATGGGAGTGGGAAGAACTCCAAGCACTTCTAAAGTTAAGAGCATTGCATGTCTTCATCCTCATTGTATTGTTTGTGGTTTGTTTTGTATTTCCAGAATTTCTTGCTAGGTAGAATCCCTTAAGCTTATTGGTTTTCAAACTGTGCTTCAGTGGACGATCAGTAGTATTCCAAGAGGCAGCCTTGTAGCTGGAATAAGGTAGCGAGGGAAGCAGAAGTAAAACTGCAGACTCTACTTTTAAAGTTCACATCTGTTTTAATCTAGGCATCTCAGGGTTTGCTTTTGGTTTTATTCTTAACAACTCGCAAGAATTTGATTGAATAAACTTTCCACAGCTTTAACAAAATAATTGAAATAATTTTGAAATATTATTCTGTATACTGTTGTAGTAATTTCAACTTACCTATCATCATACCCATGGCATAAATGTAGAATTTATTATTTTTGCCATGTTGTAACATTTTAATATTAGAAACCGGTGTTATTTTGAGAATATCAGAAGTTTTATATCCTATTTTCTCACTGGTCTAGGTGTTATTTATTGACAAGATACAGTTTTAAATGTTATTAATTTATTTTTTATTTATTTGTACTTTAAGGGTTGAAATTAAGTATGATATTGTATGGTACAACTGGAATGAATTAAGTTGATAAAGAATGATGTATTAAGACATTTGTATTTTTAGTAGTACTCTTAGTACAGGAAATTTTAAGATTTTATTTCCAGTAGAATTAAAAGAATTTAGGTGATTTCTGTGATAGAAACCGTTGCTTAAATTTATTCAAACCTTTTCTTTAAATTTTTTTTTAACATAAAATCCTCAGAAAGACCAAAAAAAAAAAAAAAGAAAAGGTATCTACATGCTATGGGCTGGCTCTATGTGGTGATGAAATGCTGAAGTGCTTTTCATCAGCTGGGAGAACTTTGGGATGTTTCCACAGCGTCAGAGTACCAGACTTAAAGTACTGCCTGTAGCACTTAAAGTCCTGGCCAGATTACCGGTGCTTTACCTAGCTTTGCCACTTACCAGCTTTTAGGACTCAAGACAAGTTACTTAATTTCCTTGTGTTCTCGTTCTCTCATTTGTAAAATGATAATAGTGTCTCATGGGGTTTATTGTGAGGAACTTAGCATACTTCTTTGGGCCCGATAAACTCTTGGTAAATATTAGCTACTCTCAATAAATCATCAGTTACCACTGCTGCAGCCACAGCATTAGGATTGTGTGCTTACTTGCATTTGTCTCCCACTCGAGGACTTCAGCAAGTCTTAGCACATTTTATATGCCAGGACTTAGTACATCTCCACAGTGGCTGGCGTGAAGGAGGCATTTGCTTAATGGTAGTCCTGCCAAATGTAGCCCAGCTCCCTGATTTTTTGGAAGTACTTCAATAAAAATATTGACTTAGACGTAATTCCCCACCGAAACTCAGTTTCCATCTCTAACCCCATACCGACCCATCTCCTGATAAATCTCCCCTACCCAATATTAGAGTGTTTTACTTAGTAATAGTAGTTATTTACTATATTAGTTTGCCAAGGCTGCCAGAACAAAATACTATGAACTGGGTGACTTAAACAACAGAAACTTACTTTCTCAGAGTCTGCAGAGTTGGTTTCTTCTGCGGCTTCTCCTGGGCTTGCAGACAACCACCCTCTTGTGGCCTCTTCAGTGGCTGTCTATCTGTACAAGCTGCCCTGGTGTCTCTCTGTGTGTCCTGACCTCCTCCTCTTAGAAGGTCACCATTCAGATTGGATTAGGGCCACCCTACTGACCTTATTTTAACTCAGTTGCCTCTATAAAGGCCTTGTTCTCAAATACAATCACATTCTGAGGTACTGGGGGTTAGGGCTTCAACAAGAATTTGGGGAGATTCAGTCCATAACACTGTTACTTACTTACTTACTTACGATTATAATTACTTATAATAATGATAGTTCTTATTGTTAATATATTATTAAATCATTACCCTGGAAGATTTGTTGTCTGACTAGTCAGCTGGATGGTTTAAAAATAGAAGAGGATTAGCTTTTTTAAGACGTAGATTTTTTGAAGAAATGGAATAAGGTTTTATGATAAAAGCAGTGATCTTAGTCCACAGATCAGAAGCAAAGCGTGTGTTGTATATGCCTTTTAATTTGTATGTATTGTTTATTCACAAATTCATTATTCACCAAAAACTTAATGAGTGCCTACCAGGTGCCTAGGCAGGGTGCTAGAAGGTAGCAATCGTGAGCAAAACATGTAGCTGCCATTGGCCAGTTCACAACCTAGTATATACTTAAAATACCTGTGCCTCTGGAATGTAAGGAGAAATAGTTCCCCAGTGTATTAGGTCTTAAGAAAGTGTTGGTATTTGGGGCACCTAGGTGGCTCAGTCTCTGCCTTAAGCTCAGGTCATGACTTCGGTCGTGGGATCGAGCCCTGCACCAGTCTCCCAGCTCAGCTGAGAGCCTGCTTCT
The DNA here is from genome assembly GCF_002288905.1 of Enhydra lutris kenyoni. Lineage (NCBI taxonomy): Eukaryota > Metazoa > Chordata > Mammalia > Carnivora > Mustelidae > Enhydra > Enhydra lutris. The sequence continues at coordinate 885,285 of NW_019154155.1, read as the reverse complement.
CACTCTCCCCGTGCCTGCCTCTGTGCCTGCTTATGCTCTCTATCTCTCTTGTCAAATAAATAAAATCTTTAAAAAAAAGTGTTGGTATTAGACCTTAGAGTGCTGACTTTGTACTTTAAAACCCAATTAATTAATTTTAAAAGCATTAAAATCCTGATTTGAACCACTACCTAGGACTGTGATCATGAGCAAGTTATTTAATCCCCTCAAACCACTATTTCCTCATTTATTAAATTAGAAGTAATATAAATATTTCATAGGGTAATTCATGATTCAGTGACATAATGCATGTCATATGTTTAGCACCATACTTGGCACTTACGAAGAACTTAATAAAATGGTTGCTGCTGGTTTTGTTTTGTTTTTTGTTTGTTTGTTTGTTTGTTTGTTTTCCAGTACAGGAGCTAAGCCTTATCTTGGAGGTGAAATTGAGGAGATACTAAGAATAGCTTTTTATGTAGGTTTCTAATAATTGGAGAGAACTTTTGCCAGAGCTTTGGAGTTTGTTATAATTTCTACCCTGCCAGTTTCCAGAAAGGATTTGAAATAGTGCCTGAGAAGTGTGTTCCAATCATGAGGTAATGGAGAAAACACTGACCCAGAACTAAGATGAACTTAGCACTGGGTTTAGTTCTGGAGCCAGCTGGATGATCCTGGGTAATCCCGAAGTCTAGACTTTCCCTATCAGATTCTTTGCCTTCTTTATTAATTAGGAAATGGTTAATCTTAGATACTGACCTTTAGGTTTCTGAAGCTTTGTGTACAATCTCTGAAGTCTTGTAAGTTTGAAATTATATTCTAAAAGCAGAAATCTATAACTTGAATTTAATCTTCCTCCTGAATAAAGTAATTATCACTTTCCAGAGAATAATGATTAATATAAATGAGTATTTAATAATAGTCCATTCATAGTCTTTCCTTGGCTGAATTCATTTCAGAATCCCTAATATATTGTTAACATTGCATTTATATTCTTGTTTTGGAAGCAGTGTTCTTATAAAAGGTACTAAAGTCATAAGTTCTAAAACCTTGACTTTCTCACATGGCTGTCATGTATTTGGAAAACATTTGGAAGGCACTGTGTAACTCGGTTTTAACTGATAAAGACATAGTATCAGGCTTCTTGAGAAATTTTTTCTTGACATTGTTACTGCTGTTGTTCCTTTTTTTTTTTTTTTTTTTTCCTGGCAGAGTAGGAATAGTTTTTAACTGATGGATTATTAGGCCCACTTTGGTTAATAAATGAGAATGAAATAAGGCAATAAAAGTTTTTTTTTTTAAAGATTTTATTTATTCATTTGACACAGAGAGAGAGATCACAAGTAGGCAGAGCAGCAGGCAGAGAGAGAGGAAGGGAAGCAGGCTCCCTGCTGAGCAAGGAGCCCTATGAGGGGCTCTATCCCAGGACCCTGGGACCATGACCTGAGCCGAAGGCAGAGGCCCAACCCACTCAGCCACCCAGGCGCCCCGCAATAAAAGATTTTAAATAGAATGTCCTTTTAGGAAATGAGAAAGGTTAAGCCATAAAAATGTGTTCTGCTTAGATGCCTATGTCTGTATAAGTTCTTTATTATTTTATTAAAATTTATAAAATCTTAATCAACTGCATAATTTAGTGCCTAAAAAAATAGATGCTATATCTCACAGAATTACAGATTTTAATTTTCATCTGATATTTGATATCGACAAATGTTATATTTTCTAATGTTGCAGTTTTTTAAAAGCTGTTGATTGAACTGTACACTTAAAATTGTTTAAACGGTGATTTTAATGTTGTATATTTTATCACAATTAAAAACCAAAACAAAAGTAAAAACCAACTAAGCAATAACAACAAAACAGATTTACTCAGTTATATCGTCTCAGTATCTTTTCTCCAGAGTTTTTCTGCATTTGTTACTGAAGCACATATCTGGACACTTTCAAAATAGTGTGGGTACTTACTAGATTTTTAGGATTGATTACCATTGGGTTTATATTTCTGTGAATTACAAATGTATGATTTAACATTATTTTCATGGCAAAGATTTTTAATTGCTCTTCCTTGTTTTGCAGTTACTTCGAGAGCTTAAGCATCCAAATGTCATCTCTCTTCAAAAGGTTTTTCTGTCTCATGCTGATAGGAAAGTATGGCTTCTGTTTGACTACGCTGAACATGACCTCTGGGTAAGGTGAATTGCTGGTAGACATCGAGCCATTGGTTTCAGTCAGGGATTAAGAGTGACTAGAAACAATTTTAATTTATCTTACTATGAGATTTACATTTTAAAAATAAAAGTGACCTCATAGAATGTGATTGATGAATTACCAAGTCTAGGGTATTTTACTTTGTATTACTACATTTTGATCTTATCAGAGTAAACTTTGTAACATGCTACAGAAAAATAGTACAATCTGAAGAGTATAAGAATAAGAGTTATTTAGTATTGTTTCCTAACTGTAGATTTTTGATAAAATTTTAAAAAGTAACTGTAATAACTATTTTGTTAGAGAATTTTAAAGGCAGCATGTTTCCTTTTACTCTATAAAGGAATATAAAATGAGAAAGTGTTATCCTTATATAGGAAGATAAATATGTTATATTTGGAAGACTAGACTGAGACTTAACGGTTTTTTGTCTGTTTTTTGTCATATGACATTTTGTCTATTTGTTTTTTGTCATATGACATTAAGCAAGTCTCTTAATGGCTCTGAAGTTGCAGTTCCCCCAAACCCATTTGTAAAATGTGGTACTTTTCCTACTTTTTTACAGGATTTTTCTGAAGAGCAATTTTGTATTTGAAAAACTTTATAAACTAAGTGTACTATACAAGTGTAACATACTATTAATCATTTATTGAATATTTTTCATATTTAATACTCCATGTTCTAATGCATTTCTTATTTCCATCAGCAGAAGTTCAATGTTGTACTTACTTGAATTGGGCATGTTCTTGTATAGGAAGAATTGTTTGTGGAAGAGAGCTCCCAGTTAAATCCTTGAAGATTCTCAAAGTCAAGTAATTACAGTCTATTAGATTAGTTTTATTAGGTTAGCTAATACAATGACAAAAATGATGTTATATTGATAAAAATTATTACTAAACTGAGAATTTAAATTTATCTTAGCTAAATAGCTGAATTACAAACAGCTAACTCAGTATTTTGCATTTACTCATTAGATCATTTTTTAAATTGGTATTTACAGAAGTTTTGGGTAACTATAAAATTTACTCCTTTATGTTCTTTGGAAGTCTGAAATGCCATCTTGGGGATAAGAGTTTATGATATATCTAAAGAAAATAGCAGTATAGCCAAAATAATTTTGAAATATACTCACAAAACTTATATCCTGTTCAGTCTTGTGTAAAGAGCATGTTAACACAGACTACAGTTTAGAAAATAAAGCAAGTGAACAAAAACGCAATATTACATTAAGTTAATAAGTACTTCATTTCTGTGACCTGTATTTTTTCTAGTATTTAATAAGTAATTTAATAAGATCTTTAAGTGTTTCACTGTGTTTTGTATACTGTTCTATATTTATATTTATATATTGGTTGTGCATTTATTGAAGTAAATACCAGAGAAAACATATATACAGATCTTCCTTGACTGACATGGGGTTACATTCCTAGTAAACCCATCACAAATTGAGAATCTGGAACATCACAGCATAGCCTAGCCTACCTTAAACATGCTGAGAACGCTTATATCAACCTCCAGTTGGACAAAATCATCTAACACCAAGCCTATTTTACCATAAAGTGTTGAATATCTCATGTTAGTAATTGAATTCTGTACTGAAAATGAAAAACAGAATGGCTGTATGAGTATGGAATGGTTGTAAATGTATGGGCTGTTTACCCTTACTGACTGGGTATAGTAGCTGCCCTTGCCCGGAGTCACAAACGAGCATTACACTGCATGCCACCAGCCTGGGAAATGATCAAATTTCAAAATTCCAAGTATGGTTTCTGCTGAATGCTTATTGCTTTTACTCTGTCATAAAGTCAAAAAATCGTAAGTTGAACCATTGTAAATCGGGACCACTGATACTGCTATGCAAGGGATTATAATCTTCTGGCTCAATTTTAAATATCTTTAAAATTTACATTTTTTCATTCAGCTGTAGTTTGTAAATATAAATACAAAATTTTGAAATAAAACTAGTAAAAATTCTAGTAAAATGCTCAAAAATAAGTTTGCCTTCTAAAAATAGTACAATAGTTTTAAACTCTTTTGCTAATTTCTAGAACTAGCCTCATTTTCATAATTTCAGCTTCAACAGATTTCAGAAATTGAAACTTACATGGGTTTCATATAGTTTCAGATTTATAAGAAATATATTTGCTCTGTGGATTCCTGTTTCCCATGAGTAAATGCAGTTTGATTCAAATTGTTTTTATGTTATCTGGAAGGAATTGCTTTTGAACTGAAAGTAGACATCAAATTTTCTGTTTTACGAAACTATTGTCCAAAGTCAATGCTGGTTGTAAATATTTTTGTTGTTGTAGCTTCTGTTCTTTTAAAATAAATCTAATCAAATCAAAGTGGGATTCTGTTAATAAAAATTTGTTAAATTAGGGTGGCCAGTATTGAATTGAATACTCATACTCAAGCCTAACATGAAATCAAATTATATGACCCAAATTTATGAGAAATTTCTAGGCTGGTTTATAATCATGATTTGTAATACAATGTGATTTGTAATAATTGAACATAGGAGATAGTATTATATTCAATATAATTCCTAACAGGCTAGTATGTGATATCTAATTTTACATGTAGGTATAAATAATTATACTTTTACAAATTATGCTGCATGCAGTGTTGCCAGATATGTGTATATATAGTCATCATTGGCTTTGTTGTCATCTTATTAATAATATTCATTGAAGTCAAGTAAGTACTTTTAATGTTCATTTTAATAAAAATCAAATAATTCACTTTACTAAAACCTCCTTTATCCATTTGATTTTCTTATTTTAATTGGAATATTGAAGTGAATTAGCTGGGGTAAGGTGGCAGAGTGTAACAAAACAGTCCCAATAAAAAGAGTCATTAAAAAAAAAAAATCACTCAGATGTTGGTGAAATTTCATGATAATCACACCACATATTTATTATATAGCCCTGAAATAAAAATGAAGGTAAGAGATTTCCCCAGTGTAGTTTTTTGTAGTTATAAAATATTGGTTAAGAAAAAAAAAGTATTTTGTTAAAATTTAATGAAAGTGTTAACTGAAGAAATGCCTATGCTATGGCATCATTTTTTTAACCTCCCCTACATATTATTCTTACTCTGGCAAATTTTAATTTTTAAAAATATGTATTTTAATATATTTTTATTAAGCTCCAGAGAACCACTAGCCCTTATTAAGGTGAACAGACTTTATTGTCACACCATTTCTTGGGATAGGTGACAGAACATTCTAGATTATTGAGTTGTAGCTCTGTTTTGTTTGACTGTTTTTAAATACTTTGGAAAAATAACTGAGAAGAAAATTAAAATAGTTAATGCTGCTGTTAAAGTATAGATTAATCATACTATATGCATGCCAACTGATATAATTTATCTTCCCACCAGGTAGTCTTTGCTATATATTTTTTCTTTGGAAAGTAAAACTCCTTCACTCATTAGTTACTAGTTATTTCTTATCCATGTTCCACTTTTTATATCATCAGAAAATAGGAAGCGAAAATGTTGACCTCTAATATAAAATAAGTCACTCTTAGTTATGTTTATTAATTTCAAGAATATGCTTAATATTCACTCAGAATTACTGCTCAAGAGTCTTTTCACGTTCACATGAGGTGCCAGGCATATACCTATGTTTTACATACAGCAAAATTGACTTCAGCTGAATTGTAGGTGTTCTTACAGTTTAAATGTGCTTTAATTAAAACGGAGAAACCTGTCAAGAGAGTTTGAAACATTGGATCTTGTTTCTGTTGGGGTACCTTAATTTTTAAGTGATTTTTCTGTTTATAAAGTGGTATTGTGTTTTACCAGATGTCCACTGATACTATTCCTGGAACACTTTCAATGGTTAGTACAGGCTGTTTTTTTTCTGAATCTTTCATGTTTCTAAATATTTTCAGTGTGAACTGGTCATTTACATGTTATTTCTTTATGCTTCTGTGTATTTTACTGAAATAATTTTCCTATTTGCTTTGTTTATAACTCATGTATTATAACTAGGTACCATATCTATGCTGTGTCAGCCAACCCAGAAGTCTCTCTTGAAATTTGTTCTATTTTTTTTTTTTTCTTTTCATTTAATCACTACAGATAAAAAAGATTCTGTTCTTGAAAATTTCCACCAGGTAAACAGGGATTGAGTATACTCTGAAAATAATTTTTAATTATGCTTTCAAAATAAAATCACATTATTCTTTGCTTCTCTGTTGCAGTCATTTATTTTCTGAGACATGATTACATGCTTAGGAAATGAAACTTTAGCTCTAAATTTTATGTTACCCAGCAGAATCTAAGGTTATATTTTCAATATCTTTGGGAATCCCTGAGTGTTTCTTTTTCTGGCAGGATTATATTATACATCAAATTATCTTTCCCTCTTTTCTTTTTTAAGCTTCTGGTGATATTTTTCTTTCTTTCAGCATATAATCAAGTTTCACAGAGCTTCTAAAGCAAACAAGAAGCCAGTTCAGTTACCTCGGGGAATGGTGAAGTCACTATTATATCAGATCCTAGATGGGATTCACTACCTGCATGCTAACTGGGTGTTGCACAGGGATTTGGTAAGTTGATGTAGTTAGGTCTAAGCTAGCAAGATGCCTTTCTAGTTGGGCGATTTTCTAGTTGTTTCTAGATATTAGTGCTGCGTAGACCTCCACACCTTACAGAGGGAGTGAGGGTGCTATAGTCTCATAATATAGTCTAGCATTGTGCTGTTTATATGATACATCCTACTTCTCGGACATACCCTGGCCGACACTTACTGAAGAAATGAAAGAGGGCACATTTATTTTCCTAAGCTTTTGTTTGCTTTTAAGACTGTAAATGAAGTATTGGCTTGCTTGCTTATTAGGTGCTAGGCAAACTCTAGAAATTGATATATTTATGAATAACTTGGAAATGAAACTTTTGGAGCCTACTATATACTAAGTTACATATTAGAAGAGGAGATATTAATTCAATCTGCTGATTTTTTTAAGCCTCACTATATTAGTAGCACATTTATTAATCGTAATCGAGTACCTTATTCAGAAGCCTTGCCATGTTAAGGTACATTGAATTTTTAAGAATTTGGAAGCTTCAGAAATTGGCTTACTTATTTTTATTTTACATGACAGAATAATTTATACCTTTTTAAAACCCATCTAGGATAAAGATGTTCATTAAATTGTGCATTGTTCATTAATCTTCATGGATGTAAATTTAAATCTCAAATTCCCCTTATTGCATAATTACATTGTGCTTTTGTTGTTCTTTTCTTTGTAAAGGTGGTAACTATAGTAAAATTTATAACAATGCCTTCATTCCAAACAATTATAAACACAATGCTGGAACTGGTGATTTGGTCTCTACTTACATGTGTTACATTGGAAAAAACCCTGTAGACTTTGAGGCAGAGCTGATCTGCCCCTTGTACATATTCTTTCCAAGCTGCTGTGTATTCAATACCTTCAGATCAGATGTTCCAGTGTCATAATTTCTGGTTCTTTCTTCTGTCTTCAATAAATCTCCTTTCAATATGTTTAATGGTATTTATTTTATCTGTAGTTCTCATACCTAGAAAGCATTTAGACTGGGACCAATAACATCAGAAATTTGGTTGAAAGAACTTCTTTATTTTTAATACTACTGGAAAACTCATAGTTGATATATGTAACAGAAGTAGGACAAATCCATTGACTCTTTATGAATATGAAAATAAGGGGCTTCTGGATGGCTCAGTCATTAAGCATCTGCCTTCGACTAAGGTCATAATCTCAGGGTCCGGGGATTGAGCCCCACATTGGGTTCCCTGTTCAGCAGGGAGACTACTTCTCCCTCTCCCTCTCCCCGCTATTCTGCCTGCTTGTGCATGTGCACACGCTCTATCGCCTCTGTGTCAAACAAATAAAAAAAAAAAAAAAATTCAACCTTTATGGGTGGAGTCAACTTAGGGAAAAATTATTACTACTTTTGAGCTACTGACCTTTTTTCATGATCTCTAAAAGAATAAAATCTGGCAAAAGGGCATTTTCCCCTAATTATGCTGAGATGACACAACATTTGCTTTTCACAGTAAGTTCTTTTTCATCATTAAAATATGTTTATTAGATGAATACAAATAAACCAGTATTTAAATTGTTAATGTATAATATACTTAAACCACTTACAGTAATATTAACTACAGTAGTGAAAATAATTATAAAGTTTAATTTTTTAAAATTTCTCTTTTGGGATAGCTCTTTCTATTGGTGCAGCCTAAATGAGTTCTCTTTGACTCAGGCAGGGATGGTGTAGGACATGTTATTTCAAAGTTCTCTGTCTATTAGTGGTGTGCCAGGAGGTGGGGGCAGGGGAAGCAGTGCATTCTAGATGGCAGTAACAGAGGGATACACTCTCTGGAGATGATTTAAAAATAATAATGAAACAGATGAAAAGTAGTTATTTTCAGCGTATTATCACCATATGCTGGCAGTTGTGAACAATATCAGTGATAAAATATCCCCATACACAGAGCAAACCACTCCCACTCCTCTACCCCCTTTATATGCCACTGTTATCTGTTTAGTAGTCAGTTTATCCAAAATATTTTCTAAACTGTAATATATTATTTGTGTCACGCTTCCTTTTTGATTTCTCCATTTGGAGTGAGAGTTCCTGTATCATCTGTGTATGACTCCTTACACCTAACTCTTCTGTGCATCACAGGCCCACAAGGGCGCACTGAACCGTTGTGTCATTAAAGTGGTCAACTCTGCCCCCAGTCTGGATCTTACTGGGTCAGGTGCTTACCGCTTGAATTTGTTCTCAATTTTTAAAGAAATACTCGTTATCGAGTTTTATTTTGTGGGTTTTTTTTTTAATGTACCAACCTTCTGCTAACTGAAAAATAGATTTTGGAGTTTTGAGGTCATGATGTTCAACTATAGTTACATTAGAAATTCATATATGAATTCTACTTTTTTTAATATATGAATCTCCAGTGTAAAAAAGTATTTACTTTCAAGATGTTCTTCAGAAGCTGTATGCTTTTTAAACTCTTTGTTATTATTTGCAGATGAAATATTTACCCTATAAGAATAAATATAATTAATAGTTCATTTCATTCCTTGCTTCTTTTCATTCAGATTTAGATGAAATGTGGCAATATATATTGACCTTAGAAGACCTATATAGATTTCTAATTTACGAATTGAACTAGTTGGTTGAGTTACTAACTTGCCATGAAAAACATCATACTAAGATGGATAATAGGCACAGACTCCCTAAAAACATCATTTTAATAATGCCCCAGAATGTTACTGAAGCTTTTGCTTAAAAAATTGTCTTCATTATTAATAGACCTACTGGTTTGAGGTGATAGAGTTACGAAGTTCTTTGATACATGAAGCTGAACTTTAACAATTAATAATCCTATTTAGTAAAGATTAATTTGTCACTGTTAACTATCACATAGTAGATCTGTAACTGGGGTTATCATCCATGGTGGGAAATAGAGATTTAGTAATTCAAACTCTGGTTGGACTGAAGTTGGTAATAAATGCATAAGTGTGTGGCATTTTTAAGAAGAATGGGCCTGAAAGAAAACACATGCAATATTTATTTTTGTGAGATAATTTATGATCTAAGCCAAAATTTTTTAGTTTTAGAACATTAAAATATGTATGTATAAGTTGGTTTGCTTTTACACTTAATCTGTTTGCTGTAAGTAGAGATAAATAAAAACAAAGGTGCATGCTTTGTTCTTCCCTTTGACTGCTCTTTCTTTCCCTTTCTTCCTTTGTTCTCTCCTTGGGAAATGAATAGTCTGACCAACAGGCTCTGTTCCTTGTTCTGGCATTACCATCGTATTAGGATTCTCCAGAGAAACAGTAAGAGTGTGTGTACACACACACACACACACACACACACACACACACACATATACACACAGAAAGAGAAAAAGAAAAGTTTAATTTAAGGAGTTCCCTCAGGCAAATTGTGGAGGCTTGGTAAATCCAGAAAGTGCAAGATAGGCGAGAAGGCTGGAGACTAAAGGGAACAGTTGCCATTAAGTCCATGGCAGTATGCTGTCACAATTTTTCCTCTCGTTCAGGGGAGATCAGTCTCTGTTCTATTAATGTCTTCAACTGATTGAATAAGGCCCATCAATGTTATGGAGGGTGAGCTGCTTTTCTCAAAGTCTACAAATTTAAATGTTAATCTCATCGAAAAATGCCTTCACAGAAACATTCAGAAAAATGTTTGGCCAAATATGTGGGCACCATGACCCAGCCAAGCTGACACAGAAAATAACCATCCTATACAAATGAATAAACAGAGGCACAAAGTTGAAACAATATGGGACCATGTTTTTTTAACCCTCAATTATCTGCTTATATAAAATAGGAGTGTTGGGTTAAGGAATATTAAGATATTTTACCTGCTACTAAGTCTTAATGAAAACTTCAAATAAAGATACTATTTAAATGACTCAAAATAAGGAAAGGTTTGAAGTCTTATTAGTCTGATTGGGTTGAGTTTGGTGGTTTTTCTGAGCACAAATAAAAAGATAGTAAGCACCAAAATCATATTTGATACTTTTTGTGTAGAAGCCAAAGTTTGATTTGGCAATGGTGTCTGAAGTCTTTCTTCTGAAATGATAGTCCTCTCTGACTGAGTTAAAGCCCTTTGGCAAGGCCATGAGAAGCTGTCACTACTAGTGCCTCTACTATGACCATTTTAGGACACCAGCTACCCGGCCAGTTCACTCTCTTTCTGCCCTCTTTCAGTAGAAATGAATATTTTTGGTATAACCTTCTAATTTTAGGATTGGTTTTCTTGTGCAGTTGGGAATAAATTTCAAAGTCAGGCTGTGATTTTTGTTTGTTTGTTTGTTTGTTTTAAATAAGAAAAAGTCCATGAGTAGATTAAAATTTAAAAATCTCTGCATGTCGGTATTTGTGAATTGAAGTGAAAGCTAGTTATAATCTTTTTTTTTTTTTTTTTTCCTTCTTCTCACTCTGTATACCTACTTCCAGCTAACTCAAAGGTTGCCCTGCCTACCTGAATCCTTTCTTCTCTTCATCTCTGGTGTTTAAAATTCTGTTCATCCTTTGAAGCTCTGTTCCTGCTACCTCAGCAAAACAGCTCCCCCTAATCACTGGAAGTGAGTGGAAGTGAGAATGTGTACATCTAAAGTCCTATAGCAGCTACTTTGAACTATCAAGGGCACTTAAACTAGTTTTGGTAATAAGTTCTTTATTTGATTATAAGTTCTTGAGGACAAAGACTGGCTTAATTTGTATTTGTATCCCTCCCAGTGCCTAGCAAAATACACAATCAGAGTATACGATACTACTTATATTTGTTGAATGAATAAACTAGCTCATTTGTAACAGAAACAAAGTGGCTTCCAAGGTGATTCTCCATAGGTTATTTCTGCTACCTGATGTTTCTCCTACTACTACTCTGTTACATTTCTTCTTTTGACCTACCCTCTTAGCTCTGCTATGGTTTACTGCAGTGGAGCAGTGCAAAAGATCTCTTAATACTATATTTTTAGTTCTTTTCAGTGGCCTCCCTCTTTCTACCTAAAAGAACTAGACTCTTAGCTGTCAGTCCAAAGACCATTCAGCCAATGGTATTGATCTGTTGATTTCTTTTTTTTTTTAACTAAAATTTTTTTCAGTGTTCCAAAATTCATTGTTTATGCACCACATGAAACCTGTTTTAACTATTTTTTCATGTTTTGATGTAATGTATTTTTTCCAATGTTTTCCTTTAATCTTAACATAAGAAAATCTCCACCATAAGTCCCTTACTTTTTTCAAACACATCTTAAAAGTCCCTTCTGTGCGAATTATACTTTAATTGTAGATAAGGCAGCAGTACCTATCTTCTGAACTTGAAACTCTCATATTTCACTGTTTTACCATAAGTGACCAGTTCATTACTAGTCACAATGTAAATACTTTAATTTCTAGCTAATATTTATTCACTTTTAGTTTTCTAGTGCATTCAGTGTTGGTTGAATTTTATGCTTTTGGCTGAAAATATTCATCCAGCCATATCAGACCACAGAAATGATTAACACTTAAATCAGACTCTAAATATTAAAGACTTGGGCTTTCAATACATTTGCTAGGGAACATAGGAAAGTAGTTATTATGATTGGCCAATGAACCATTAATTTTTGTTAAATATATAACAAGTTCTCATGTGGTCATTAATGTGTTCCACTTTTTTTTTTTAAACTGATAATCAAAAGTTCATTTTAATTATTAGCTTAATGGTTTTATCATAGTGGTATTTAACTTGGAACTACCAGACACATAATGTTGCACTAAGTGGAGTGTAATATTAAGTGAGAGATATTGTAACTTTTCATCATAGCTTTTTTTTTTTTTAATTCAAGCTGAATTACAAGGCTATATATGAAATTTGTTTTGTTGGAGTATTGCATCTATCAGCTGTAATTTCTCTTGCCCGAAACTAATTCAAAACAGTTTTTTATGCCACAGTAAATTTTCTTAGAAAATAAATCTCGGGGTGCCTGGGTGGCACAGTGGGTTAAGCGTCTGCCTTTGCCTCGGGTCATGATCCCAGGGTCCTAGGATCGAGGCCCGCATCAGGTTCCCTGCTCAGCAGGAAGTTTGCTTCTCCCTCTCCCTTGGGCCCTCACTCTCTCCAGCTCATTCTGTCTGTCTAACTCACTCTTTCTCAAATAAATAAATTAAAAAAAAAAAAATCTCTACAGAGATTTCCTTTAGGGCTATGCCAGTAGAGATGTGCTACTGTGAGAAGTGTATCATGTGAGAAATAGTTCAGTGGGCCACTCTATATACATATTTAAAAGAGGCTTAAGCCATTTCAAAGCTTTAATCTGACTTTAAAAAATCTGATAGTGCTGTTGCCCTGCAGTTAATTCTAATTATCTCCAATAACTTGGAATCACTTGGTGGGGCTTCAGCTGTCCTTAGTGAAGGATGGGTTGGTTTCCTAGCAACCATCAAATAAGATCAAAATCTCTGAGTGAGCCAAGCACTGAAACTCAGTTTCAGAGGGCCTTCTTTATCGAGGCATCTTGTCATGTATTGATGGTAGCATGATGAATTATGGGGTATTCTGGGTCTGATTCTCTTTATTTGAGTGAAAGATCGCCTGGTTTATTGGTTTTGCTTACCAATACTAATGTTTGCTCATGGTGATATGGTTTGTTTTTAGGTGCATGTTTTATTGTCTCTTGAATTCTGTCACTAATAAGTGAAAAAACTGAGAGGCAAAGAGGTTAAATGACTTGATTCTGGTTACTTGGAGAACTATGAAACAGCTGGATGGATCACTAAATGTAGAAATTTTTCTTCTAGGTCAGTGATTTTTAAATTGCTGGTTGTAAGCCGTAAGTGAATTAAGAGAGCACACAACACAACCAGCCTTTTCATTTTTTATTTTTTTAATGGGACAGAATTTTTAAGAAATCAGTACATTATGTATTAAGGGCAGTTACTTGTTTCACTTATATATGTTTATATGTGAATATTGTCATTTAATATTAAATGATTTTCTTCCTGTGGATTGTCTTCAGAAAGGTTTGAAAGCCACTGCACTTTACTATTTCTTGAAAGGTATTTGATATGGTTAGGAAGATAAGAAAAAACTTACTCAAATCTTTAGAAAATACTTGGTCCCAAATTGTAAGTACTTAAATGTTTTACACAAACTTCTTGACAGTGATGTTTAAATTATTTTGAATAACAGCTGCCTTTAGGGAATACATTTTTCTAAGTAGGGTTTATTTACGGGTGGGAGAATTCTAGGCAATTTTCACTTTCTTCCTTTAATAACTTCTAAATTGTCTGAATAGTTTGCAGTTAACATATATTATTGATATAATCAGAAAAAAGTGTTTTATCTAGACTAGAAACTGAGGAAAATGTATAGTTAGGCTGTTACTGTGTGGCTTAGGGTGTTTTTATGTTGTTAAAGATGATGCTGTTAAAAAAAGAAAGAAAGAAAGGAAGAAAATATGTCCATACATTTCTTTCTGTCTAAAAAGAAGGGCCAGTAAATTCTTTTTTTTTTTTTTAGATTTAATTTACTTATTAGAGAGAGAGAGAGAGAGAGAGAGGGCGCACACAAGCAGAAGCAGGCAGCGTGGCAGACAAAGGCAGAGAGAGAAGCAGGCTCCCTGCTGAGCAAGGAGCCTGATGCGGCACTCGATCCCAGGACCCTGGGATCCTGACCTGAGCCGAAGGCAGCGGCTTAACCAACTGAGCCACCTAGGCGTCCTGGGCCGGTAAATTCTTTAGGGGTTAAAAAAAAAAAAAAAAAAAACTTGAGAATACTCATATGCTGGAACAGGAAGAACAACAAAATAATTGAACAGTTGGGAAGAAAGAAGCCTGCATTCGCAGCCTCCGTTCGGTTTTTTGCCCCTTCTCTGTGCTTTAGCTCCATGAGTGTGGGGAACATGTTAAGCATGTTTCTTTAAAACAGAACTTTAGGATGTGGTGTGTATAGGTGGCTCAGTTGGTTAAGGGTATGACTCTTGATTTCTGCTCAGATCATGATTTCAGGGTCCTGAGATGGAGCCCGTCTGCAGCATGCTTAGGATTCTCCCTCTCCCTCTGCCCACCCCATTACCCGCCACCCCTGCCGCCACCGCTGCCTGCTATCTCACAAAAACAAAGGGCTGCCTGGGTGGCCCACTCTGTTAAGCTCTATAAGCTCTGCCTTTGGCTCAGGTCATGATCCCAGTGTTCTGGGATCCAGTCCTGCATTGGGCTCCCTGCTCAGCGGGGAGTCCGCTTCTCACTCTTACCCTCACCGTGCTCATGGCCTCTCTCAAATAAATAAATAAAATCTAAAGAACAACAAAACAAAACCCCCAAACCAAAAAACAAACAAACAAAAAACCCAGAGCTTTTGGGAAGAAAAGTGCTTTGGGAAATATCGTGCTTGGGAAATTAATCATGCTTATTGCTTGAGATTTACTTCATTTATTGGGAACTCCAAATATTTACTCAAGTTTTCTCGGTTGTTTAATTGTGTAGCATTAAGATTGCATCCATGAAATTTAGGCTTGAGGATAAAACATGGTTTTTACTGGTGATAGCTGATTAAGGCAAACTTAAATGAGGTTTGCATTCATTTTAATTAATATTATGAATATTATTCTAAAGTGTGTTTACTTAAGTGACCAATTGGGCAATTTTCCTTGAAAATATTTGATTGTTTGTAAACAGTCTGTTTGGTTTATTGACAAATGCTACTTTTGCTTAATTTTGATATTAATATTGAACATACCCAATGGACCATGTTCTGTTACTTGTAAATAATGAAAGGTAGCCCATTTAATTTTACTAAGCGGCACAATTGCAAATATACAAGTTCATATGGGCAGGTTACAAGTTGGTAATAAAAATATTGTCATTTGGTTTGTATATTGCTTTTAGGCCACTTTTTCTTGCATTCTGAATGAATCTTTTCAGATACTTATAAGTGCAGTACTAGAATATTTTTAGTCAAATTTCTCACCAATCAAGAAGGGTTATTCTAAATAATCTCATCAAGAGTTTTTTTAAAGAGTGTAGACAATATTTTTGAGTGATCCTGAAAATTTCGTAGAAATAGATGACTATCAAGAGTTTATCTTTTCTCTACTTTTGACATAATTGATGTGATCCATCATTCTATCATTTATGTAACTGCTTCCATTTTTATAAATAAAATTTTATAAACAAAATACTACCATCTAGAGCAGTGTGTTTCTAAAAACAGGACAGATTTGGGAAGGTTTTGTTTAAAGGACTTTTGAATCATATTAAAGACAATTTCCCAGATCTCTGCCTGCATCTGATATAAGTTATTACTGCTGGACATAGTGTTAGTGGTGAATCCCTACTTTTTCTCTTTTGGCCTTTAGACTTTTATATCAGGAAAGGAGAAATACACTATCTGTAGTCAAAATACAGAGAACAGGTTTTTCTAAAAAAAATTTCAGAATGATCTGAATTATACTCTGAAAGACCATATAAAAATTAATATTCCAGTCACTTTCTAATAGTAGAGTCAGGCCTTAGAGTATTAGAGTATTATATTTTTTTCCAGACTTAGGAATATTTGTCAAAGTAATTTAATCTTTAAAGATAGAATATATTAGATAAGGTTTTGTCTTATTTCAGCTAAAATTGTCACCGGCTCCCATGGCAATATATATCTTTCAGTAAGTCTTTTTCAGTTTGACTCCTATATGTCTTTACCAGATAAAAGCAAATGAGAAGTGATCATATAGGAGGAGAAAAGTAAGTCTTCCTAAAGAAACAAACATATGCAATTTAGCCATATTTCAAAGTCAGTTCAACATAAAAGCTCAAGATTTTGTGTAAATGCTTGTAAATGCTATTCTAATCAACACATAGGAATTTTTTTTTTTTTTGAGACTTAGTAAAAATGAAAGTTTCCTCAGGTACAATTAGATATTAAGTTGGTAATAGTTATTAACTATTGAAAAAATATTTCTTTATTAAAGTTTCCTACCCTCAATATAGCTGGAATTTTACTTTTTCTTCAGAGTATTACTTTGTTGTAATCACCAAGGTCTGTTTTTATTATTTAATTTATGTATAATTTGCCTTCAGACATATATCATGCCATAGATATAATACTCTTAAGTAGATATATAATGTGAGGATTTCTAACTCGTACTAAGATGTGTGAGGAGTGCCTGTGTGAGTTGTCAGTTAAGCATCCAGACTCTTGTTTTAAGGCTCAGATTTTGATCTCATGGGTCCTGAGATTGAGCCCTGTGGCAGGCTCTGGGCGTAGCAGGGAGTCTGCTGGAAGATTCTCTCCCTCTGTCCCTTCCCCCAACTTGCACGTGCACATTCTCTCTCTAAAGTAAATAGTCTCTCTAAAAAATAATAGGTGTCTGAATTTCTGAGATTAGTTTCAATTCTCTAGAATATATAGTCTTTTCAGATTATAGAGGGCTCATAATTTAGGTCAGTGCCTTTAAGATGCCTGTTTAATAAAACCATAAATGATGGGAGAAAGACTGCTAATTTTTTAATCTTTTAGTTTAAAAATGTGTTTATATAAATACCATGTACCATTTGAAATGAAGGCCATTTTTTTATTTCCTTAATTTCATAGACTAATAGACCATGAAGTTGGAAGGCATCTTGGAAGTGACCAATCCCATCCCTTACATGGTGTGGTAATTCTTGATAATATGTGCAGCAGATAACCATCCCATCATCATTCAATGTTTCCAATAGTGACTAGTGTTCTGTCTTATTATACTAGACTTGTTATTTCACAGATGTATTCCTTAGAAGGTAGAGTCAAAATTTCAGAATGTATAACACTCATTCTTTGCCCCCTTTCTTCTTTTGATTGATCTTCTCTTTTATTTTATTTTTTTTTCTGTCTGATTAACACCAACTGGTAAAATCAGATGTTTTCTGGGCCTTTATGGTAAGGAGGAAGAGGAGAATCCAAGAATAAAAAAAAGAAGTAGTTGAAAGGTAGGAAGAAGTAAAGAATAACAACAGGAATAATTAAGAAAAAAAAACAAGAAATGGTTGCATGTGGTAAGGACCAATAAGGGATCTTAGGTTATGCATCTTGAAAAATTAAGCCCCTACTATAGTGGGCCTAAGATTTGTTCGAATCTTGGTCTACCATTTAATTACATAACTTTTGGTAGGATTAACTTCTCTAAGTGTTACTTTCCTCATTTATAAATGAGACCAAACCTTTATTTTTATCTTTTTTTTTTTTTTAAGATTTTATTTATTTATTTGACAGAGAGAGAGAAAGAGGCCACAAGCAGGCAGAGACAGGGAGACAGGCTCCCCGCTGAGCAGAGAGCCCGATGTGGGGCTCAATCCCAGGACCCTGGGACCATGACCTGAGCCGAAGGCAGAGAGAGAGAGAGAGAGAGAGAGAGAGAGATGCTTTAACCCACTGAGCCACTCAGGCGCCCCTATTTTTATCTTTTTTACTGAGTTTTCATTTAAAGTATTAGGACTATGATTGGCACATAATAATGTTCATTTAATACATTTTACTACCAATTTATTGTCAGGTTGCCCTAGGAATATAAATATAACTTAAGGGCAGGAACTTTATCCATTTCTTTTACTGCTATATCATTAGTACCCAGAATAACACACACTGGTTGCACAACAAATTTTTATTGAATGAATAAATGGATTCTTGTCAACTCTATCTTCAAAACATATCTCAGATCAGACTACAGTAAGACCCTCCAGTAACTCAGATTTGAATATAACACATTGGCCATTGGTTCTACTCATCTGACTAGTGTCATTTCCCAAAGAAGAATAAACTGCGGTGCTTATTGTCAGGGAGAAGAAGCTGTGGGGAGAGTGAATTGTGAAGGGAAGGGCAAATTTGGCAGAGAGTCTGCATTCTTGTAGTTCAGTATCTAGATCAGTGCAGTAAATCAGGAGCCACAAATAAGGAGATTCTAAAATTCTTTGCTGGCAGGACATGGATTTGGATTTTCCAGGTGGACTTCCAGGACTGCTAGTTCTTTAGGCTGACTTTATTTGTCTCATTAATCTCTGTTCATTTACCCCAGAGTAACCTGACCTTCCAGGTGAATTTTTTGGACTCCACTTATTGCTTTGTGGCTTTACTTATCATTTCTATTACTGCTGTTCAAATCCAGGACACCTGGATTACTGCAAAAACTCCCCAAGCGATCTAACATTTTAGTCTTGCGGTTTATATGGTCTAATATCGACATAGCCTTGAGAATGAGCCCTCTTAAAAGTAAACCATGTTGTATTCCACTACCTGAAGTACCTCTATAGCTTCCCACCTCTGAGACTGGTACACAGAATCTATCCCAAACATACCATATTACCTCTTTGTACTGCAGACTGGGAAGCAGAAAGCCTGCAGCATTGTTTTATATATTACTAAGAAAAAAAACATTTTGCTAATTTGACTGTCCCACAGTAGGTATAAGATAGAACCCAGTTACAGAATTACAGAATTTTAAAGGAAAGTAAAAATTGGAATGTATGAAATGCATTTTTTCCCTTGTTATGTGGTAATGATAAGTGGCAAGGACCTGTTTACTAGTGCAGTGGCAAGTGATTGAGGTGACAGTTTTTTTCTGGCTTTAATGAAAACTCAAGTTTCACCATTAAATATGTTTGTTCTGGGGTTTTGGTAAAAATACCTTTTATTAGGTTAAAGGTGCTTACTTCTATATCTAGTTAAGTTGTTTGTTCCTACATCAAAAGTGGATTTTATTTAGTGCTTGTTCTGCATCTTTTGAGATGGTCATATAGCTATTTCCTTTAATCTGTTAATGTGGAAACTTACATTTATAAGGTTTTGTTTTGTTTTTGAAGTTGAACCATCCTTGCATTCATGGGAGCAACTCTACTTGGTCTTGACTTTTTTTTTCAGTCACTATTGGATTCCCTTCTAATATTTTATTTCATCTTTATTGACAAGTGAGTTTGGTCAGTAATCATCTGTTTGTATACTGTCTTTGTTTTGTTTTTGTGATCATCAGTTTCAGAAAATTATTTTAGTCTCTTAAATAGCGTGTACAATATAGAAATTATTCTTGAAAGGTTGGTAAAAGTCATCTGTGAAATTCCGCTTAGTGGTTGATGAACTATTCTGGTGTTCTATAAAACCCAAGAATAAACAAGCATTTTAAAATAAATAAATAAATAAATAAATAAATAAATAAAATTTACCATAATTGCCCTGGAAGAGGTAGAAGAGGTAGAAAAACTCAAGAGACCAGTAACTATGAGAGAAATAAAGACATTTGTCACAGGTCTTCCTCCACAATATGTAGCAATAGCAAATGGTTTCACAGTTGCTTCACCTCTCAAGCAACAGCTAATTCTACACTGTATAAACTATATTAGAGCAAAAGAAAGTTTCCTTAGTAACTTTGTAGGAAGAAAGCATAACAGTCACACAAAGCTGGTGAAGATAATGTACACAGGCCTGGACCAGTGTCACATGTAAATATTTGTGCATATTTCTTAAGTAAAAATGTTAACAAAAAAGATCCAGAGTGACACTGAAAGAATACTGTGTTCTAAGTAAATGAAGCTCATTTAAGAATGCATGATTTAGTATTTGGAAGCCAATTAACAGGTTTCACAATATTACTGGTGCTAAGAGAATAACACTGTGGTTATCTCAGTATTTGTAAATGTAAAACTTTAGCAAAATTCAATGTGCAGTATTATTTGACAAAATTTAATATTCATTTCTGATTGAAATTCCTGTTAAAAATAAAAGAAGGAAACTTCCAAGCATGAAAAGTATATATATAAAATCAACAGCCACTAACCTTCTGACCTTCTGTCTCTACCAGTGTTCTGGTACAGAAATAACCTAAATAGTTATGATAGGGGCAGCTCTGTTAAAGCAAAAGAGCCTTTATAAGACATTTGTATTAAATATAAATAATACAGATTTAGAGATAACTAGAATTTTATCCATCAGAATGTTTGTAATGGTTTAACTCTGTGAGATGAGATTTCAGGTAAATTTTACTTTCTATATTCATATATTTTAATTTTCTACAAGAATGTATTTTTATTTTTTTAAACAGCTAATGCTAAGAATAGGCAGTTTTTTTAATCTCTAAAAGGTATAAATGACTAAAAGCTAGAAGATAATCAAAAGCAACTAGGGGTGTCTCATAGGGCGGTATAGAAAAATGATCTTAGGGGCACTGTCCACTTAAGCATGGGCACCAACCCCCCAGGAAGCATTTACTTAAGAATGACTACAGCAGTGAATCATCATTAACAGATTATAGTGCTAGCTGCCATCATAATTACCATTATAATATATTTAGGATCTTACATATCAAGTATCTTGCTGTAATTCTTTTATGAGCATTCGTCACATTTAATATCTGCAGCGACACTTGGTTGTTATTTTTATTTGTATTTTATAAATGATGAAATGGAGATTAAAGTCACACAACTTAATAGCTGGTGCCACCCCTGAGTGTTTTCAGCCTTATTCTTAACCACTTCTTCATTTTTTAAATAAACATATCATATTCCTCAGATGTTTAGGGGAGGAAAATAGTTGAGAACCATTGGTCTCAAGTCTGTATCTTTTCAAATAGAGAACAAATTTATAGTATCAGATAAAGTATTTTTTAATTCAGAAGATTGAAACACATTTTATAATAGCAGAATGATTAATGAATAATTAATGATTAATTCTTTGCTGTACAACAAAGAATTTGTGGTTTGTACCAAAACAAGTAGAAATATATAATTGTAGGGGTGCCTGGGTGGCTCAGTGGGTTAAAGCCTCTGCCTTTGGCCCAGGTCATGATCCCGGGGTCCTGGGATCAAGCCCCACATCGGGCTCTCTGCTCAGCAGGGAGCCTGCTTCCTCCTCTCTCTTTCTCTCTGCCTGCCTCTCTGCTTGTGATTTCTGTCAAATAAATAAATAAAATCTTTTAAAAATATATATAATTATATACCTTGCCATTTTTCTCTCAGATTATGACAAAAATTTTAAAATAAAGAACAAAAATTGTAGAATAAAGCAATGTGATGTAATATAGTTGCTTGGCATTTAGAGCTTTCTAAAAGAATGTATTTTTATTTTATTTTTTAAAAGATTTTTTTTATTTATTTGACAGAGATCACAGTAGGCAGAGGGGCAGGCGGGGTGGGGGAGAATGCAGAGGCTTAACCCACTGAGCCACCCAGGTGCCCCAAGAATGTATTTTTTAAATAAACATTCACCCACAAAATTATACTACAAAAGTTCAGTGTGTGCTAGAGACTAGATTCGTGGTAAGACCTCACAAAGTCACAAATTCATAAAATAAAGCTAGAAATAAAAGAATTAACTATTAGACATCATCAATTGAAAAATTATGCCATTTAAGACACAGAGATTAACAAAAATTGAATGAATACACTCGCACTATTATAAGAACTTACTATGTAATTAACTATAAGTTATTTACAGTAGAGCATCACTCTTTAGTATCATTAGGGAGAAGTATTTTCTTGTCTCTAATAAAATTTTTTGTTACTTATTTCTTAAAATTACACTGAAACCCACGTGGATCTTAGTAGCAAAATATATTTTTAAAAATTGGGATATTTATTCTAGCTTTAGCTGGAGATAAATTTCCAACTAAGTTAATTCCTAACTATTACTAAAGATATAGTAGACAAGCTGAAATGTAAAAACACTAGTAAAAATACCCTTAGAGAATATAAAATGTAAAGTTTTTAGCAAGAGGAAAATAACACACTAGAAAAATGATAAAAATAATATATCTTTTCTATAAAGAATATAGAGAATTGAGGTGAATATGTAAATTTAATCATCTGAGCCTCCTCAATAAAACAAATCTACAGAACAAATCAGAACTTGATTATCAGTAAAAGATACTCAAAGTTTTAAGTTCCTATTATATAATCATTGAAGCTAATAAAAATTAGAAAATGTTATATACATTGCATATATACATTGTTTTCCAGATTGGTTTTATCATACTTAATGGTATTTTTTATAAAAGGATGTTGAATTTATAAAATTGATACTTGAACCTGTTTTAAGGGCCAAATCTGTTAATGTTTATCAAAAAACCTTAAAAATGTTTATAACGTTTACCCAACAATTTGACTTTCTTGGAATTTCTCGGGCACTTTCAGAAATGTTTGTTATAGCATCATTTTTCTTTAATTAAGGAACTAGGAACAACCTAAACAATTAATAGGAGGTAATTGATCTAAAATTTTGATGAATCCATAGGATTCCTAAGGTTTATATCAGAAAAGTAATTTCCAAATTAAAAAAAAAATCTTCATGATATACTAGTGAGGAAAGGTTACAAACAATATAGTTGTATGATGCCATTTTTTAGTTTTATAAAGAGGGAAAAAACAAAAGGTAACCTGAAATGTTTATAGTGGTCCATCTATTAGTTTAAAGTTTATAGATATAAAAGTCATCTATTATCAAGCACATTGTTCTTGTCTTCATTTCCCAAGTTATGTCCATTGAACACGTATCCACCTTTGAGACTTAAGCAAAGCAAACTTCTAATTTTAGGACAGTAGAGCTATTGATATTTGATCTGATAATTCTACGGAAATTTCATCCCAATGAAATTACCTATTGAATGTGTCAGGGTTTTCGGGGGATAGTGGGGAGGCAAGTATAATTTATACAAACATTGTCAGTGGGAGCATCATCAGGGTTGGTGCCAGAAGTGGGGGTGTGGGGGAAATATAGCCAGCTGTCTATTAATAGAGGAATACAATGTAATTAGTAAAAGTAATGTACAAACATCCAGATGTGTCCAGAAGATAATATTTTGGGAAGATAGAGCACAAAGCAATACTACCCACTGATCACTGTTGTACTAACAATTATATAAATTAATATTGTTTAGAATAGTATTTGGAATTAGAGTGATTTTCAGATTTGAATACAAACTATGCTTTTTTTTTTTGTAAAATTTGGTTAACTGGAACTGTTTTGTTATAACACATCTTACAGCTTTACAAAAATACAATTAAGCAAATCTAACTTGGAAAATACATTTCCATCTACAAGAAAATATACACATATATATTAATATGTGCACACACATTCTTAGGAATAAAGATATAGTTGCACCTGTAAATTTAAAAGTTTATTTCTGTTGCCATGTTTCTGTTCTGTGCACCCATGTCTCATTGTTGATGAAATGAATATTGCCTCTGGTACTCTATGACAGTAAGAAAATGACCTTTGTTTCAGTGAAACAAATTCCAATCAATTCTAAATTGATCTTATTGCACTTAAACTGGTATTTTATATCCCAACTGCCTTAAGTGGGCAGGTTAAGAATTTTTTAATTTTAAAAACTCAACATTTGTAGTTTTAAAAGTTACCAGTTTTAAACTAATAATGTGGATCATGTTTATTATTTGAAACACTTTTCATGATGATATTCACCACGTGGTATTTTATGTGATTTTGTATTACCTAGGAGATACTAGAGGAAAAGCAAGAAGTAGAGCTAGTAGTCTGGACTGGAGGAAAGTGGGAGGGACTTAATGAAAGGAATTGTCATCTATTATTAACGTGATTACTATCATGTAGTTAAATGCTTGTCTCATAAAATACCTCGATTTGCATTGACTGTGAGAACCTAATTCCTATTCTCCCTAGAAGAGAGGAGTTCTTAGGTAAGTGAAAGATGAGTCAGCATCCCATGTGTTTTGATACTCCAGTGAGCACTGTCTCCATCCTTTGAGAGGTACAGACCCCTGCGGAGGTTTAGTAAAAGACGATAGTGAATTCTTGAAGCACTGTCTCTTGTTTATCTTCCAGACCAGCTCCTGAGATTTCACATTTCAGGCAGGTTGGGGATCATCACCTCTGCCAAGTTTTTCCTTGCCTGAATTTACCCCACCCGTTAGTCTAACCTAACTGACCTCTCTGGAGGCAGCAACTGTTGACTTGTTGCTTTGTTGGTCTCTAGGCTTCAGTGCCTCTTAATTCAGTATATACAGGGGTAAATGTATAGTACTTGAACTGTTGACTGTAGGGGATGGAGTTCCGTGTTACAAGTCACATTTACTTTCTAATCATGAAGCAGAATTTGTTAAGAAATTTTGCATTTTTTTAGATCTATACAAAGAACAAAAAACAACTTTCCTAGAATAAAAGTTGGTAATTTCTTCTTTAGCTTAAAGGTGTTCATTTAGCAGCAGCTGGGTAAAATTCAGTATTAGAGGTAAAAAATGTAATTTGTAGCTTGGAAGAAAAATTGAAAACTGTAATGTAAAGACATCTTCCAGATCTCATTCATTGGATTTCCAAATTTCTTTTTTTTTCTTTTAAGATTTTATTTATTTATTTGACAGAGATCACAAGTAGGCAGAGAGGCAGGCAGAGAAAGAGGGGGAGGCAGGCTCAGAGAACCCGATGCGGGGCTCGATCGCAGGACCCCGGGACCATACCCGAGCCGAAAGCAGAGGCTTTAAACCACTGAGCCACCAAGGTGCCCCTGGATTTCCAAATTTCTAACCCAACTCCTTAGAAGATTTCATTAAAACAATTTTTTAAATTACTGAATCTATATCTATTTAAGACTTTGCCACCCAGGTTTGAATCTCATATGTATATATAGAATTCGTTAATTTTTCAGCATGTATTGTAGAACATAATGATTAACAACCAAACTGAAAGTTTGGAGTATCTAGAAAATGTGCTACTGGGTTGTGTTGTTTATAGTGTTTGTGAAAGTTAAATTCTGAATAAATCTTAGAGTACAGCACTAACAGTGGTTTCTTTTTTTCTTTTTTTTTTTTTTTTAAGATTTTATTTATTTGTTTGAGATAGAGCAGGAGCAGAGGAGCAGAGTTAATAGGAGAAGCAGGCTCCCCACTGAGCAGGGAGCCCGATCCCAGGACCCTAGGATTATGACCTGAGCTGAAGGCAGACACTTAACTGACTGGGGGCACCCCTAATAGTGGTTTCTTATGGACTGCTATTTTTTTTCCATAGATCTATCAAGAATGAAATTTTCGCGTTGCCTCAAGTTCTCATTTTGCCTTGACACCTTAGTGCACATATGAAGGCCCCATTTTTACCCCTGGAGTAAAAAGGTCTTGGCAGTTACCTGGGCAGATGAGCCATCATTCACATCTGCACATATGTCAGATGCCTCTGATTGATAATGGTGGTTTCCTAGTCAGCCCAATTCCTGTCTTTCTCAAGACAGATCTGCCTATAGTCCTTACCTTTTTTTTTTTTTTTTAAATCAGGACTGACCCCTCAGATGAAACCAGTTCGCCATTTCTGCTATATACCAAAGGCATCAGTGTACTATTCCACAGCATGACAAATTCTAGAGGACAGAAAGCCTCTACATGAATGGTTTTCTCTGCAATACAAACATCTTGCTTTAGGAAATACCAGTGAATTTTGGGGGGAGCATAACAATAGAAAGCAAAAAAAACCATGAGCCTGTAATATAAAACAAGGATGTGTTCTTTTAATTACAAACACATTCCCCCCTCCCCCCGCCCTGGGAGAAACAAAACAGCAGTAAGAGAAGGGCATCATAGTTTCAAACAACAAGTATACTTCAGACAAGTGTGTCATTGATTTATTTCATCATTCAGCAGGCAGTGAAAGGTGTTCTATAATCATGTCTGCATAGTATAGCCATATTTGAAGATGTTGCTATGATGTAATACTACTTCTAATCATGTTGGACCTCTGATCTCCATAAGCAGAAATATGGTTAATGGAGTGTATGCCTCATTAAAATGTAAACTTTTATATGTTCTTTCAAAGTGATTATCTTGGATAGCATATAAAAGATCACAGACTGTTTACCATAGTTATGGTTATTACCAATTGATTCGTGTATTGTCATTAAAAAATGGAAGTTTTGGCTCTAGAGCTAAAAACTACCCAATGAGCTTTTTTGGAGAATATTGTTTCAGCATGGCCTTAAATACTAAAACAAAAATTACTAAGTCTGAAGCCTCCCTTAGTTAATACTGGTTAAGCAACGAGACAAAACAGTATTCACAATCGTTAGAGCCTTTCTATCTTTTTCTTTTGAAACTTCCATTAGATTGCATCCATAAAATAAATTTAGTGTTAGATTTCTCTACTAAAATCAGAATATCGCATATTGAGGCATATAGAATGCCATCATAAAAATAACATGAGGAAGGACCCATCATTCATAAGTAGTGTACTGAAACAACACAGCACCATTCTTGTTTGTGACTGTATGGCATGCCCAAACCGAATTTTAAGTTCACTTATAAAAGTAGTGTTGGTAACGGCTTTTAGCCCCAAGACCTGCTTCAGATCATACAATAGGCAGCAAGTTGCCTAGAAGAGCAATTTTTAACTATTAACTAGAGCTTTGTCCCCAAATCTTTGACAGAGAAACTGTTTATTCCCCCAACCAGTGCTAAAACCCTGGTTTAGAACTTGACAGTCTGATATGTCTCGAACAAAACAAACAAGAGGGAGTTTCTCTTTCGTTACTCCATAGCAGGTAGACCAGTACCACTTACCCTTACTTTCTAAGATGTGGGCCCAGCTGCTGAATGAGTAAGAAAGCAAAAAAGGAGACAGATTTTTCTACTTCATGTAAAATAAAAGGAGGAGAGAGATGTCAATGTTGTGCTCTGCACTTGCCAGATACAGAGATGATATTTTAGGATTGAGCACTTAAGTGCTTGAAAAGTCCATCACAGCAAACCAGTTAATCACTTTGCACCTCTGGAGAAGGGAATGGGGTTTGGGACATGGTGGAGGACAATGGGTGGTGAAAGGCTCTTTAAGTTTTAATTGTATGTGACTTTATAGTTGAATTGTTTGTAATCAGAATATAGTCATGTATTATTTATGTCATCAAGTGGGGGGGCGCAAAGAATCAGATTTTGTCAAATAACAGGGGAAGGGTCTTTGGGGCAGTAATAATGGGATAACAGATTTGAAAGTGTCACAGGACACTGAAAACCAGTATGGCAGGAGCAGTGTGGACAGTGGCAGGTGGGGCAGGACAGATTGATGGGAATGAGCTTGCAGGTGCCTTGCATCCCCTCTTAAGGACTTTGGATCTTATTCATAGGTGATGAGAGACTAATTAAAGTAGAAATTATATTTCTCTACATATGCCTAATAATAAAGCATAGCAAAAGCATTCAAAGTTACCTTTGAAAAGATTCATCTGTACCACTGTCACTAACTCTTTGTTCTTCTAGTCTTTACCCATCATACTTTTTTTTTTTTTAACCTGTTTGTAATCGCAGTCTGTATATCATTTTGTGTTCTGTTTTCACCCAATCTTACAAGAATTTTCCATGATACTACTATGGAAGATTTTAAGCAAAGGAGTGATATGATCAGCTTTGTCTTTCAGAAAGGTTACCCTGGCAACACTACAGAGATGGATTGGATGGAAAAAGAATCATAATGGGCTTAAAGAATAGGGAATGTGTTCAAGAGATGTTTAGGGAGTTCTTCCCCAATGGTCCATAAGAAGAGAGTTCTAGCACAGACATGGACGTTTCTTCCTGAGCCCACGTTGGTAGTTGAGAGCAAGCCTTATTCCTCAGCCAGATAGAAATGCTGCCTGATTCCTTTTGGAAACCCTCCTCTGCCTTCAATATTTTATGCTAGTTTCAGAGATCTGATTTCATTTTGAAGTAGGCTGAGCTCTGAGAGTCTCTGCAGAGTCTAACCCAGTGATGGGTTAGCATAGTGTGTGAAAGCAGTTTTACTTGTGTTAGGCAGCTCTTGCAGGAAGCGCACGGGGAATCGTGTTATGTACTTCTTCAGCTACTTCGCGGGGCGGTTTTTCCAGGGGTCAGCAATGCGTGTATGTGTGAATGATAGGGGTTCTGAAAAAATTTTCTTGAATGAAACTATTATTATTTTTATTATGTTAGTATACATTAATTGAAAAACTTGCTACATAAAGTTATTTTCCAAGATGATGTATTAGGAAGGGAGCACTAGACTTAAGCCGTGGGGTAAATTCTGCTGCTGCTGCCCAGTCTTGTAGATTATGCTCACAGGGCAAGTCATTTAATCTCTCTGGTGCCTAGTTTCCTAAAAGTCTAGAACTTGTAACCTCTGATTATGTGTATGCCACCATTTCAGCAATTCTTTTTTCTTTTGGCTAGGGATAAAAAATGTTTTTGATCTGTAGTAGCTGAGAGAATAATATACTGTAAGTTATATTTTGTCAGTAAGAGCATGGGGGCTATTAGTAGATGTGGTTAGGGAAGCTTGTGAACTAGTTAGCCCTGTAAACAGCCTTCATTAAAATCCTTAATTTTAAGGTTGTTTGATCTGTATTTGAAGGGTATTCTAATCTAGTTTCACTGTTATTTAGCAGACTGGCAAAATTAAACACCAAGTAGACAGCCTAGTAGGATAAGAAAGTTTGGGGGTTGCTCTCCCCAACCCTTTCCTCTCTGTTCATCCAACCCCCTTATCTTCCTTCTTCCTCTCTTCCTTCTTGCTGATGAGGGCATAAGTCTCACATGTCAATATTGTACATACCACTGTAGCAGATTGTAGATGATAGTTAATCCTGTATATTTTTAGAGACTTTAACACTAGAA
This sequence comes from Enhydra lutris kenyoni, assembly GCF_002288905.1. Taxonomy (NCBI): domain Eukaryota; kingdom Metazoa; phylum Chordata; class Mammalia; order Carnivora; family Mustelidae; genus Enhydra; species Enhydra lutris. The sequence goes on along the minus strand of NW_019154155.1, from coordinate 855,988 downwards.
TTTTACTTCTATAAAATCTCACTTTAAGTTTTAGATTCTCTTTATTTAAACATAAAAATCTCACAACTGTTCATGTCATAAAAAATTCCTCTTCACTAACTCATTTAGAAAATACTTTAATAAACGGATTCTCTAAAATTTATTTGTTAAAGCATAGATGCACACTTTGGCATTTCAAAAAAAAAGAAAAAAGATATCCGGTGGCTCCTTCCTTTGCTATTTAGAATTAAGTCATCTTTGAAGACACATTTCCCTTAAAGTTGCAAGACATTTTTTACAATTGAAAGAGTTGGAAGGAACCTCAACATTGTAACTTCCCGTCAGATGCTCCACAGTAATGAACAAAGACTCGGCTAAATAAGCCAAGAATAGCTTTATTAGCTCTGCCTGGAGAAAAGCACTGTCATATTTGGGCCTTCCTAATGTTTGCACATTGCTTTGCATATATACACATAATGTTTCTTTGGTGACTTCCTGTGTTTGATTTTAATTTTTGAGTAAATGAGATTTTGTAAAGGTGGATATGTTATATTGGCATAATGTCTATTTAAAAGAAACCACTACTGTCTACTGAAAAAAAAAACACTATTTTGTTTCCACAGAAACCTGCTAATATTTTAGTTATGGGTGAAGGTCCTGAGCGAGGAAGAGTAAAAATTGGTATGTTTTATTTTTGATAAGTCACAGTGTAGCACTCTTTTAAAACTTTTGCAGACAGCAATATCACTTCTAACTTTTGCTGTAATGATATGCTATATTCATGTAGTTCCTTCTGATCAAAGCCATTTCTAAAGAGTTTACATTAAAAGTGAAAAATGTTTCACATTCTTGAAAGGTGTCAGACAATCTTTAGAGTTGAAATGTTCTAATTATAAATTAAGCCAGGGAAGTTTCTTAGAAACCTTTGCTTTCGTTAAAAATAGCCTATGGAGGTGAGTGGCTTCTTTCCATGTTAGAAGCCAGCCTCACCTTTAGTCACAAAGGCATAAAGCAAACTAGTAATTAACAGCATCAGTTCTGTTCACCTGAGCCAGTTGAGATCAGAACATATGCCTCTGTTGACCTTTCAACATTAGGAATTACAAACTAGGAAAACTGCGGAGGCTGGAGAGGTACAGAACCTTAAGTTCTAGAAGGCCTCTGCCTAAAGGGAAAAGAAAGTAACAAGCATTCTGTACCTTGGCATGTTTTCCAATAGCTCTGTTTTCTTATATATCAGAGCAAAATTTTACCCAGTTCTGGTCTGGTACCTATAAGGATAAAACTGAATTTTTAAATTCTGTTTTTTTTTTTTTTTTTCATTGTCATTTCTAAGTTGTCTTTGTCACATTTATTTAGTTTGTTTTGTGTGTGGGTAGAAGAAGTGTTGTAACTAAATTATGTTAATTTAAAGGCAACAGGGTTGTGGGAGTATATAAAAAAAGAGTACTTTCTGATTGCAACATTTAATATAAATTCAAATTATCAGCTAATTTGTACCATTTAACAAAGAAAAACCTAGATGTTCCTAACCCCTCTTCCCCATCCTCCCCTATAAATTCCCCAGATCTCACTTTCCACTTTTAATTAGACCCTCAGAATACTCTTTTATCATGCAAACCTCACAAGGTTTTTTAGTATCACAAACGTTTGATGTACCTCGGAGTACTCCTAGGCATTGACTCCCTTTGACAGCCAGACCCTGTCAGTACTTAACTCTATAGGGTCACCAAATGCCTTGTGAGTCCTGACTTGTGTTTTAAAAAGCCCAATTTGGTTGTATCAAGTTCTTCAAATATAAGTTCAAAGTGTGCAAAATAAGACCCAGCCAAACAGTAGTTACAGACATATTTTTTTACTAAGATTTGGAGAAATTTTATATAACAAAATAATCTAGTTTGGAATTATATGTAATGCATATGATGTGAGCAGGTTTGGGGGATACTAAAGGCTTAAAGCATTCACATTTAAGAAGAAATATTAGTTCTTCTATAAGCCAGTATTTAGTAATCTGAGTCATGGTTTTAATTCTTTACCAAATTTCTGTGTTGGTTTTTTTTAACCTCCGTAATTAAGAAGGTTAGATGAGAGCCTCCTTCATTAAAAATGTATATTAGGAGAGCAAAACCAAACAAATGGTGGATGAATCTTGAAATTTTTGATAGGTGGTATGAATAGGTGATCATTCAATGTGTATTTGATAAAAGCTATGTGTAATGACACTAGATAGATACTAAAAGAGATGAAAAAAGACAGTTTTTGCCTTTAGGATTACAGTTTAATAGGGTAAACAGTCATGCCTGAATAACTACACAACATATTAAACTGTGTCAAATGCCACAGCTCCAGTTCTGAGGTAGGAGTTTATGACATTTGTCAAATCATTTAATTTCTTCTTTTGAAAATTTTTTCTTTTTTCCTCCTGAAAAAGGAGGTGATTGAACTATATGACCTTTTAGAAGGTCTTTTCCAGCTTGAAAAAATTACTATGATTCTTTCAGTTAATAAAATTCAACCTAAATAAATGGGGGGAGATAGTGGTATTAACATACTGTATAGTCATGATTATCCCAGTGACCAGGCTTATTGATGCAAATAATGGAAAGCCTTACTATAACTCAACTAGTTTCTCAGTGCTTATAACCAATACAAAGAATGGACATGAAGTTTAACAACCCTGTCCCCAGTGGTAGCGTGACAGGCAGAAAGAAATCTGCCCGGAGTATAGGGTCACCCTTGACCTCTGCAGCAAGCATATCTATAACCCAGGTGAAGAATTCCGCACATTTTCCCTATCTTAGCAGTGGTAAAATTAATCAGTTAAATTTGTAAAAATATATTGACTTAACATTATTATTATCTTTATTTACAGCTGATATGGGCTTTGCCCGATTATTTAATTCACCTTTGAAGCCTTTAGCAGATTTGGATCCAGTAGTTGTAACATTCTGGTACCGAGCCCCAGAATTACTTCTTGGAGCGAGACATTATACCAAAGCTATTGGTGAGTATAACTAATTAAAATTCCATGGCATTTTAAAAGTGGCTTTGTTATTGTAAAATATACATATTTCTGTGTATTAAATAATACAGAAAACTATAAAAATAAGAACAAAAAGTGTCCTAAAATTCCACTACTTAGAAACACCATTATGAGCATTAGTAATGTATTATTCTAAACATCTCTCTCTTATAGATATTTTAAAACTTCTTAAATATATGGGATCATACTGTGCATTCTAAGTAAAAATATATTTTAAATTTTACTTGAGAAGAGAAATAAGCACAGTAAAATTTCTAAACCATTAAACTTCAGACAAATGTTTTTTTCACCAGAAGAAATACTTCTAAAAGATCCCCTTGGAGTTAAGGAGAAAAATTATGGAAAAAATAGTTTAGGATATCTTAATTCACTTTTCAGTTTTTGATTATGTTCATTACCTCCGTACTATTAAGAATTGGGAAATTAGTGCTCTTTTACTTCTTCAACCTCCCAATTTATAAGCTGTGTTAGAAATATTGTTGTCGTTATTATTATTACTACTTTGTTGATGTTTACAACATTTATTTTCTATTTACAAACCATAATTCCCACAGTTTATACTCAGATTATATATTGTAACAGATTCAGTGCTAAACTACCACAGTCCTTTTTCCACACCTTTCCCATTACTGACATCTTTATTGTGCCTTATTTTATTTCATTGAATTTTTTCGTGTTCTTTTCTTATGTGCTTTTCTTTTCTTTTTCCCGTTGTTATATGTCTTTACTGTTTACCTAACTTGCTGTGTTCTCCAGAATAGCATTAAGCCTGCTTTTGTTTTTCTTGGTTGATTCCATCCACAAGTCTTCTATGCTATGCTGTATTCTGGACTGATTTTCATCCTGGCTTTTCTTTTCTTTTCTTTTCTTTTTTTTTTTTTTTTAATTCCTCTGAGTTGGACGTATTTCCTTCTGTGCTTTATTATTTTGCAGTAGCATATTCTCAGCTTGCTTTGGAAAGGTGTCTTGGAGGTAAATTTTCTTGTTCTTGTATTTCTGAAAGATGTCTGTGTCTAACTATATCATGCAGTTTGGCCAGGTTTAAAATTCTAAGTACAAAATAACTTTCCTTCAGTATTTGATGATGCTCTTCCATTGGCTTATAGCATCAGTGTTGCTAATGAAGATTCATGCCAGTCTTGTACTCATTCCTTGGTGGCTTACCTGAAAACAAATTTTTTCTTTCTGAAAACAAATAGGATTTCTTATCCTTCTGTTTCACAGTAATGTGCTGACCACTTGGTAGGCACATTCAGTCTGAAATTCGTATTGCACAGCCCATGTCTGTGGAAAACTCTTAAACTAGTCTTTGATTTCTTCCTCTCTGTTTTCTGTGCCTGTCTTTCCTAAACTGAGTGTGGGCATATGTTGGACTACTTACTGGACTACTTGATATCACTTTTCCTATGTTTTTCTGCCTTTGTCTTTTTTTCTCTAAGAACCCCTTCTTATTCTCTATTAGTTTTTTGTATTATTTTATGGGGGAAAAAAAGCATCTCAGCTATCTGTGAGGATGGTGATAACAGTGCTTTTTAATTGTTTGTAATTTGCTGTTTTCCTGAAATAATTAGGTGTTTTCTTTATAGGCTCTCTTTTTATTTATATGTCTCGGTTTCTCCCTTCCATGTGGCAAGTGTTCGTCCACTATTTGTTGACCCTCGATTATCTCTTCATATTTAAGAATCAGCTTACAGAAAAGTGCTTGGGAACTTTGTGGACATAGATCATAGGGCTCGTTGAGTGGCAGATTTCAGAGTGATCTAGCAGAGAACTACCGTTAAGAGGGGGATCCCCAAGTGCTAGCATGCACAAGCCTTTGTCCTGAGGCCATTCAGATTCTTTAAGGGAAGAGTCTTCCAACTTTAGGTCCTAGTTTTGTACCTGGTAGCTTCAGGGCAGTGGAGGAGAGCAGGAGAAGGAGAATCAACTATTCAAAACACAGACGTTAGGAAGAAAAAATAATACAGACTTTGTAGCTAGTCCTCTAAGGACAGAATCTTCCAGAATTGTACAGGACAATTCTGCTTCACACTCAGCAATAATATTGTGGCCTGGGGCCTTCTCTGAGCTGTTCCATCTGCCTTCCGTCTTCCCGAAGTAAAGTGTTCTTATGTATCTCTGCCTAGATCAGGTCTTCATATGGCCAGTCTCTCTCTCTCTCTCTCTCTCTTTTTTTTTATTCAGTTCTTAGTCAAAACACTACTTCTTCAGAGAGAACCTCAATGATCACGCAGTCTAAAGTAGTCATTCAGCCTTCCCCAACCCACTTCCATCTTACTGTCTTGTTAGCATTGTATAGTATCTAAAATCCACTAAAATAGATAGACCTTGCCTAGCTGGTCACCCTAGTAGGCACTGTATGCAGTGAGAACTCAGTACTCTTTGTTGAATGAGTGAATGAATGAATGAATCAGTCAGTCTTATCCCCAGTGATCTCCTCCTGTTCTTTTTATTACTGTGGATTACTATTAACCTTTCTTACTTTGCTGCCATTTCAGTGTATACTCAAGAAGGGAAAGAAGAAATGCTTGTGATCATTCCCCCATATTAATCCTTAACCCAACATGTCTTTCTTCAGAAAATCTTTATGTTCACTAATGTTCATAACTGCTTTGAGATCATATTTCATTTTATAAAAAAGTAAAGGCAGATAAAGTTAAGTCAGTTAGATAGAAGACTTCTCTATACTATCTTTGCAACTTTTCTTTAAGTCTAAAATTACTCCAAAATAAAATGCTTATTTTTTAAAAAATCAATTAGAAGGAAAAGTAAAAATTACTGAAGCTATGTTATTACCTACACATACATTTGGTTATCTTTTTTATAAGTATATTCTGAGTGCTTAGAATATAAACTAATATGATGCATAACTATTTTTTCCACCTAGGAAATGAATATTCAAAAGCATTGTTATTTTTGATAAGACATATTAACAGACTACACAGATAAGGTAGTGATTGCCTGGGACGCCTGGGTGGCTCAGTTAGTTAAGCCTCTGCCTTTGGCTCAGGTCATGATCCTAGGGTCCAGGGATCGAGCCCCACATCAGGCTCCCTGTTCAGTGGGGAGTCTGCTTCTCCCTCTGCCTGCTACTTCCCTTGCTTATGCTCTCTCTCTCTTTCTCCCTGACAAACAACTAAAATATTAAAAAAAAAAAAAAGATTGCCTAATCTTAGCTGTTATCCACTGAAAACTTTGAATTGATTTAAATTAAGTAAAAAGTATGCCATCACAGAAGCTAGAGACTCTGACTCTATTATCTTTTTCTCAAGAAACTTATATTTTGTTGTGAACATTGCACTTTGTATAACCTGTTATTCACTAGGACAAGCTGCAGTCGGCAGTTTTGATGCAGGACTATTTATCACAAAGCTAAACTACTAGCAGTTAGGTAGATTCCCTTGTTCAAATGGCTTTATAGTTTGCAAAAGAGAAGGCCTTTCTTCCTATTTTTCCTCTCTTCCTCCTTCTCATCATCCAAATTTATTGGATAACTATTAGCTAAACTTTGAAAACTTAAGAGAAACCAAAATGTATGCAAATTAATCCGACTTATAGCCTTAGCGTTGTCACTCAGGGTGGGATGTGTGTGTGTGCTTGCTCACGTTCGCACACATGCTCACCCCCATGTAAAACATTTAGTTCTTCAGCCTCATTGTTTGAAAGTGAGAATTTAGACTGAATCATCTCTTAGGTCCTCTTCAACTCCAAAAGTTCTGTGACCCTGGATAAAACAGTCGCTTCTGAGACAGGAAGAATATAGAGGGAACAAACTGGGGTGCAGATGACTGAAACCAAGTCAGGCCAGACCCTCTGCGGTGGTGATCCCTGCCCTATGAACACCTCACTTGGCCAAGAGCAATCTTTAAAACACTTTTCCTTTATGAAGACATTGGCTCAAAAATGTTGAATATGGGTATCTTTCCAATTACTTCTTTTTCTGAGAGAGAGAAAGTATATGTAAACCATTTTTAATATAAATTTTAAAGAATAGAATAAAGGAATAAAAATGAAAACCTCTTCCATGATTCCAGTCTTTCCCACACAATCCCATTCTACCTGTTACTTATGTAAGTAGCCTGAGGGTCCATTAAAGTACAAATTCCCCACACCACAGTGAAAGCTACTTACCAAGAACTTGCCTAGCATTTTTACTTCCCTGTCAGATGGTTGTAGTTTGAGCAGCTAATAGAAGAACTTTTGTAGTTCAGTGCACAGATTACTTATTCACTAGTTCATTTTAAGGGCATCATTTAGAAGGGCAAAATCTGCTAGTGCAGTTTGGTGGATTATGTTAAACTGAAGGCTACTAAGAAGCAGCCAAAGAGCACCGGGAAAAAATGTTCCCATCCTCTATTCCAAACAGACTTTAGTGCTGCAGTCTTTTATTCACTTGTACAAAACTACAAGCTGAATCATTAAGCCAAAGAGAGTAAATAATAGGTCAGTAAACATTGTACTCCCAATGACAAAGTTTAATTCAGTTTTGAGTATTTGGGGGTTTTGTTTGGTTGACTTCATGGAGAAACCTGAAAAGGGAGTTTCAGTCTTTAATTAATCATCACTGAAGCAGTCTTAAAGTTTTACTAAAGTGTGGACTTTTAAACTCAGATGTTTGTTCTCAAATAACTGAATGCCCACTAATTACGTGGCATTCTATTAAGTGAGAAATAAGATAGGGAGAATGAGAATTTACTCTTTTATTAAGGTAGAAACTTGCTGTTAATACATCTATTGATTAATACATTATTTAACAAGCTCCCCCCCAATTTGGGTCCAATTAGTCTGCTAATTGCTATCTACTTTGTCTAGTTAGCTCAATAGCTGCACAAAGCATCGCAGAGTTTGAGAAGTAGATGAGATTTATATGTTTTTACTTTGGAAAGTGCTAGAAGGAAGTAAAGTAGGCAGGTAGGTGACCAGGAAAGGACTTTTCCATGAACTTGGCACATTCTGGGGGGGGGGGGGGGGGGGCAGTTAAGATAGTTAGGAGAGACTTATGTACATAGATTTAGAAATTTTTCTAAAATAATAACCTGTTTAGCTAACTTCATGATTAATGTCTGGATCAGGATTTTGAAGAAAGGAAGGATGGTGATGAGATTGCCAAAAGGTAAGAGAGAATAGAAAAGATAAAGAGAAGAAGGTTATAAGGGTAAGAGTAAACAAAGTCGAATAAACTATTTCTTCCTACTTTCTGACCTTATATTTTAGAAGCAGTTCGTCACTTTAAGGATATAGCTACACTACTTACTTACCTCTCATCTTCCTTACATGTTAGTTTTCTTTAGTATTTTTCATAGCTAACCAGAATGAGTTGTTATGGTGTCTTCTGGATGCTATGAGTAGAGTTTTAAACATGCAAATTAACCCATTGGCCCTTTTTGTGATGCTCCTTAGCTTGCATATCTTTTCCTTTGATTAAGATGATCATAAGTCAAGTTATCACATGGGGTACATACATCAAAAGAATAATCACAAAATAATTTCTCCATTTACTTTCTGATACTAAAAACAAAATAGCTTGGCTAGTATGTCTTCATACTTTTCTATATGCTGGTATTGGCTAACTTGGTTCTCATGATGTGGGAGAAAACGGATATGTGAACCGTGTCCTTTTTAAAAATCACTTGCTTGTAGTTATGGTGTATAATCTTAATAAATAGATGATTAACTTGTTATTCTGAAATCTATAAATGTGATAATTTTACCTTAATTATCTATATTCTAATTTTAGATTTTAGGAATTCTGAGTTATTTTATAAATTAAGATCTGCTTCACATTTTCTATTTATGTGACAATTATTAACATACCTGAACAATTGGCTTTAATAAAATAGTGGTTTTTATTTTTCCCTCTATAGTTGTTTATATTTACCACAGGTATTGGTTAGATCAATCAGAAACGACTGATTGAGTGTCTGCTGTGTTCACACCATTGTACTTAGCATAGAGAAGTTAACTTTGCTGGTTTAGGGCTTTGTTAAAGTAGGAACTGAATAATTTCAGTTTTAAATTCTGAAGTGGCATGTAGATCTTTCCTCTATTAATAACAGTTCTATTGAGTAAAAGTTTAATATAAATGAAAGTTAGCTTATATCTTAAAGTGAATGAGAAGAATTTGTTGTACTCGAGGAATCCATTTTGCCTGGCTTTTATGAGTAATTCTAGTGAATTTATACCTATCGTAAAGGTAGTATTTTGCTCCCTATTTTCTTATCCTTATTAAATTGCAAAATCTGACTCCACTGTAGCATAAAGAAATACTTTGAACAAAAAACTGTTCAAGTAGAAATGCAGTTTCATTAGAATATTTGAGATCAGGCATTATCTTTCTCCTGCTGTAATCACACCTTGCTAACTCGTGCTAGCATGAAAGGATAATTATTAGACTTTACAAATTAGCAAATACATAGACTAGATAAAGAAAAAATATTTTTACCTCAAAAAATTATGCTGATTGTTTTTGGCAAGTATGCCCAATTTCAAAAGCTATTTGGGTTTTCTGTTTTTGTTTTATTTTCTGTTTGATTTTGTTTGTTTGTGGCTCCTGTGCTCCATATGCAGCTTTGTATGTATTTCACAGATAAGGTAATGTTTGATCCATTTAAAAATTGCCAAAATTTTAGCTTACTTGATTTGAACTTGGAATGAAGCCCCTGGGTGGAATGAAGGTATAATAGGGAATGAAAAAATTGGAATGTGTCGGGTGGGAGTATATATTTACAAGCAATATTCCATGATATTTTTAATGATAATTGCTTTAGGAATTAATATGACTTATTAGGAAAAGAAAAGATAGAAAAAACAGTCCCCACCAAGATAAAAATGCATTTTCTTTTGGAAAGAACCACTTTATTTTCCTCCTTTCTTTTTCTTTTTTCCTTTCCTTTTTTTTTCTTTTCTTTTTTTTTCTTTTTGTTTTAAAGATATTTGGGCTATAGGGTGTATATTTGCAGAACTACTAACGTCAGAACCAATATTTCACTGTCGACAAGAGGACATCAAAACTAGTAATCCTTATCACCATGACCAGCTGGACAGAATATTCAATGTAATGGGATTTCCTGCAGGTACACATTATGTTTTTGTTTTTGTTTTTAAATCACTGTTGTTTGAACTTAGATATCTTCATTGGAAAGGTGTATATCTTTAGCCGATGAAAGCTGCTCTTACTCAATTCTTTATATTTATGGGTTGCATTAATCAAAGATCCTTAGAAATAGCAAAATTTATAGAGTTCACAAATTAGCATAAAGATATTTGTGGGTTTTCTGAATTTGAGGAGTATATTTTTGTTTCATTTTATTCTTTTGTTTTGTTTTGTTGTTTAATATTCAAAATGATAAAATATTTGCAATATCTGTATTAAAAGGTACCTTTAGTTCTTACAAATAAAATTCAGTAGTATGTATTTTTGTCTGGCAGCACATATGCCATTACTTGGTATTTAAATACAAATTTTGAACATTATTTATATTTAGGGCACTATACAGAATCACATTATATTAAATAATAGAATTTTTTACCCTATAACCCTCGTCAGTGAGAACATTCTTTTAAGTGTTCTGTTAGAACAGCAACTGTGCCTACGCTGATTGGTAGCAGGGAGACAGTTGTTGAGGTGTCTCATCTCAGGCGCCAGACCCCTTAGTTTTTCAGCGACATCCCCATCCCTTGTTACGCCATGGCGTGGTAGTTCCTCAGTATCTAAAAACTCTGCCCAGAGGTCTAGAATAATGACATTTTGCTTTAAAAACCTACATAATATTGGCTAGTCAGGTATTTATTAGAAATTATTTCTTACTAGGAATTTCTATCAGGTCAGGGTAGCTCAAGACTAATACAGAAATATCTGGGAGTTCTAATTTCACATTTCCTTGTAAGAGTGTTAACACAGATACTTTCTGCAGAATTGGTCAATGGGTCTGTGAATACTGCCTTTTTGTGATGAGAAGTTTATTTATTCACTAAATATTTGAATACTTGCCATGTGCCAGGCCTTGTGTTATGCATAAAATAATGTTGATATAACTGGCATGATTCTTGCTTACTTGGAATTTGTATTGTACTACTTGAAGTAGAATGTTTAAATAATAGCTATGGTTTGAGTAGATGGAGAAGAATGGCCTTTTCTTCCCACTTCTGAATGTGTCCACCATTTCTAAGGCCTGAGAGAAAGGAATGTGGTTTACAAGGCATTGGAAGAGGGGGGTGGCCTCTGCAAGAGATGATTCTTAATGTATAGTTCAACAGTTAGGGGAAGCTCAGATTATAAGATAGTTGAAAAGCAGGCAGTAGGGTTTAGATTTAATGCACAAAAGAATGAGAATCCATGATAAGTTCTTGAGAACTAGGGACATGGTTTATGTTATATTTTAGAAAGATTAGTATGGTTGTGGTAGGTAAAAATCAATTAGAGAGAGGTAACTGAAGACAGGAAAGCCAGCTGTTTGCCTATATAGCAGTACTCCAGGTGGAAAGTGTTAAAAAGGATGGAGAATAAAGGACAAATACAGAATTTTTTATATGTAATTGAAGGAAAAGTAAAAGATTATCCCAGGATGTCTAGCTTGAGAAATTAACAAAATAGAGAAGTTAGAGCAAGGAAATAATTGAGAAAATCCCATATGTATTTAGTTGACTTTACAGTGTGGTGTCTTTAGAGGCAAGTTGCACATCTCCGTGGAAGGAGATTGAAGGCAGATGTCTAAAGGTCATTGAAAAGCTAACGGTGCGGTGAAGCTACCTGCTGTAGTACTACAGCTGATGGTCTTTCAGGACAAGTCCGTTGATGGAGATGAAGAAAACTAGCCATCTAGTAGCACATGTTGTTGAGGCAACTCTAAGGCCAGCAAGCCAACTGGAACATTTTCTTCCTCATATAAGTAAGCTGGGGTTGTTAATGTTACTGAAACTTGCCAAGCCACCAGCAGACTTATTTGCATACTAGTTATGTCCTACCCTGTTCTGTTCCAGACAGTTGTCGCTGCTTACATCAATCGCTGCTGGAAAACAGTGTATTTAATAAAGTGAACGTAAGGAGGTCCATGTTTAAAAAAATGCATCTTACAGCTACAGAGTGGGGAGATTTGTCATTGAAGAGACTGGTTGCTGATGTAACCAAGACATTGGGTAGAACGGGGGGAAAAGTGGTCCTACAAACAGAAATAGAAATATTTATTAATAACTTATTCCTCTCTCCTTATAGAAATTGAGGTAAATTATAGTAAATTACATAGAAAGTAAGCCCTAAAAAGATAAACTTATAGAGATCTAATGCTATACAAGGGATGAGAATTGTATTTATAGGTCAAGATAAGATATTTACTGTAGCTAGTCATTTATTTGAGGTCTGTGCTTTCATGGAGGGTCAAAGTATATAAGACATGTGATGAAAATTGAGGTAACTTTTATTGAAATTCTTGAGAATAGGAACCTAGACAACATAAAATTTTATCAATATATTTCACAGATAAAGATTGGGAAGATATAAAAAAGATGCCTGAACATTCAACATTAATGAAAGATTTCAGAAGAAATACGTAAGTTGGAAAGAAAATAGACCTTTGTTGATTTCTGCTTTTCCAGAATCCTCTATCAAAGATTGAATACTCAATGGAATACTAAACATAAGCTTATTCTAATAAATACTTTTACTTCTTTACTTAATAAATATTTTATCTTTTAAGATATTTAAGTCATATAAAGAAGGTAAACAGCTAGTTTTAGCAGCTGATTTGGATATGAGAAAAAAACTCCATATTACTCTCTGGAAGCAAGCATCAGTGGAAAGGATCACAGCTGAAGCAGACAGAGACTGAAATAAGCAACCTTGCTAGCCATCACTTGCCCACCCACCTGTATTATATAGTCATTTTAATCAAGTTTTCATAGAGAAGAAGGAATATTTCATTTATTTATAATGTAAGATCGGAGCATTGGGAGAGGACAGTTTAAAGGCCTGTAACAAGTTTTTTAAAAAATTTTAAATATGTTTTAAACCTACTAGTAAGGCTGAATTAAATATTTGACCCATATGTTATTTAAGAGAATTGTTGAGATAACAGTCTTATAAAAAATGCTATTCGGTATATATTATTTATGAAATTATCTTGTGTTTTCTCAGTGGTATCCATTCATAAGTGACTAGTGTGAATATTGAATAAAATATGAAATTGAGCTAATGCTATGCCAATTATGCCATTTTCAATAAATACTCTTTATCGGCTGTGATTAAAATGATTGTTTGGAAAAACTTCAGCCAATGTAAAATTAACCTCAAAATCTCATATAGATATTTCATAGTATTTCTCTTTCAGGTATACCAACTGCAGCCTTATCAAGTATATGGAAAAACATAAAGTTAAACCAGATAGTAAAGCATTCCACTTGGTAAGCTTTAGAGAACAATAATAAAAATTTTTCCCTGGTTAGCTAACCAGAGGTGTTTTGGGGTCAGTTTAAACGGTTATTTAACACTCTTAGAGTACTTTAATGATAAATCCAGACATCTTGTTGCTGCGTATTAGTAAAGGCATGAAAACTTGTTTTTCCAAACCCATAACATGGTTTAACAGACTAATGTATGGTTACACTAGGTTTTTTAAAGATAGTGCTTGTACCAAGTCTGTCAAGAACATTTTTAAAATTACATTTATTGGTTTTCATCGATTTTTTTTTAAATTTCAACAATTTGAGAGAAGAATCTAAAAGAAAACCATCCCAGTACTCAGAAGTAGCTTTTACAAATTATTTTGTATTTCAACTTTTTGAAAGATTATTTTTAAAAATTTTTAACTCCCAAGATACTCTTACAAACTTGGGTATTAGAAGTCCTTCGGTGATGGTGTGTATTACTTGCTTTTTCTGGAAGAATATGAGAGATGCAGAATTTATTACTGTATAATGGAAAAATAGTTTATTTTAGAATCTAAATGAATCCATGCACTATTGTAATTTATGACATTATAGTCAACTTTGCCACCTTAAATTTGTTTACAATAAAATTTCCATTTTTACATCATAACAATTAAAAATGATTCTGGGGGTTTTTTAAAGTTATATAACATACAAAGGGGAAATTTCAGGGAGTAGGTTGTATTGTATTTGGCTTAAAATTCTTTTCATCCTTTATTCTCAATATTTTTAAATGAGTTCATTAAGTGGGAATTTTCTTTGTCTTAAAAGTATTGTATTTTCCTTGTTATAATAGCAGGCCACTTGCAAACATTTCGTCTATTTTGGTTGTTTCTTCTCTGTCTTCTGCTTCTGCTTCTACACCTTCTGTTTATTTTTATTTCATGTCATATATCATATATTTCATATCTTACCAGCAACTTTAAAAGCAAGGCCTAACCTATCTTATTGCCACACAATATATTATTATCCAAATAATGGTTTCTTATAATGTACTTATAACAGGACCCAAACAGGAAGGTAAGTTAGAGCCTTCAAAGTTACGCAGTTATTTATTCTAATAAAATAATAATAGTGGTAGGCCCAGAGTCACAATTCAGGGGACTTGCTCTTACTTACCCCCAACTTGCTGCTATTTGGTGTAGTCTGCAGTGACTCTCACAACCATCACCACTGAAATCCTAGAGATATATTTCCCTTGCAGCTTAGTTGCTTGTTTTTACCACGGTGACCTATCTTGTGTGGGCCCATCTGAAAGCTCTAACGTAACTCCATTAAAACTGTTGAGCATTTTAAATGGCAAACCCATGCTTTTCCTTTCACCTCTAAAATTAAAGTTGTGCTTCCACTGAAATATCAGATCATCATAATTAAATTTAAATCTTCCCATCCCAGCGTTTCCTCTGTATTTTTAAATATTTTATGTCTGTCCTCTGATTGTGTCATCTCCCATCAAGTCTCAATGCATCTGTTGGTTTTCAAGTGTGATCCTGGTCCTTAGCAGTAGAATCCCCAGGGAACTTGGTAGAAAGGCCGCTCTTCAGACTCCTGCACAGATATCCCAGTCAGAGCTCTGGGAGTGAGGCCTAGCACTCTGCTTTGAGAGGTGCTCCCGGGGTACTTCTGATGTACCCTGAGGTCTGAAAACCACGACATTAGATCAAAGAGGATAAGCTGAGAGACCACTATTTAGATAAGCTCTTAAATCACCTACTAAAATCAAATGTTCTAAAATAAATAAAAATAAATCAAATATTCTAGTTCATAAAGTCTTAAGTGAACTATGTTTTAATGAAAAAATACTGAATTTCCACATTAGCGTGACATTTCTATAGGTAACAAAATAATTAAAATAATACTAATAATGGCAGCTAACACATAGTGCTTTCTTTGTGTTGGGTACCACTAGAATTGCTTTCCATGTATTTCCTCATTTAATTTTGAAAGCAAACCTATGGTAGTAGGCGCTATTTCTAATCTCCGTTTGACAAATGAGGTTACAGAGAGATTAGGCAACTTGTCCGAAGTCATTCACCTAATAAATGTCAGGTGAAGTCTTGAACCCAAGCAGTACCTTCAAGTCTCCATTCATAATCCCTCTGTACTAAACAAGTTCTGTATCAAGCATCGTATTTATTTAGACTAGGATAGCACTGGCCCGGAAAACTTTCTCTGATGATCTGCACTGTCTAGTAGGGAGCACATTAGCCACCTGTGGCTCTTGAGCTCTGCAGTTGTACCTGATATGAATGAGAAATTGATTTTTTAAGCTTAATTTGGTTTTAGTTAATTAGGTTTTAAATCTAAATAGCCACATGTGACTAGTGTATTATTTGTGCTATAATAATTTTCCCCTTAATAGAAAAGGAATAGAAAATACAAGATTTTAGTCCTGTTTTAAATTGTACAAAGCACTTTGCATAATGTAGATAGTTAGAGTAAGAAGTAAGTTTAGTAGCCTCTTATAGGAGAACCAAGTAAGATCCTGATTATTAGAACAACTAAATGTGAATTACTACATCAAATGTAATAGTTAAGTTTTTCCTTTTGTTAATTTGGGGGAATAAATTCCCTTCAGATTGTGCTGTTTTCATCAAAAAGCATATATGTCCCACATATGCCCAAGGATATAAAACTATGAGAAGTAACACAGTAATGTTTTTATGATTTATGGTTTCAGCTTCAGAAGTTACTTACCATGGACCCAATAAAGCGAATTACCTCAGAACAGGCTATGCAGGATCCCTATTTCTTAGAAGATCCACTTCCTACATCAGAGTAAGTGATCAATGTATTAACTCACCACCATGGTAGAATTTTTTGGAGCACGATTGTTTGAGTTGTCATCTCCCAAGTTGCCACTCCTCCTACCTGGGGACCCAGGGAAATCCCAATGATAAGCAAAAACTCAGTTCTGATGACTGAGGTATCATTTCAGGCTTTTAGAGGTAAGAGGCACTCCTGTTCCTGTGTTCCTTGATGAAACATGGCCAGCTTGGGCTTCAGAGGGGCTCCAGGTACACAGTGGCGGGTTGATTATGTGTGCTGTGGCTCACTCAGACTCACGGAGATTGTCCGCTGCTTGCAATTACAGTTTTATGTTCCAGTAGCAAATTCTGTTCCCAAATAAATTTGTTTCCTGTGTCATCTTTTATATGTAGAAGGGAGAGTTAAAAAAAAATTGTGTTCAAATAGTGACATTTCCGCTGGAGTCTATATTTGGGTTGTAATACTAAATGAGTGAGGCCGGAATAAAAGAAAGTTGAGTCATATTTGATGATTATTGATTATTTTTATACAATGAAATCCCTCCCATGGCCTGCTGTAATGTCACTGATTAGAAGAAAAGATTCATCTTGTCACAGTTGCACAGTTGAAAGGTACTTATTTTACAAATATGGAAACAAAATCTGTCTTGAAAGAATAAAATGAAGAATCTGAAATATTGATTGGCATACCAGAAATCATTTTTCTTTTTTCTCCTGAGCAGTGTTTTTGCCGGTTGTCAAATCCCTTACCCAAAACGAGAATTTTTAACAGAAGAAGAACCTGATGACAAAGGAGACAAAGTAAGTATTAAAGTACGTTTGGCTGCTTCTTGTTTTATTCAATGCTACGGTAACATTTTCTTGTTTGTATTTGGTTCTCCTTCTGAGTTGAACTTTATTTTTCTGTTTAACCAATTGAGAAGAACCAGCAGCAGCAGCAGGGCAATAACCATACTAATGGAACTGGTCACCCAGGGAATCAAGACAGCAGTCATACACAGGGACCCCCGTTGAAAAAAGTGAGAGTTGTTCCTCCTACCACTACCTCAGGTGGACTAATCATGACCTCAGACTATCAGGTATTTCCAGTTTATTTTGTACTTACTTGACATATCAGTATTTGTATATGGGTTTCTGACCTTTGGAAAATGCAGTATAACTAAGAAAATGCTGACCTTTATGTACCTGGGGAAATATGTTGACGTGAGTGTTACTGACATGGAAAAGTACTGACTATGGTACAGAACAGGGTACTTACTGACTTTTGAATTAGACAGACCTGGAATGATCAAACTTAAGTTATGCCATTTATTAACTGTGTGACCTTGGACAAATAATATAACATTTCCTGGCTTTAGTTTTTCATCTGTAAATGAGCCTGGCCAAGCCTTATTTATAGTTGTAATAGGAGTAGATGTAATAAATCCTAGCCCCTGATTTGTGGTAGGAGTTTAATCAAGGCTGTGTATAGTATACCAGGAATGATTAAGAACACAGGCTTTCAGGGGTTCCTGGGTGGTTCAGTCAGTTCAGTGTCTGCCTTTGGCTCAGGTCACGATCCCGGGGTCCTGGGATAAAGCCCCAAGTTGGGCTCCCTACTCAACAGAGAGTCTGCTTCTCCCTCTCCCTCTGTAGCACCCCCCAACCCCCACCCCAGCCTGTGGCCTCTCTTGCTTGCTCTCTCTTAAGTAAATAAATAATATCTTAAAAAAAAAAAAAACAAAAAAAACACAGGCTTTCAGATCCCAGCCGCTGGCTTTGGGTAACCTTAAGTAAGTAATTCAGATGTTCTGTTTCCTTATTTGCAGAAGTGGTTGATGGCAAGTGTGAGGTGGAGCTAAGGATTAAATGAGAGGACATATGCTAAGGCACAGTGGCTAGCCTGCTGTAGTGCTTAACAGAGGTTACTGCTTTTTTGTCTGCTTTTATTACCATTACCATCATTAAAATTCTTAGTAGCATTCATAGTACACAGTAAGCACTTTTTTTTGTTTTTAAAGATTTTATTTATTTATTTGACAGAGAGAGATTTCGCAAGTAGGCGGAGAGGCAGGCAGAGAGAGAGAGAGGAGGAAGCAGGCTCCCTGCCTAGCAGAGAGCCCGATGCCCCGATGCGGGGCTCAATCCCAGGACTCTGGGATCATGACCTGAGCTGAAGGCAGAGGCTTTAACCCACTGAGCCACCCAGGCGCCCCCACAGTAAGCACTTCTTTAAGTGGTGGTGGTGGTGCTAGTGATGACTGTAATAATAAGAGCTTGTTGGGTGCTTACTATGCCAGCTTTTATACCAAGCATGAAACCTACATATTTCCTTTGATCATTGTGGTAACCCTGTGAGGTAAGAGTGATCATTGTCATTCCAGAGATGCTCAGAGAGGTGAGGTAACTTCCACGTGTTCACCTGCCAAGCTGGGGGTAGACCCAGGACACAGGCTTAGATCTGACAACCAAGGCTGCTCCGTTGCCTGCTTGTGGATCCCCTCACGTGGCATTGTCAGTTTCTTTGCAGGAAGACCGCTTGGAAAATCATTTACCACCTCCCTGCTTATTCTAATATTGCCAGCTCACCTGGGTCTCAGTGTGGGGAGGAAACTGGAAACTGGACCAAGTAAAGTTATTTACCTACTGAAAGAGAAAAGGAGATCTTACTAAACTAATAAGGTTCCCAGAGCCTGCTATGACCCTTCAGAAATGAGATCTTAACTCTTTGCTTTGGTTAAGGAAAGGTCCAGTCTACCAAACCATAGAAATTCTTGTCTGCCTGGGCAGTAAGTAACTCTTTTCCGGGAAACTAAACAACGAAATCAAGGACAGACATCTCTGGGGGCTATTGTTTGTTCCAGCATCTTTTTGTCCCTCTCCGGGTGGGAAGAGTGCATCCCTCTTGGCTCAAGAATGTGTTTGCTTGCTAAGGTGATGGCATCCTTGCAATGAAGCAGGGCAGTGCTCAGACCTTTGCTATTGAAACCAAGAAAACTGCTGTACTTCCTTGTTTCTTGACGTCATCATCTGATGGGTGGTTTTTGTAGTGACTGTCATTTCATGTGTCTACTCTTTTAAAAATGTTATCTTGCGGGGCGCCTGGGTGGCTCAGTGGGTTAAAGCCTCTGCCTTCGGCTCGGGTCATGATCTCAGGGTCCTGGGATCGAGCCCCGCATCGGGCTCTCTGCTCCGCAGGGAGCCTGCTTCCTCCCCTCTCTCTCTGCCTGCCTCTATGCCTACTTGTGATATCTCTCTCTCTCTCTCTCTCTCTAAAAAAAAAAAAAAAAAATGTTATCTTGCTAGAGTTGGTAGAATTTAGAATTATATGATTTATTGAATATGCTTTGAAAGAAGGAGGTAGTAAATTATGGTTAATCAGTTATTATGTTTGTCTTGGGAGCTAATAATAAGAGAGAGAGGTGCAGGAAGGGAATAGCAATATAACAGATCAAAATCACAGGACTCTCAACTCTATCTCTGTTCTTTCCCTTTGTGCAGTTTTTAGAATTGAGAATAACATTGTTCTTACGTTTCTATAATTATAAGCTTAATTTTGTATATAACTTGTTGCAGAAAATAAGATTCATTAAAGGGAATAAAAATATTTAAATGCCTAAGAAAATGACTCTGCAGTACCTTTTCTTGTCCTGTTCATTTTTATTCTTTAGTCACACATGTGCTGGGAGGCTTCTTCTGTTGAAGAAACCAGCATGTAAATTAGCTTTGAATGTCTTCGTGTATATATCATTAAGTTCACGTATAAACATCTCAAGCAAATTAATTATTACTTATCAGGTGGTTACAAAACAGCTTAAAAAGGGGATTACTGCTATAGAAAAACAATGAACTGCACAGCAGAGTCATGAGACTCAGCTTAGTATTATTTCCTGGCAATACTTCGGACCTTAGCTGACATTAAAAGATTGGGGGTTTTTGTCATTTTCATTCTAAAGCTAGTACATGGCACAAGACTTTTAAATTCTTACTGCGTCTAAATAAATGACCTTGCAAACCTAAGCCTTGCCAGCTTGGGATAGAGCCAACTCTTAGAAACACCTGACTCTGCTTCCTCGCTCGTTCTTTTGCAGCGTTCCAATCCACATGCTGCCTATCCCAACCCCGGACCAAGCACATCACAGCCACAGAGCAGCATGGGATACTCAGCTACCTCCCAGCAGCCTCCACAGTACTCACATCAGACACACCGGTACTGAGCTGCACTGGAATGTTGTCGATGCACTGTTGCTAGCGCTGCAGGACTGACGGTGCAGCTCTCTGCGGGAACCTGGTATGGGCCATGGGAATGTACTGTACACCCACATCCTCAAACTGTCCGGTAGCCAAGTTCCACCACTTTTCACAGACCGGGGTAGTGGCTTCCAAGTTGTACCTGTTTTGGAGTTAGACTTGAAAGAAAGTGCTAGCACAGTTTGTGTTGTGGATTTGCTACTTCCATAGTTTACTTGACATGGTTCAGACTGACCAATGCATTTTTTTCAGTGACAGTCTGTAGCAGTTGAAGCTGTGAAATGTGCTAGGGGCGAGCATTTGTCGTTGTATGTGGTGAATTCTTTCAGTGTAACAACATTATCTGACCAATAGTACACACACACACACACACACACACACACACACACACACACACAAAAGTTTAACTGGTACTTGAAACATACAGTATATGTTAACTCAACAAAATAACAAAGACTCAAAGTGAGATTATTTTGGTACACCTTTCATTTTAGTGTCTTATCAGTGGGTTGATTCATTTTCTACATTAATCAGTGTTTTTCGACCAAGGCTATTGCTTGGGTTTTTTTGAAAGTACAAAAGCCACATAGTTTTTCCAGAAAGGTTTCAAAACTCCCAAAGATTAATTTCCAACTTATAAGTTTGTTTTTATTTTCAATCTATGACTTGACTGGTATTAAAGCTGCTATTTGATAGTAATTAAATATGTTGTCATTGATATAAACCTGTTTGGTTCGGCAAACAAACTGAAATGATTGTCATAGACAGTGTTTTATTTTTCCTGTTGGTGTTGCTGATTAGTGAGCATGCTTTAAGATGAAAAAAGCATGAATGATAACTTCCTCTGAAAGGTGCGGCATCCCATTCAGATATTTTGTCCTGATTTTAAAGCTGGTTGGTGTAGTGCTATTAAAATTTTGTTCAGTTAATTTTCCTTTTTAAAACTTGTTCGCACGTTGTTTAGGGTGCCCTTACTTCAGCAAAGGAGAAGGAGTAGGAGAGCCTTAGAATTTTTGAGGAAAAAAAAACCTATAACATACAATGTACTGTATCAAACTATTTTACATGAATGACACAAGTATTCTGAATTTTAAAAAAAATTGAACATTGTTAAAAACAAGGTGTTATGTAATAAATTTATTTTTCATAAATCAAAATATGAAGTCGGCTCTATTTTTATATACACATAGGTGTTTTAAAGTACTCCTTAACAAGTGGCCTCTAACTAAATCTCTTCAGTTGTTTTCCTTAGTAATGTCTATATATTCTGCCTCCAGAGTGGAGTGGAGTAATGACTTATGATTTAGATATGGATTCTTTGCTGTGTTGCACTTAGCACTATAATAGAAGATGTCAACTAGACTACCTTTCTAATTGAAAGAATTATGATGAGCCTTCCATTTCTAGAATAAAGTCTAATTCAGTATGCTGGGAACAATTTGTTTTAGCCCAAATAATTATTTTTCCTCCCTCCTTCAGCACAAAACAGAGCAGATTTAAAAAGCTAACATAGTTTTTTTCTTAAAAAGTCAGCTCATTCCTATAAAAAAATTCTAAAACATTTGAAGAACTGAGGAATTCCAATCCCGATAGCCCTATTGGCAGTAAGAACAATTCAGGAGCCAAATCTGCATTTCCGCGTTCTCCCCCCCTCCCCCAGCTCCTCCACACGGTATAAGGATCTGATCCTAGAGCTCTGTCCTCAGCACCTTCAGGAGCTCCCCTCTGGCCACGGACTGAGTGGGTCTTACCTAACTATGTCTTCTTGTTTCCCGCCACTTGGATTGTCTTCTGTTTTGCCTCCCTGCCTTTGATACAGTGGCTTCCAGCCTTCATGGGCATGCAGATCATCTGCAATTTGTTTTCTCTGGATCTAGTCCCAGAGGACAGTTTGGGGGAGTGGGGAGGGACATGGAATCTTCATTTTTAACAAGCTCCTCAGTTGGTTCTGATGTAGGAGTCTGAGGAATACACGGGGAGAACACCTCCAAGCTGGTCTGAAGGTTGAGCAAACAGCAACATTTCAGTCAGTGGCTTGGAGAGAGGGCTGCCCTGTTGACAACCCACTTTCTCCTGCATAAATTTCAGAAAGCAAAACCCATTACCGCAAGTTCCACTGTAAATGTTGGAAACTCCTGGGGCTCAGTTCTCTGATTTTTAAATTTATCAGCCTCCTTTCTTGGCGTGCTCTGTCCAGTCTTGAGTTCAACATGTTGAGGACTATCAAATTTATATTTCCAGACTATTTCATATATAGTTCCTGATTCATATATTTAATTGCATCTGTGACACATAGACAAATAACATACCCAGACCAACCACCATCCTCCAGTGCATTCCTTGGCCTTTTTCTCTACATTGCACCCATCACCTATTTTTGACCATTTTCTGTCTCTTCCCTATAGAATGGAAGCTCCGTGGAAGGATCCCTGTTCCATCTCAGCCTCTCCTCTTTCCATTTGCTCCCAGGTGGTCTCACCCAGGCTCAGGACTTGTGTAGGCTGATGGTTGCCAGATTTCCCATCCTGACCTACCTGCTGTATCTGACTCATTATTGAAGATGGGCTCTAGACTGAAGACATCCAAAGAGGACTCCTGGCTCTGCCACCCCCCCTGCTCCTTTTACAGACTTAACCGTCCCAGTGACTCAGTGACTAGGAACCCCCTCCCTCCCAGTCATCCAAGCCACACAGAAACCTTGGCACCATCCCCTCTCACACACACCAAATCCATTCTACATACAAATCTTGGGTGCTTTCCCTTTCTATCCCCAATCGAACTGCCCTCACCACCTTTACTGTCACCCTGTGCCAAACCACAGCTATCCATCTCTTCCCTGGACTCTTTTTTTTTTTTTTTTTAAAGATTTTGTTTATTTATTTGACAGAGAGAGACACAGCGAGAGAAGGAACACAAGCAGAGAGAGAGGGAGAAGCAGGCTTCCCGCCAAGCAGGGAACCCAATTCAGGGCTCAATCCCAGGTCCCCGGGATCACGACTCAGGCCAAAGGCAGACATTTAATGACTGAGCCACCCAGGTGCCCCTCTTCCCTGAACTCTTACACAAGCTTCCTGCCTGTTTCCGCCCTAAACTCCCTCAGCGCCCCCGCACCCACCCCACCCCACCCCCACGCAGAGCAGTCTAAGTGACGATTTTAACACAGCTCATGGCCCTCCCCTGCTCTCATCCCTCCAGTGCTTCTGGCTCAGTGAAAGCCAGGCAAGTCCCTGCACATGGTGGCCTCCTATTTCTTATGACTGTCTTCTGTGCTGTCCTTTACTGTTCCTCGAGCCTGTCAAGCACGTCTTGTCTCACGGCTCTTAGGCTCTATTCTGTCTGCATCTGCCCCCTGCTCTCCCCCACCAGTTCTGGGCTCCCTCCCTCACTTCTTCAGGCCTCTTTAGGTCTTATCTTAGGGAGGCTTATCCTTTCCATTCTGAAATAGCAGCCTGCTCTCTACTTTCCCATTCCCTATCTCCTTCACCCAACTTCATCTTCCCCGCCCAGCACTGACCCCACTAATTTATACTTGTTTATTGTTTCTCCCCACCCTACCAGAAGATAAACTCCACAAAGGCAGCCTTTTTTCACTGAGATGTCACTGACACGTAACATGGTGTTCGTTTGGGGGGTGAGAGGTGTTGATTGGATATACTCCAGTATTGCAACGTGATCTCCTCCACAGTTAGCTGGCACCTCTAGGCAGGCTTTTTATGTACTACAATAATCCCAGCAACTGCAAGAGCGTCTGGCACACAATAGTCTTATAAATATTTACTGAGTGAATGAACGAGTGCATAAGTGACTTTGTATTTGGATGTCAAATAGCATCTCAAACGCAGCATATCTAAAAGAGAACTTTTCATTTTCTCTCCCTAGCTACCATCTATCTTCTGAACTGGTGCCTGGCTCCTGCTCATGCTTCCCCCCACACCTTTCTGTAGCCTGCCTTCCACATAGCAGTGATCCTTTCCCCTCAGAACAGTGCTTACTACTTGGCATTTTTATACATATATGTTTTTTTATTTGTTTATTGTCTGTCTCCCCTGTGGAGGTGAAGACTTTGTTATCCTTTTAAAGATAAACTAGAATGGTCATTGTACATGCTCTTAATCCTTCAGTGGCTTCCCATCATACTTAGAATCAAGTCAGTTTCTCAACATTGTCTAAATACTCTGGTTTGTTGGGTTCCTCTCCGTTCTCATTTACTCTCTCCCTCCCCATCGATGACGCTACTCCAATTACTTTAGACTCCTTTGTTTTCCTTGCTGTGCCTTGGCATTACACCCCCATGTTGTTGAAATGGCAAGATTTCATTCTTTTTTATGGCTGAGTAATATTCCTGTGTGTGTGTGTATCACATCTTTATCCATTCATCTATCCATGGGCACGTGGGCTGCTTCCATAGTTTGGCTGTTGTAAATAATGCTGCAGTAAAAGTGTATGTGTCTTTTCAAATTAGTGTTCTCATATTCTTCGGGTAAATACCCAGTAGTGGAATTGCTGAATCATATGGTAATTGTATTTTTAACTTTTTGAGGAATCTCCATACTGTTTTCCTCAGTGGCTGCGCCAATTTGCATTCCCACCAACAGTGCAGGAGGGTTTCTTTCCCTCCACATCCTTGCCAACACTTGTTTCTTGTATTTTTGATTCAGCCATTCTGACAGGTGTAAGGCGATATCCCATTGTGGTTTTGTTTTGCATTTCCGTGATGATGAGTGATGTTGAATACCTTTTCATATGTCTTTTGGCCATCTGGATGTCTTCTTTGGAAACATGTCTGTTCATCTCTTCAGCCCATTTTTTAATTGGGTTATTTGTTTTGGGGGTATTGAGTTGTAGTTATTCTTTATATATTTTGGACACTAGCCCTTTTTTGGATATGTCATTTGCAAGTATATTTTTCCCATTCTGTAGGTCGCCCTTAGTTTTGCTGATTGTTTCCTTCTTATTTTGACGTAGTCCCAATTGTTCATTTATGTTTTTGTATTCCTTGCATCTGGAGACATATCTAGAAAAATGTTGCTATAGCTGATGTCAGAGAAATTGCTGCCTGTGTTCTCTTCTAGGACTTTTATGGTTTCAGGTCTCTCATTTAGGTCTTTAATCCATTTTTGAGTTTATTTTTTGTATATAGAATAAGAAATTGCTCCAGTTTCATTCTTTTCCATGTGGCTGTCCAGTTTTCAACATCATTTATTAAAGAGACTGCCTTTTCTCATTGCATATTCTTTTTTTTTTAAGATTTTATTTATTTATTTGACAGAGATCACAAGTAGGCAGAGAGGCAGTCAGAGAGAGAAGGAAGCAGGCTCCCTGCTGAGCAGAGAGCCCGATGTGGGGCTCGATCCCAGGACCCTGGGATCATGACCTGAGCTGAAGGCAGAGGCTTTAACCCACTGAGCCACCCAGGCGCCCCTCTCATTGCATATTCTTGCCTCCTTTGTCAAAGATTGACCATATAAGCATGGGTCTATTTCTGGGGTCTCTATTCTGATCCATTGAACTATGTGTCTGTTTTTAGTGCTAGTACCGTAGTGTCTTGATTAGTGTAGTTTTGTAGTAAATCTTGAAATCTGGGATTGTGATGCCTCCAGCTTTGTTCTTCTTTTTCAAGACTGCTTTGGCTATTTGGGTTCTTTTGTGGTTCCGTACAAACTTTAGGATTATTCTAGTTCTGTGAAAAATACTCTTGGTGTTTTAAAAGGCTTGCATTAAATCTGTAGATTGCTTTGGCTAGTGTGCACATTTTAACTATAGTGGTTCTTTCAGTCCATGAGGGAGTATTGTTCCATATGTTTGTGTCTTCAGTTTCTTTTATCGGTGTTTTACAGTTTTTGGAATACAGGTCTTTCACCTCATTGGTTAAGTTTAGTCCTAGGTATTTTATTCTTTTTGATATAAATGAAAATGGAATTGTTTTCTTAATTTCTCTCCCTGCTACTTCATTATTACTGTATAGAAATGCAGTGGATTTTGTATGCTAGCTACAACCTTACTGAATTCATTTATCAGTTCTAGTAGTTTTTTGATAGAGTTTTAAGGTTTTTTTTTTAATACATATTGTATCATGTCACCTGCAAACAATGAAAGTTTACTTCTTCCTTACCAATTTGAATGTCTTTTATTTCTTTTTGTCTGATTGCTGTGGCTAGGTGGAATACAAGTGGTGAGAGTAGACTTCCTTGTCTTGTGGGATCATAGGGGAAAAGGTCTCCATTTAGTATGATTTTAACTGTGGGTTTTTCATACATGGACTTTATTCTGTTGAGGTATGTTCCCACTAAACCTACTCTGTTGAGGGTTTTTACCATGAATGGGTGTTATACTTTGTCAGATGCTTTTTCTCCATCTGTTAAAATGATCATTCAGTTTTTATCCTTTCTCTCATTAATGTAATGTATCACACTGATTGACTTGTAAGTATTGAAGCACTCACTCATACCAGGAATAAATCCCACTTGATTGTGGTGAATGATTTTTTTAAATGTATTATTGGATTCAATTTCCTAATATTTTGGAATAGTTTGAGAAAAATAGGTATTAATTCTTCTTTAAATGTTTTGTAGAATTCACCTGTGAAACCATCTTGGTTCCGCATTTTTTTTCTTGAGTTTTTTAACTACTGATTCAGTTTCATTGCTGGCAATCCCTCAAATTTTCTATTTTTTCCTGATTCAGTTCTAGGAGGTTATATGTTTTTCCAAGAGAATATTTGGTAGATATCAATAAACTTTTTCTCAAATTTATATGGCGAAGCAAAAGAACTAGAACCTAGAGGATGCATTACCTGGTTTCAAGACTTATTCTAAGCCTACAGTAATCAACACATTGCATTATTAGAGGAAAAATAGGCATGTAAATCAATAGGTCACAGTGAATCCAGAAAGATACTGACACATAAAAAAAAAAAAAAAGATACTGATACATATAAGGGCAGTTGATTTTCCACGAAACTGTGAAAGCACTTTAGGAGAGAAAGAATAGTCTTTTCAGCAAATGGTGCTGAGCAATTTGGTATCCTTATGCAAAAACCAACTAAACAAAGTTTCGATTCATACCTTGCACCCATTACAGAAACTAATGCAAAACAGATCATAAACTTAAATCCAAATATAAAGCAAAAAACTATAAAACCTGTTGAATAAAATATAGAAAGAACTTTATGACCTTGTATTAGGCAAAAATTTCTTAGATATAATACCAAAAGCATGATGCATAAAAGAAAAAGTTGAAAAGTTAGACTTTATCACAATTAAGAACTTTTGCTTTTCAATAGACTATTAAGAGAATGGAAAGACAGATACTGACTGGGGGAAGATATTTTCAAGTCACTTGAAAACTTGTATCTAGAAAATAAACCTTTAAAACTCAACAGTAATAATAAAAAAAAATTCTATGGGCAAAAGATTTGAGCAAACATTTCATCAAAGAAGATAAGCTGATGGCAGTTAGGCTCAAGTAGAGATGCTCAACATCATTGCTAATTACGGAAATGTAAATCAAAACCACAGTGAGCTACTATGACACACCTATCAAAATGGTTAAAACTAAAAATAACAGCACCAAATGCCAGTGAAGATGTGCAGTAACTAGAATTCTCACATTGCTAGTGGGAATGTAAAATGACACAGTCATTTTGGAAAAGGTTAACAGTTTCTTTTAAAATTAAACATACCTTTGTCATATAATTCAGCTACCCCAAGTGAAGCAAGAGCAAGTTCACACAGAAATCTGTACACAGATCTTTACAGGGGCTTTAACTGTAATTGCTAAAAGCCGGAAACCTATCCGAACATTCTCCAAATGGTGAACAGATACTGTGCAATAGAGAATTTCCCATATAGTGAAATAAGTAGTGCTTTACTAATACACACGAATGATTCGCAGCTCACTCTGCTAAATGCAGGAAGTCAGACTCGGACTCCATACTGTGTGATCTCATTTTTATGACATTCTGGAAAAGGCAAAATTACAAGAACAGAAAAAAGATCACTAGTTGCCAGGGGCAGGAGGGAGAAGAGGACTTAACTAGAAAAGAACATGTGAGTATTTTTGGGGGTGATGAAACTCTTCAATATCCTGATTTTTGTCATGGCTACACAAATGTATGTGTCAAAACGCACAGAACTGTTCAGGCACATTTTAGTAGCTTTAAACTCTACTATAGTGAAAAACAAACAGAAAGGGGACGAAAGGACCAACAGTACCTAGCGCTGGCAAGGACAGGGAACAACTGGAACTCTCATACGTTATTGGTAGGAATAGACATAGAACAGGCACTTCGGAAAGCAGTTTGACAGTTCCTTATAAAATTAAACATGTATTTCCCATGGGACCCTGTGACTGAGCTCTCGTGTATTTGCCCCAGCAAAATGAAAACATGTCCACACAATGTTCAAAGCACTTTTATTTATTATAGCACCAAAATGGATGTCTAACAACAGATGAATAGGTAAACACATTGTAGTACATCCGTGCAGTGGTATAGATCACCCAGCAGTAATAATAGATACTCAGTAGAATCTTAATCATAGTGATGGTCACATGGGTATCTGTATACATTTTTTCAAAACTCCTGGAACTGTAAATTGGCAATTTGTATGGCATGTAAATGATGCCTTAAAGTCAGTTGGTTTAAAATCCAATAATTCATCAAGCTTTTAGCACAAGCCTAACATGGAGGCATTCGTTAAAGTTAACTGTTATTAGCATTCTCTCCATATGGAGATTTGATTTTTCCAAAGACTTACAATATGACCTAGTTCTAGCAGGTGAGTTGAACTTTCTGGGTCATTTCATGACCAGATGTTTCCTAGCCTTTCATGAATCAGCTTAGAGCAATTACATGAGCATAAGCGAACAGCTAGACATAGTAATTCCAGAGCTAAACTATTTAAAGATACCTCTGGCTTCAATAACCTTCATTAAGTTTTTTCTTTTTGAATTCTACGAAGCATAGGGGCTCCTGCTTTTCAAAGATGGCACTGAATAATTAATTATCCTCACAATATTCACCTCACCTAGAGACAGCTATGAATTTTCCCATAGACCAAATGTGTTTTGAGGGAACGATAGAATTGAATTCACATCTGAACATGGGGTCTGTGTTAGATGGGCTGTGAGGGGGGCACCTGGGTGGCTCAGTGGGTTAAGCCTCTGCCTTCAGCTCGGGTCATTATCTCAGGGTCCTGGGATCGAGGCCCGCATTGGGCTCTCTGCTTAGCAGGGAGTCTGCTTCCCTCTCTCTGCCTGCCTTTCTGCCTACTTGAGATCTGTATCTGTCAAATAAATAAATAAAATCTTTAAAAAAAAAAATGGGCTGTGAGGGCTTGTGGCCAGACAGAACTGAACAGACCACAGTCCCTATCCTCAGATACTCACGGAACTTAATTTAGTTGAGGAGTCAGGATATACACACAGGAAATACAGCAATGGGAGCCATTATTGGATCAAGCACTAAACAGAAGGTTAAGAAACATAATTGTTTCTCTTTTGAAAAGAGAAAGAAATATGGTGCAAAACATTTCAGGGGCAAGGAGGAGAGGGTATTGGTACAAAGCATCATAAAGAACATGGGTTTAGGACCAAAAGACCCAGGGCTTGGTTCTGCCAGTTGCTTCATGTAAGGCCTTGGTCAAGTCGTTCTTTTCCAAGTTCTTGTAAACAGTAAGAATTATAACTGTGATGCTTTCCGTGAGTCACAGAGATGCTAAAAGGCTCTGTGTGGGGCAAGCTCAATCACTATTCGAAGTTGCATAATTATTAAGTGTATTATCTCAGCTGGACCCTAGAGTAACACAGACTGCCTACCACATGCCAGGCACTACGTGAAGCATTTTACACATAATATTCCTCACAAAAATTTGAGGAGGTAAGTATCATTTCCCCCATTTTACAAATGAAAAAAGAAAAAACAAAGGTGTGGCGAGATTATGCCCTGCCCTAACTCAATCAGTTATGTAGTAAAGTCAAGATTACCTCAGCTTCCAGGCCCCAGAGAAAGGAAGTCTAGGATTGTCATACATGGTGAAGCGGTCATTCTGTTCGGAGTACAAAACGTGTCCTGGGCAGCAGTAGCCAGAGATGAAATTGGTAAGCTTGTGGCCTGCCAGTGAGGGCTGTCTTGTTGACAAATAAGATCATTTCTTAGGTGTGTTTTCTCATGAAAGTTCCAAAATACAAAAA
This sequence comes from Enhydra lutris kenyoni, assembly GCF_002288905.1. Classification (NCBI taxonomy): domain Eukaryota; kingdom Metazoa; phylum Chordata; class Mammalia; order Carnivora; family Mustelidae; genus Enhydra; species Enhydra lutris. The sequence goes on along the minus strand of NW_019154155.1, from coordinate 825,358 downwards.
TAATTTGTATCTTTCCAGTTAACTGATAATGTCTGTTGAAAGCATACTCAGCAGTGCTAGTGGATGTAAAAAAGAGGCCGGCTTACTGGGCCCTAAAATCGGCTTGATTAATATGCAGTAATTGCTTTTTCAGTTGAGTTTCTTCATCGGTGGAAAATAAGCTCCAAATAGGCCAAAATAGACAACCCACAATTTTCTCTGATTTAAGCAAAGGCTCCTCTTGTGTACTTGCAAAATCCTCTTGGTCCCCTTCTTCCTGCACTATGACACCATTTCACTGTGAGCTTGTAGTGTAGACTGAAATCAGAAAGGATGATGCCATTTTTGTCTTTCTTTCTCAGGGCTGCGTCGTTCTTTGGGGTATTTTGTGGTTCCATATACATTTCAGGATTATCTTCTCTTTCTGTGAAAAATGTCACTGGAATTTTGATAGAGATTACATTAAATCTGTAGATTGCTGGGGTAGTGTGGACATTTTAACAATATTAATTCTTCCATGTAACCGACATGGGTTATCTTTCCGTTTATTTGCATCGTCCTCAATTTCTTTCATCGGTATTGCAGTTTTCAGTGTATAGGTCTTTTACTTCCTGGGTTAAATTTATCCTGGCTATTTTATTCCCTTTGATGCAATTGTAAATGAGATTGCTTTTTAAATTTCTTAACTCGGTAATTTTTTTTTTTTTTAATTGGATGCTGGATACTGTGAATTTTGCTTTGTTGGTTTGCTAGATCTTGTTATATTTGTTTAATGTTGAATTTTGCTTTGGCATACAGTTAAATTAATTGGATCCTTTTGATGTTTGCTTTTAGGTCTTATATGTCAGGTGCAGAACTGGCTAGGGCTAAGTAAGTAGTGATAACTAAAGAAATGTCCTTTTGAGAATTCTGCCAGGTACCCCAGCTACCACTCTGATTGGTAGGAACATAGACTATCCTCAGCCCCATGTGAGCTCCAGGAAGTGGTTTTCTCTGACCTCAGATAATGTCCTCCCATGCATGCACAGATCAGTACTCAGCAAAAGATTTGAAGGGACTCCTCTACAGATCTCCCAAGCAACCTCTCTCTCTGCAGTCCCGCATTTCAAAGCATTAACTTTCAAAGCACCTTAACTTCTAGCCTCCTTAGCTTCTATATAGTACAGCTTCTATCTGCTCAACACACCAAGACCAATGGACTTCATTTGGATTCCCTTTCTTGTACTGGAACCCGCGTTCAGGCAATAAGTTCATGCAAGAGGAAAACTTACTTTGTTTCTCAGGGATCATAGTGCATACTGTGCTGCCTATTATCTGATGCATGAAAATCAGTTTTTAAATATATTAGTCCTGGGGGCACCTGGGTGGCTCAGTAGGTTAAGCTTCTGCCTTCGGCTCAGGTTGCTCAGGTCATGAACTCAGGGTCCTGGGATGGAGCCCCACATCAGGCTCTCTGCTCAGCGGGGAGCCTGCTTCCTCCTCTCTCTCTGCCTGCCTCTCTGCCTACTTGTGATCTCTGTCTGTCAAATAAATAAATAAAATCTTTAAAAAAAAATAAATATATTAGTCCAATTTTCAAATTGTTTAAGGAGGAAGGGTAAATCTGGTCCTATTTTTCCTCGTGGCTGAAAGCAGAAGTCACAGCTAGAGACTTTGTTAGGTGGGTAAAACATAAAGCAGATTCATAAGATTTATTAGCATTGTGATAAGTGAGTTTGATATTGATAAGACAGTCAATACATGTTCCTAAAACTTGTGTACCTGCCCAAACATCTGGTTTGGCAATCTGGTATAAAATGTGGCCCTCTGGTTTCCCAATGAGAGGATTGAAAAAAGAAGTTTAGTGGCACCTAGGTGACTTGGTCGGCTCAGGTCATGGTCTCAGGATCATCAGTTCCGTACTGGGCATGGAGTCTGCTTAAGATTCTTCCTCTTGGGGCGCCTGGGTGGCTCAGTGGGTTAAAGCCTCTGCCTTCGTCTCAGGTCGTGATCTCAGGATCCTGGGATTGAACCCCCGCATGGGGCTCTCTGCTCAGCAGGGAGCCTGCTTCCACCTCCCTCTCTCTCTCTGCCTGCCTCTCTGCCTACTTGTGATCTCTGCCTGTCAAATGAATAAATAAAATCTTTAAAAAAAAAAAAAAAAAAGATTTTCCCTTTCCCTTTGCCCCTACACCCCCTGCTCATGAGCTCTCTCTCTCTCTAAATAAAATAAAGTTTTATTATAATTCAATTTAGTTACAAATACATAAAATTACACATTAGATAAACTAATATATTATTTTAGAATATTGTCTTCCCTCACTTGTATGAATTTTATTCATTCTGTTATATGCATCTTTGACTTTACTAACTTTGTCATTGCCATAATCTCTTTTTAAGATTAAAATATCATTTTCATGTCATTGAAATTGTATGAAATACAGCATTTTTTTCCTTTTAATGTATAATGCTCTCACTGGAAATTTTACCTAGGCCACAAGTATTCATTCATATTACAGGAAATCGCTTGTCTTGTGCTTGTTTTTATTTATTTGTTGGTTTGTTTTCATTTAGCAATCACCACATGCAAAACACTTACCTGTGGCTTTTTGTAAGTGATTTTTGTAAGGCTTCTTGACCATATAACCAGCAATTATAATTGGGTGTATCATACCACCAAAGATAATTACGAAATGTTAAACCTGGTCAATTTCTTTGTCTTTGTTTTTAAAAAGCCATTTTATCACATGACCTCTGTAATCATCCAAAATTAGCATTTTAAGATCATTTTAGACTTGAGTTGCAAAGTAAAATACAGGGTGTCCACTTAAATTTGAATTTTAGATAAACAATAGATAAATTTTAGTATAAAATGCCACAAATATTGTATGGAACATACTTATATTACCAAAAAATAAAGGTTTTTATCTGAAATTCAGATTTAACTGGGCATACAAAATGCCCCCTAAAATAAAAATACAGACTTTTATTTGCTAAATCTGGCAATTCTATTTTATTTATTTTTTTAAATTGAAGTATAGTTTGTTTTTTTATATAAAGTTTTTTTTTAAGATTTTATTTATTCATTTGAGAGATGGGGAGAGAGAGAGAGAGAGCACAAGCAGAAGAGACAAAGGGAGAGGGAGAATCAGACTCCCCACTGAGCTGGGAGCCCAGCATGAGGCTTGATCCCAGGACTCTGGGATCATGACCTGAGCCAAAGGCAGACGCTTGACCATCTGAGCCACCCAGGTGCCCCTAAAATTGAAGTATTGTTAACACACAATGTTGCATTGGTTTCAGTTGTAGAACAGTAGTGATCTGACAACAATGTACGTTATGCCATACTCACAAGTGTAGCTACCATGAGTCACATACAACATTATTACAATACCATAGACTCTACTCTCTATGCTGTACACTCATCCCCGTGACTTATTCACTGCATAACTAGAAGCCTGTACCTCCTTCTCCCCTTCACCCATTTAGCATCCCCTCCACCCCCGGAAACCACCAATTTCTTCTCTGTATTTATGGGTCTCCTTCTGTTTTTTGTTTGTTCGTTTGTTTTGTTTTTGTTTTTTGCAGATTCCACATTTGAGTGAAACCCTGTGGTATTTGTCTTTCTCTGTCTGACTTATTTCACTTTGCATATTACCCTCTAGCTCCGTCCATGTTGTTGGAGATGGTAAGATCTCATTCTTTTTATGGCTGAGGAATATTCCATTGTATATATATACCACAGCGTCTTTATCCATTCATCTATTAATGATACAACCCTATTTTAAATCTGTGTCTTCCTCAGATAATCTTCCGAAGATGTTGCTTATCAGATTCCTTCTCTTTTGAGTGATAATATTGAAAGTCTCCTTTATATTTGGGCATAAACAGTAATCTTCATCATTTTCTTCCTTAATAGTAATACCATAAGCACACTTGACTATACTTACAAGTATCTTCCCTTGGTGATGGGTTGGAAGACTGTATTCATCAATTTTCTGAAAATGCTACCAGAACCCACATTCCTAATTAAAGTATTATGATATTCATTAACACAGGTTTGGGCTAGATGAGTATTTTCATTTTTCTCTTCATATTCTCAGACTTATTTTCTCGGAGTCTCTGGGCACCCCAGCCTATTTCAGAGGTAAATTTATCTTTACTGCCACCATCCTGACACCCCAGCCTGTAGGTAACCCCTAACCCACACATGCTTGTGAGACAATTTAAATGCCAAATGGGTGTATCTATGAAGTAATCCAGGATTAAAGAATCTCTTTGATCAAATTGACTGTTTAAAAAATAAATAGAAGTCTCGAGGAGTGAATTTCTTCATAAAACTTAATATTTGTTCTTAGCATCATGACAATAACGCCTTCATTTTCCCCTGCTGTATTATTTAGAAAGAGTAATTCAGTTTACCTCAGTACTGTGGAATCCTGGTGGGGTGTCAGATCTTTAATGACTTAACTTGTTCTGTCACTTTATTAAATTAGGGCAGAAAATAACGTTTGCCACTTCGGATCCCGTTTTAGAATCTATGAAAAAGTGTTAAGTTCCTTCACGGCTCCTGAATATCCTCAGTTAATATCAAATTGTACCCAGCTTGAAGCATTTCCTATGATTCAGAAAGGCATTTTTGTTCATCCCCAAGGATGCAAATTGGAAATAAAGTGATAAAAACTTGGAAGTAACACAATAAAACATCCCTAGGAGGCATGAAAATCCTGCATTAAGCCAGCGGTAAGTTTAGAATCCTGCCCAGATGTGCTGCAAATATCCCTTCTGCACAGTGAAAATATTCACTGTAGCGATTTTTCCCTTTCTTGCTTTCCTCTTTCTTTCTGACACAGAAAAGCAGCTGCTGCTCTTGTTGGCAGATGACTCCTCTGTTCCAAGGGAAATTAGAGCGCTCCCTGCCTTGGAGGCTGATGCAATGGGGAGGTCAAGAGTGCTTGCTCCAGCAACTTCTTTATACCCTGGCTTAAAAGGAATTTCTCCCAGCACATTCCTATCCCGAAAGAACACCCTTGCTTCTCTTTCCAGAACAATGCTTTCTCTACCAGCCAGACCACTGATGGGAACCAGAGCTTGACCAGCCCCATAACCCAGTTCCTTACCCATATTAATCATTTTTACACCAAAGATTTCATGTGTGCCAGGCCCAGCATCCTGAAAGAGAGGTATTTTTTTCTGTGACATTAATTTAACCAATGGCATTTCTTTCAGGCTTTTCTTCTCCCATTCTTAAGGGCGAGTGCGCCTGGAGCCGAGGTGTTTCCGGCACCCTCCCTCATCCAGGAACTACCAAGCCAACTTGAAAAGATGCCCAACCGTCTTTCCTTTACAACCTGATCTCTTTCACTAAACTTTATACTGAATGATGATGTGGGCTTTAGTCAGACTAAAAATGGGCCATGAGCTGCTTGCCTGAGGAAATGGCGTGTTTTGGAGAAAAAGCGTGGCACTGTATTCTGACCTAAACTGGGCTCTTGGGGCAGCGTTGGGGAAAATCAATCTGGTTCTTCATGGCTCAGGGAGAATGGGAGGAACAGATCCAAATGGGCAAACTTGGGGCTGCCAGGTGAACACCACTCTGAGGCTGGCATCTTTCCAGAGTTCCAGCACCCATCCGCCCGGGTGCTCTGAGTCTCCCAGTGGGACTGGGATGGGGCTCACATGAGCTCACAACACCCCTGTTCCACTGACATTACCCAGTCACCCTCTGCGAGCCTCATAGGAGCAGGAGCCGGCCGTCTCTACATCCCCAGCGGAACCACGGCTGGTGGGGAGGTCACTTGGTGGTTAAATGTCGGTTACACGAATTCATCTTGGAAGATAATGTCTAAGGCTACAGTTTCTGGTTGATTTTTCTTCAACACCCACCTGTGAGCAGAACAGGACAGGGAATGGCAGGCAGTGGGCAGAAAGTTCTAGTAGCATGCTACTAAAAATTCAGAGGGGTCAAAGGTCTTAAGTTTAATGGTTGTTTTAAATAGGTCTGGACTGCTTTTTCTTTTCCTGGGGGAGGTCGCTTAGCCATTTCAATTTTTGATATCTACTAAAAGCATTGAACATTTCTAAGCACAGTTAAGTACTTTCCCTAACATCATCCAGGAAGAAATAACTGGGAACGTACTTTTCCCCGACTCCTGCCCCTCTCAGAGCTCTGCACCTCACAGGTGCTCTGGGCTGAAGATCCCTTTGATCTCCTGACCCGAGATCATGTTGAGTTTCTCATGTTACCAAAAAATGTATTCTGCTCCCTTTGAGTGAACAACTTTTTCCTCCCTTATTTCTTTCCTCCCTTCCTTCCTTCTTTCCTTCCTTCCTTCCTCTCAATTCCATGGTACTAGAGTATTTAATCTCAAGGGAAAATAGACATGAAACCAAATCTGTACTTTACATAAAGGAGACTAAAGCCCTTAAAGTGACACAGCAGACCAGTGTCCCCATCCTCCCCATTTTTCCTGCTTATGTCTCTGTCAATTACCAGATACCAGTCCACCATCGCCCTAGTCTTGCTCCTATCAGAGGGGTAAGGAGATCGAGGGTAGGGAACCTACTACATCATCCTAACCACCAACTTAAACCTGTCTGTATTCTAACTCCTGTCTCTCCAAGTGAGCACGGTGCCTAACCCTTTGTAAACATTTAATAAATTCACTAAAGACAAGGGGTGAGTTCTGTTGGTTTTTTTAAAGATCTTATTTATATATTTGAGAGAGAGAGAGAGCAAGCAAGAGAGCGAGTGAGCATGAATGGCAGGGAGGAGCAGAGGGAGAGGGAGAACCAGACTTCCTGCTGAGCAGGGAGCCCGATGCGGGACTCGACCCTAGGACTCCGGGATCATGAGCTGAGCCGAAGGCAGACGCTTAACTGACTGAGCCACCCAGGCACCCCAAGAGGTGAGTTCCTAAATTTACTAAGCACTAAATCACTAAATTTACACGTCAGCCACCATCTCACCTTGTGACTTAATCCTCACAACGATCTTAGGGCACAGACGTTATTATTATTCCTATTTTCCAGATAAGGAGGCTAGTACTTAATTGGTTCGCTTCTTGCCCAAGACACACAGCTCTCAGGCAGTGCCAGGATTCCAGTTAGGCCTGTCTGCCTCTACAGCTTTCGTCTGTACCTGCACAGTGAATTCGTGAACCCACTCTGCTCCATTAAGTCAACGGAGGGAGGCGGGAAGGTGAGCAGCAAGTGGGGGACGAAGCTGATGCGGAGGCGGGCGGAGCAGAGACCAGCAGAAGTCACGGCTGGATATCGACCTACCAGCCTCGCGGCCCGACCCTTTCTGGACTTTCAGGTTACATAAATAATAAATAACCTTGCTCTCTAAGCGATTTTGAGTTTTTTGTTTGTTTTTGGTTTTTTGGGTTTTTTTGCTATTTGCATTGGGAAGTACTCATTAATACCCCGGGCAAGCTAGGTCTGGGATTCTTCACCCACTGCTACCTTTTCTGCTTACTAATTATTTACAGATATCTTTTCTGTAGGAACATATCCTTTAATGAAATTTTAATTGATATTTATCATGTAACAGTTGGCTCAAACTATATCAATATATTGGCTTTCTGATTATTGAAAATGTGTTCACATACCTCTGTTTTGATCAGTTTTCTTTTTTCAGCATTTAACTTCCGTGTTTATTTCATGCCCCTAAGACTTTATGCAAGTGTCTGGCTCTTCACTGAGAAAGGGCTAACATTTTCTTCCTCGGTGGTGCGTTGCAAGCCTGCTCTCTGATCGCAAAGCCCTTTATCACCCCCTGCCAAGCTAATTGATTTCTTTGAGAGCTGCACAATCCCAGCCTTGTGGGAAGAGAGTCTCCCACATTCGGAGAGCAATGGCTGGTTTAGAAATGCTCTCTGTCTTTGTCCAAGACCAAGTCTCTTCTGCATCCTTGATTATGTCTAAATGATGCTCTTATCCTTAAACAGAGCCCACTTTCTCAGACTACCCGGAAGCACTGATTTACCAGCCCCAGGGATGGGAGGAAGTGGAGGTCGAAGGGGCAATCACACAGTCAGGTGAGCCGCCACAGAGTGATGGCTGGGGAGAAAGTGGTTTGAAAGGCTGAGAGGGTTTGGTGTCGTGCCAACCTATTGACTGAGGAGTCTACACAGCCTGCCTGGGAAATTGGATGGGCAGGCAAGCAAGGATTCAGAATGCTTCCAAATGGAAACACTTGAGGTAGTTGTAATTGTCCCAGCCGGGGTGGGGCACAAGTGTGAGGGGACAGTGCCCGCGGTGTGTGTGACCCTTGTGCACATGGCCTTTATAGCAACCGCAGCACTCAGGAGTGGATGGCACGGGACTCCCATGCCACAGAGGATGAATTCCCTCGTGCTGTGGCTTAGAAGACACACCAAAGGGACAAGTACCACCACTGAACAAGATGACAGGACCAGGTGTGTCAGGGAGGACAGAGAGCCTAACGGAGTCTTGACTGAGAGAGCTGACCCAGCCCGTTGAGTCTTGATAGGCCTATATTGCTGGTTGGGCTTAGGAAAGCACTGTCCCCTGAGGGTCTGCTGGGATTCCCATGGGGCTGTTGTAGGCACAGCTGTGATATTAGAGTTTAATAGGACTGTTCTTAAAACTTCATTGGCTTGGGGCACCTGGGTGGCTCAGTGGGTTAAGCCTCTGTCTTTGGCTCAGGTCGTGATCTCAGGCTCTTGGGATCAAGCCCTGCATTGGGCTCTCCGCTCAGCGGGGAGCCTAGTTCCCCCTCTCTCTGACTTCCTCTCTGCCTACTTATGATCTCTCTGTCAAATAAATAAATAAAATCTTAAAAAAAAAAAAAAAACTTCATTGACTTATTCACAGAGGCCTACTATGTGCCAGCCAGACCCTGTGCTGGGTTCCAAGGATTAATGAGAGTAACTGTGGCTATTTTAGGTGGATGGTGGGGAAAGGTGTTCTGGGTTGCAAGTCTAATAATATTATAACTAGCTTCTTATTCAAAGAAATGCTTTTATAATTCCTTTCCCGAAATGAGAAAACCTGTGTAGTTCAAAGTCATCCCATTTGTAAACACTGGGGGTTCAAGAAACACCCGAGAGGCTGGAAAGCCTTCGAGGACCTAGACTCAGCTTCTGAGATTCCTTACAAGGAGTCCTACAGAGGTAGGACCAGATCCTACTTGGCCCCTGGAGAGGGACAGGATGGCACCGTTATCTTCCTGCATTCCTGAGTCCCCTTCCTGGCCTGTTCTGCATGAAGCTTCCCACCCATGGTGACGCAGACTGCCGTGTCCAGTTAAGGTGACACAGTGGGCCCACCCCTCTGGGGATGAAAGAGAGTAAGAATTTCCTGGAGGAATTAGACATCCCTTAGTACAATCATCTGGAAAGAGGCAGCCCCCAACCCAGGACAAGGCTAGCAGGCTCTGTCGGAAAGGCCAGGTCTCTAGGTCTCCAGGTCTCAGAGCCTCAATCACTCCGGTCATGCACTGGAACCTGTGGGATCGCCGGGCTACCTTGTGCTCAAGGAGCCCCATTTCAGACACTTGAGCATCAGCTGTCACATACTCAGTCCCAGAGAAAACTGACAAGAGTTGTATGACAATCCCACAACCTGAGAACTGGGTCCCACTCCCAGCCCACACCCGTGGTGCTCCAGGAATGAATTCACTTTGGGACCAGCACAATCGTATCGCTTTGTACTGGGGCAGGCATGATGAATTCATTCATCTCTTAAACTGTGAACATTTAAAATATGTCAGTATTTTTGTAACTTTTTTGGCATCTCTTTTCTTAATATATCGAGTGATTTAAAAAAAAAAAAAAAGGAATTGGCTCTGGACTTATTCAGTCTCAAAGAGGTTTTGCGTGGCCTAGACATCAAGGTTTGGCAGGTGGAAGGGTGGCCTTGCCTCTCCAAGTGTGGTCTCCGGGCCAACACATCTGCATTACCTGGAATGTGTTCAAAACACAGAATCTGCCTTTTGGCAAGGTCACCAGATGATTTCTAAGCACGCTGAAAGTTCGAGAAGCACAGATGTTGGGAAGACAAGGAGAAGATGAATCAGCAACCATAGGCTCTGGCCTGATTTCAGGACTCTGTCCTCCGTCTGTGTGTCCTGTGTCAGGGACAGTCTTCAGCTCAGCTCAGTTTGAGGATTCTGTCAGTCTTGCTGTGTTTGGGATTAAGGAATGAGCATCATCTGACCCAGCACACTGAGCTCCTCCAGAGGAAGAGGAAGGGACCAGATCCAGCCACTCAGCATCCAGTTTCCAGGAAGAAAAAACTGTACTCGATGATCATTATCATATTTTAAATTTCATCAATAAACATTTTATGGACATTAGTTTTCTTTTCCGTTTTATGTCAGATTTATAGAGGCAGAAAGTAGAAGGGTGGTTGCTAGAGGCAGGGTGGGGGAGTTGGTCTTTAATGAGCACAACGTTTCAGTTTGGGAAGATTGCAAGGAGTTGTGGAGAAGGATGGTGGTGATGGTTGGACAACAAGGCAAATGTCCTTAATGCCACTGGACTGTACATTTAAAAATGGCTGATGATCAATCTTGTCAATGAGGTGTGACAATGAATATAGAAAACCTAATTCCAGATGGAGTTGGGAAGCAAGGAAAAAAATGTTTTCACTCACTACTGCTTGTGGTAGCTTACTTTACACACCCGGGCAGGAAGGAGGATTTTCTTCTTGCCTGGCAACAACTTAGCCAATGAGAAGCTGCCACAACCCGAACTCTAGCTTTCCTCCAATGAACTTTTTTCCTGAACAATCCATCCCAATGTGTACCTTTCTATCAGTAAAAGGACACTCTTGTCCTTTGTTCTCCTGGCTTGCTTATGGTTTTCATGCCCTGAACTCTATGTAATTCCTCTCCTATTCCTGCATAAACTCAATGTTTGCTAGTTAAATCGCTGGCAATTTTACTTTTACGGTTGACAGTGGGAAGGCAGGTCCAGGACCGGTTGGTGAGAATCAGGCTGAAGGAGACCTTGGAAGTGGGCTCCTGGGGTCCCGAATCAGGGCTATTGTTAGGAGCTCACAAAGTCTGAGGCCAGGCCCCAGGTCCCCATCTCCTCCTTTGTGTCAGTGTCTCTCATTCCACAGCCTCCTCCAAAGCTGTCCTTGAACTTCCGACAGGAAAGGGGAGGCCTGCGGTGGGTGTGATTGCTGAGTCCCTGAGAGGCAGGGGCGGGGAGTCTCTGCCCTGTTCCTTACACAGTTACTGAACCGTGGCTTCCAGAACAGTGAGACAAATACCACCTATGGGTTTCTGACGGGACTGAACAAAGGACTGTGTGGCCGAGACTCCCGAGATGATGCTGTGCTGTCTGAATGCGAGGTGAACGAGGAGGCAGATGAGAACTGGGTCAAGCACTCGGGGGATGTTTCCAGCTGCTCAGGCATCTAGAGGGTTTCCGCTGGAGGCGAATTGGGTCACGGAGAGAACCCTTTTGTGTAACCTTAAGGTTCACAGGGCAAGATCGAGTGCCTCAAATCAAAGACTGAAGGGCTCAGAGTCTCCATCCTGTCCCAGGCTCTCACTCCTCACATCTCCCATGTCCTCTGCCTTCTCCCACCCACTGTTCCCCGGGTGCTCATGGGTTCTCATTGAACCATTTATTCGCTTGGTTTTCCAAGGAAATAAGAGATCACAGCATTCTTAAATGTAATACACTTTTCGGCAGCTCCGGTTGGTTCGGTGGAGCCCAACAGGACAAAGGTACTGCTTCCAGGCCAGGTGGGGCCAAACCAGTGACCACAGTGTCCCCAAACGTGCTGGACTCACTGGCGAATCTGCCCTTTCACACACACAGTCCATTTGCCCAGTGTGCTCACCCCTCAACCCTTCCTCTTTGCCTCAAAGACTCTTGGTCAAGCGTTCAAAAGCTTCCAGTGACTTCTGTTTGTTGACACCAGCAATCCTACCCGACCCCTGCCTTCCAGCAGCATGTTGACCATAGCACCACATGTGGGACTGTAACTGTCCATACACTTGTGTGTGTGCAGGACTGTGGGCAATTTGTGGGTAGTCAAACCTGCTTCTTATTGAGGGTGGCTGGGGGGAGTGGGGGAGGGACGTCAGGCCTGGGATGGAGACAGTACCTTTCTTTGCTTCCATGGCATGCAAACCTGAGGCTCTTAGCCAGGCATGTTCAAGGGCAGGCACCAAGGACATTATGAGGGCCACTGAAGGTCGGGGTTGGCCTTTCTGCCCACGTGAGGCTCCCAGCTCAGTTCAGTAGGCCAGGGCGGCCTGGAGAACTCAGGGCAGCGCCGGGAGGAGCCTAGCAGCCAGCCCAGCCTAGGGGAGGAACTGGAGTACACGGAAGAGGACAGGAATGAATGTTTCCCTTAAAAGCTGACACTTCCTAGGGAGGGAGCCGTCTTTGGGAACCACTCCGCTGAGGTTCTTGGGTGAAAGATGAGGTAGAGGCCACAAAGCAGGGGGCAGAGTCTTAAGCAGGAGACTTGTGTGGAGAGGGTGGAAGAAAAGGTGAGGAGGGGCAGGAGGGAAGGACAGCTACTGGGGCAACTGCGGGAAGCAGGGGGACTGTAATCAGCCCCTGGGAGGAGGCAGGGAAAAGACCATTTAAAAACAAAGATGCTGGGATGCCTGGGTGGCTCAGTTGGTTAAGCAGCTGCCTTCGGCTCGGGTCATGATCCCAGCATCCTGGGATCGAGTCCCACATCGGGCTCCTTGCTCATCAGGGAGCCTGCTTCTCCCTCTGCCTCTGCCTGCCATTCTGTCTGCCTGTGCTTCCTCTCTCTCCCTCTCTCTCTCTCTCTGACAAATAAATAAATAAAATCTTTAAAAAAAAAAAAAACAAAGATGCTTAAGTTTATAACTGCACTGCTGGAATGTAAACCTCTTCTCTGGGTTCCCACCACCCTATCGTTGTGTGAGAATGTGCATGTGACGGGGAGCCCAAGGCATGGGTGCATTTGAAAATGCTCCCCAGGTTCCTCAAATGTGCACAAGGGTTGAGGACCACTGCCCTGAGGGGGTGACTCAAGAAGGAAGGGAGGGAGTTTCAGGAGACCCCCAAATGCAGAGTGGAAAGCAGGGAAGGGGGTCAGGGAGGCAGAGAGCAGCCAGCCAGGACACTCCTGCAGGGAGGGAGCTTCTGGGGACCTGCAGAGCCCAGGGGATGGGGCACTTGCAAATACTATTCCTGATCGACCTCGTGTCTCCAGCACAAGGCCTGTGTCAGCAAGCCACTCACGGAGCTTCCCAGGGGCTGACTCACTGGAGCTGTGCAGCATTCTGTAAAGTGGCAAGAACCCGCAGGTAAGGACAGAGGAGCTCTGAGAGCTGCCAACCCCAGTGGCAGCCCCATGGGGATTCAAACCTGGGTCTTAGGTGTACGCATTGGGGTGGGGGTGGGGGAATGGGAATGGTGCCTCCCTGCCCTCAGTCCCAGCCTGCCCTGTAGAGCAGACCCATGGGAGCTGGGGCAGGTCCTGCTTTGCTGCTGTTGCGCAAACCTCTGGTCTTGAGGTTAGGTTTTCTGTGGCCTTAAAATGATTGCTATGTTCAGACTGTATGTTAGTTCATAGAAATGAGAAAAAAATCTTGGTGGCATAAGGCTATAAATCTCGTGTTGCTCACTCCTAATTGTGCAGGGAGGCATCAACTTTCCAATAAGAATAATTCACAGATAATCACCAAACCTAGGAATTTCCAAGGACTCTAGGGTCAGACCTCTCTAGACCTTGGAGTTCACAAACATTAAGCAAAACAGGCCACAGGGGAGCAAGGGAGAAGAAGTGAATGGTTTGAATCCAATTCTAGTCCCCAACTCAAATATTTGGATTCCAGGCTGCACTCAGGAATCTAGGTTTTAAACTCCCTGGGTAATTCTGATGGCTCCAAGACCTGAGAACCATTGGTGGGAATGGCCCATGAACTGGTGAATTGGGCTTTGCCTCCCAGTTAGCTCTACTTCCTCATAAAAAAGGTGACCCTCTGTCCTAGGCCACACAGAGAAGTGGAAAGAGCCCTCTCTGGGAGCCAAGGCTCTGAATTCCAGTTTTGACTTTGTGTGGACTGGGTGGACAGGCTGACAGTCGTCAACATCTGGACACTTTGGTTTTCTTTTCTAAGATTTTATTTATTTCACAGAGATCACAAGTAGGCAGAAAGGCAGGCAGAGAGAGGGAGAAGCAGGCTCCCCACTGAACAGAGAGCACGATGTGGGGCTCGATTCCAGGATGCTGAGACCATGACCTGAACCAAAGGCAGAGGCTTAACCCTCTGAGCCACCCAGGCACCCCCACTTTGGTTTTCTTATCCGTGAAACACAAAAATTAGACCAAATAATCCCCAACACTTTCCTGTGATGAATTTATCTGAATCTATGAGAGTCTAATTTCTTATTCAGTAAGGATAAGGATATTTTTAAAGGACTAGGGATCAATTCCCCAAAGGAGAGTTGCCATAATTTTAGTAACTCTTCTTTTTTTTTTTTTAAATATTTATTTATTTATTTGACACAGAGAGACATAGCAAGAGAGGGAAATAAGCAGGAGGAGGGGGAGAGGGCAAAGCAGGCTCCCCAGAGCCCAAGGCAGGGCTTGATCCCAGGACCCTGGGATCATGACCTGAGCCAAAGGCAGACATTTAATGACTAAGCCACCCAAGGACCCCTTTAGTATCTCTTCTTAAATCTGCTAAGGAATTTGGTAAGAACTTCTAACCAGCTCTCTCATCTTCCTTCCTGCCCATGACAGGGACCCTTTATGCCAATGACCGCTGGGCCTTCCACTTCTTGCCTGACTCTCAGAAATCTCCCCTCTGACTTTTGCTCTTCCTTTTCTGGAAACCTCAGAGAGGCAGTTTTCAATCCTGGCTCTATACTAGGATCACCCGGGAAGCTCTGATGAATTATTGGTACTCAGGCCTTACCCCCAGAAAATTGAATCAAAATTTGGGGGTGTGTGGCATTTGTAAAGCTCCCCAGATGATTGCGATACATGAGAAGGTTGGAGCTAGCTCCCCAGAGCTGGTGTGAAAGCAGGAGTGATGGGTCTCAAGGCATTTCTTACTGGAGTAAGGGAGCGAAAGTTTAGGGTTGAATTTGCGGTATGGACAAGTCTTCTCTGCCTAGACCTACATGCCAGCATTTTAAATATACCGCATGGATATCTACAGGAGCAAGCATCAAATACCCTGTAGAAAGGAAATGAGAACATCAGGCCAGCTGACACTCCATACACCTGCCAGTGGACCTGAGTCAAGTCTCCTGAGATTCAGTCTTTTCATTTGTAAAGTGAGATCTGCATTGCCCTCTGACTTACAGGGTTGTTAGGTGAGTCAGAGGAGGTAAAGCATGTGAATTGGCTTTGTAAACTAGAAAGCATTATACAAATTGAATGGGGTTTCAGCACCTTGCATGTAGAAGTTCATATATTCAACAAAAATATGTCAGTTCTTTCTCCATTAATGTATGGATTCCATGCATTATTAATACCAATCGAAATGCCAGCAAGCCTTTTTACAAAAATGAACAAGCTGATTCTAAAATTTGCATGGAAAGGCAAAGGGCCTTGAATAGTCAAAACAGTTCTGAAAAAAAGTACAGACTTGGAGGACTCACATTCTCTGGTTACAAAGCAACAGAAATCAAGATAGTGTATCCATGTAAAGATAGGCAAGTAATTCATTGAAATAAAGGCTTGAATCCCAAAATAGATCCCCATATATATGGCAAAGTGATTTTTTACAAAATTGACATGGCAGCTTAATGGAGAAAAGATAATCTTTCAACAAATGATGCTAGGCCATTGAGATGACCATACTTGAGATATATGTATGTATCTCTATCTCCTATGAATGAGTAAATAAGTTATGAAATTATGGCATTTCCAAACAATGGAATACTACTCAGAAAGAAAAAAGAATGAATTAGAGACCTTGCATTGGCATGGATGTGTCGCTAAAATATTATACTAAATGAAAGAAGCCAGACACCAAGGTTATTTAGTTTTTTATTTCATTTATGTGAAATTCTACAAAAGGCAAAACTATACTGATAGCAAGCAGATCAGAGGTTGCCAAGAGTCAGGGGTTGGGAAGTGGGGACTGAATACAGAGGGGCCCGAGGGAACTTTTGGAGAGATGGAGATATTCCATATCGCAATTGCAATAATGGTACACAACTGTACATATTGGTCAAACCCACTGAACTGTTTAGTTAAAAACCATAAGCTTCATTGTATATAAATTATATTTCAAGCAAGCTGACAAAAAATTATTGGAGCCTTTAGCCTACCGGGCACTACACTGGGAACTTTGTGATGAACCAGACATGGCATCTACTTACAAGTGCTTGCAATTAAAAAAATAAGTGTGACATATCATTGAAAGTGCTGTGACAGAAACTCTACACAGAATAGACAGAGGTCGATTCTCACCAGGTGAGGGAGAGCAGGCTAGGGGGTATTGACCCAAGTCTGGAAAGATAGGTAGATATTTGCAAAGTAATAAAGGGGAAGAAAGCAGTTCTAAGCAGTAAGAGCCCAAGAACAAAACCTCACAAGCTGGAAATAGCTAGACACGTTCCAGGAAATGTAAGCAATTGGTCGAAACATAAGGTTCCAGGAAGAGCATGTCCGGAGATGAACATGTTGAAGGGTCTCATAACACATACTCAGACACTCAAGTTTCGTTCTATAAACAAAGAGGAACTACTGAATAGTTTGGAGCTGTAATAAACAGGTTCAGTTTGGTGTTTTATAAATATTGCTCTGGAGGACAGATCAGAGGGTGGCGACAGCTAGATTGAAGGCTAAGAAGCCAACTAAAAGACTGTAGCCATCGCTCAGATATGATAAACCATGAGTTTTGTTCTGTGGAGTGACGTTGAGGCGAGACCCATGAGGGGTATTAAGGGAGCGTAGTTGGAAGTGTTGGAGGGTGCTGCATGAGAGAAGGATGAAGAATCAAGCAGGACTCCTTGGATCCTGGCTTGGGTGACTGGGTGGCTGGTGGTGATATTTTTCAAGATGGCAGATGCAAGGAAGAGCAAGCATGGGAGGGAAAGATGAGTTTGTTTTGGCACATGGCTAACTTTTATATGGTCCATCCCAGGGGAGTATCTACAAGGACCCTGAATACCCAAGAGTAAAATTCAGAAGAGAGCTAGGCTAGTGTGGTTCAAAGTAATGCTCACACAGATGGCAGCTGGAGCCAAGGCATGAACAAGGGTGATCCCACAGAGTCGCAAGGAGGGCTTGTAGTTATGGAAGGGATGATGAGAGAACAGGAAGCCTTGACAGAAGCTGGGAAATAATGGTTAAAGAGGAGGAGATGGCCCGAGAGAATGTAGTACAGGGAAGCAAAGGAAAAAGTGAGCTTTTAGAGAAAGAGATGGTCAACACCGTCAGATGTCACTTCTAAGTCAGTCGTGATGAAGACAGCAAAGAGTCTATTAGAACTGCCAAGTAGGAGATTGCCAGTGTTGTATGCTGAGTGAGTGGCTATGAAGTTGTGGTGACAGAGGCTGATTGCAGAAGGCCAAGCAATGAATGAGTGGACCAATGAGGAAAGATCTTAGCCATGAAGGAGACAAGAAGGACTGAAATAGGAAGAGAACACCCTTTACTCTGGGAATTCAGGAAGGACATAGAGGGCAAGTCCAAATAAAGATAATCTGGAAGGAAGTTGAGGGAGTTTGTAGCTGAAGATTCATTTCTCAATGGCTTTGAGGAAAGAAGTGAGAGTTGGAATGCCATTGCAAGGTATCGGAAAGGGAGTGAATCTGTGAGCTTCCAAGGGCACTGGAAGTTGCACCATATGTCCACAGTGTCGTCTGTCTATAATGGTTCTGCTTTTTCTGCATCAGCACTGAACTGTGTATGTGTGGCAACCAGGAAAACAGATTGTTGAACTGACCCAAGATGTGGATGTAACAGGACGGATGTGGTAGAAAGGCAAGGTGGTGAGGACACTTAGAGTCTTAACAAAATGGAGAAAGGGATGACCTTCAGGAATGAGGCTGGAAGGAGCAAAAGTGGAGGCGTGGGGATTAAAATTAATGGAAGAAAAACAGAGAAGTCAGAGGAGGAGAGGGAAGATCATTGGTGCCCAGTCTACGATGCCGTGTGAGTCTTGCCATGAGAGTTAAAGTCCCCAGGATGATGTGAGTAGAAGGGAGTGAGGCATCAATGTCCACAATGAATGGCGAGTATGAGGCCAGAAGCTCTCAGCCGTAGGTATGGTGAATGTGGCCTGGACTTCAAAGGTTTATACCTGAGAGTAGCAGAGTAATGGTCTAAAAGAAGCAGGAGAGACCAAGGGTGCTGCTGCAGCTGAGGGCTCTAAGATGTTTGAGGTACAAAGGAAAATGGGGTCTCCACTTCATAGAGTGGTGGGGGCTATTCTTGGGGTTCGGCCAGGTTTCCTGTAAGGCTGGGAGGTGGAAGAGTTGGAGATGACAATACAGTTAATCCGGATGACAGCAGGACACTGGTTAGGAGGGAGTGAGTAGCCTTTGGAAGTGAGGGAAAAGGAAAATGAGGGGAAAGTCTGGACAAAAGAGGACACTTGGAGGCCCACTAGGCTGGTGACAGGACGGCAGGGATGAGAGGCAGGGGGCTGGGGTTGTTGGCCTCAAAGTTCCGGGCAACTAAATGCGGAGACCTTCAGGGGTCTTACATCCAGGCAGAATAGTGAAAACTAGTAATGGGGAAGTTCACTAAAACGGAGATGGGAGTCTTCCCCGCAAGGGTACCCCTTACCCCTACCACTTGTAGTCAATTGCAGACCCGACCGGAGGAGCTGGACTTGACCCTACACGGACTTGAGCTTGCACATGGATACCACTGTCCTATTCCAGCAGAAGGAAGAGAAGCTTTCCTCCTCTCCAGGCTACAGCTCAGCCAATGAAAAGCCACCACACTTGGAGCTCCCAGTTTACTCCAGTGGATGTTTAATCTGCAACAGGCTTTTTCAATTACCCCCTTTCTCCCTAAAAACGGGTGGCTCTCCTTTGGTTTCCAGAACTTGCCTACAGTTTTGCTACAGCTTGTCTGTCCCAGATTGCAACTCTCGTTCATCCCCAGATGAACCCATCTTTTACCGGCAAAATAACAGGCAGTTTCTATTTTTAGGGTCCACAAAGGCAATGGGGAGTTTTGCTGATGTCCTGGAGGAGGAGGAACAGGAGACTCTCCAGGGATCCTGCCGGGAAAAGATTCCTGCTGATGAGGAACGCAGAGCTTCTCGGAGGTTTACTACTTGCTGGAAATAGTTGCTTGTGGTTTAATTAAAGGACAGGGATTTTACCTGTAGACTCAGTAAAGGGTAAAGGTTATGCCTTGTAGGTCCCTCAACAGATTTTGTTAAACTGAATTGAAATAAAAGTCCAGCTCACGTGTTACTTGTGGAGTAATAGGGCCTTGGAGCTGGAGAGACATACATTGTTTATGCATCTTGTATATGACAGTCCCCACCATGGTATGCATTTTACTGACCTTCACACCTGCCTCATACCCCCCTCATGCTTGTCCCCCTCCACTGCCCCAGGGTTGTCTTTCAGCCGTCTCAGACTGTTGCCTTTCAGCCATTCCTCAGACTTGTTTAGCTCTTTCTATCTCCCTGCGTATGCTCTTGTCTTTTCTTGGAAGGAAACTTCCCCATTTCTGACTGGCTACTCCGACTCATTTTTTCAAGCCCTTTCTGGCTCTCCCAGGCAGACTTCGGGAGCTCCTTCTGCTAGTTCCAGCTACAGTCTCTCACACTTTCATCAAAGCAATAACCATGTCACAACACGATTGCTTGCTGCAATATTGTGATTTATAGCAAATATACATTTGATCATTCAGACGACCGAAATATAGTTCTCGTATATATTTGGTCTTTGTCCAGAGTTCCTGGCTCACAGCCGCCAACACCCTCGGTCTCTTTCTATTCTGTGTCTTTACACCCAACTCTTTGGAGCCTCAGGGTCTCAGGAAATGATTAAACACATGGATTTTGAAGCCAGATAAAGCCTGGCCTCAAATTCCAGGTCTGCTGCGTATCAGCCACTAGCTGCTGTCCTTGGGGGTTACTTAAACTCTTGAAGCCTCGGTGTCATTATTTATGACATGGGGGTGGGGATGGCGGTGGCGGTGATGGAGAGGTAAGTGACAATGTCTGACATCAAATGAGAGCATGTATCCAAACCTCTTTGCACAGTTCCTGGCACACAGTGAAGTCTCTGTATATCAACCAACGGTTTAATTGCTGGTTTTTAAAAAATACTTTCAGAAATTCTCTTACAACTTAGATCTCTTCAAATCGTGGTGAAAAGATTCAAATTACTTTAGAAACCAGGACCCTGACTTATTAGTTCACGATAAGAATGCCAAGCAGACCAGACACCACGGTACCCTCCTGACCTCCTCCCTGGGGACAGTGCCAGGGACATACTGGGAAATTGTTATTACCCACCTCACAATTTTTAGATTCTGTTAGGCCTATTATTCCTGTCTTCCCCATGTCATTTTAGCTTCTTTCCACAGCATGTCACATTTCCATGCTAATTCATACTCAGCTATGATAGTGAAAGTCTCCTGGATTTAAACCCTCCATCAGAGAGGGTGACCCTTCCCTGAACTTCTGAGTCCAAGATTTTGGGCTCTGTCTTACTCTGAGAACGGACCCCCTCCCCCTTCTCCCACCCTTCCACCCCCACTCCAGTCCATTGACGACACTGTTTATTCTCAAAGGAAAGAAAAGCAGGTTTTATTTATGGGCCTGATGAGGTATCATACAGAGTTGCAAAGAATTCCCCACTGGAAGTTTCTCGGCAGCCAAGGGCCAAGTGCGTTCGTCAAAGACACTATTGATACAAGGGAACAGCACCAAGTGTCCTCAGCTGCCCTGAGAATGTCTTTCCCGAGTATTTGTCTGGAAGTAGGTCTGACATTTCTGACATTTGCAAGGGAGCCTGAGGGACTGGTGTCTAAAGCAAGGAAGCAGCTGGTAGCTCTCTCCCACAATCAACCCTGAAATGTTGTGAAATTCCGTTGTTTTGGACAGCCATCGCCGGGGGCCTGAGAGATGTGACAGCGGGTCATTACAGATGCTTAAATCATACCTGGTTCCGGGCCCCAGAGAGCCGGCCAAGCTTTTCTGTCCTTCCCTCTGTCTCTCTGTCTCTGTCTCTGTCTCTCTCCTGCCCTTCTTTGTACTTTCTTTTCTTGTGCGTGTGTACCTACACAGAACTTTAATAAAACCTCTAATGAAGGTTAAATATGTTTAGGATAAAAAGTACTTTTGTTGTAACTCCTTTTAAATTAAATAAAAGTTCTGAAAGGTCAGGACTGTATCACTGGAGTATCAGGAAAGAGTAAATCTCAAACATCTTATTTGAGAAAAGAAACTTCAGATCTGGTTTTGTGGGGTACAGTCCCCACAGAGCTAAGTTTCACATTTCAGCCTCGAATTCCGGTGATGGTGGCTATATTTATCTGGATTATTCATTTTCTCCTAAGTCAGAAAACACAGAGTGTGTTATATGGTGGGGGGTCATGTTTACCCAAATTCATAAGGTGCTTTCTTGCCCAGTTCTTGTTTTGAATGACTGAACTACTCTCGTGGGTAACAGGACTGAGCGATCCTATAAAACTCGGAGATCGCCACCACGAGGCTCCACGTTGGCAATGATGAAATTTCTAAGACATCAAGCTCAATGACCCAAAGAAGTATCACGTGACAAAGGCGTGGCTTTCCAACTTCAGTTAAAATGACCTTTTCCTGAAGGATGTGTTTTGGGTCTTTATGTTGTCATCGTTCGACTAATTTCCTCCAGTTGATGAGACATGGAGGCAATGCTCATCAGCTCAGTCAAGACAGGTAGGTCAGGAGTCTCTTAACTCTTTCCTCCGAGTCCGTACAGTGATGCTGCCAACATTTTGTCCTCACAAACCCACCTCCCTCCCTGTCCCTGCCTGGCATGGAGACACCTGGGTGTCCCCAGACCCTGGATCTGCTCCCTTTTCCTTCTCCCCACCTCCTACCCTTTCCATTAACCCACTTTTCCATCTCCCAGCCTAGAAACCTGCTTGCCATCTCCGTCTTAACAGAGGAGAAGCGTTTTACCCCTGGCTAGGGGTGAGGGCAGGGGGCGGATGGGTACTATTTGCCAAGGTCTGTGGTGTCAACACATCCATTGTGGGTGTATTTCAAGTCAGTTTAACAAGAAGCTCACCTAATTCCTGAAAATTCAATATCCAGCTCTCCCACAGGTGGGAGGCTTCTGGGGGCATCTCTGCCACCTTCTGCTGGTTCTGCACTGAAGTCGGAGCTCTTTTTCTCCTTCTCTGGGTTGTGGAACTTCTCAAGGAGCAATCCACCATCCCTGCTTATATTTCCTAATGCTCAAGTCTCTCACGGCATGCTTTACAATCTGGCTAATACCTCTTGGAGATCATTAGTAAATTCTGTTGTTGTTCCTACAAAAGCGATTCCTGTGAAATCCAAAAGCAAAGAACAAAAAGAATCCATCAACAAAAACGAGTATGAAAGAGGCCCCATCAGGGAGCTTTGAACTGCAAACCCACACTCTTGTTCCTGCTCTTCCTTAGCCTCTGCCCTCCTGGTCACCAGTGGCCTCCCCCTCCACCAGAAACTCTTCTCTCTTCTTTCCTTGCCATTTTTTAAATCGACGTATGGTTGACGCACAATGTTACATTCATTTCAGGTGCACAACAGAGTGATTGGACAACTCTGTGTGATGCCGGGCTCCCTGTGAGCGGAGCTCCCCTCTGTCACCACGCAGCGCCATCACAGCACCACTGATTGTATTCCCTGTGTGGTGCCTTTCACCCCCGTGACTTACTCATTCCGCAATGGGAAGCCAGGGTCTCCTGCTCTCCTGCACCCGTTTTGCCCATCCCCCACTTCCTCTTCTTGCAGCCATCGGTGTGTTCTCTGTCTTTACAAGTGTGTTTCTGCTTTTCATTTTTCATTTGTTTCATTGTTCATTTGTTTGTTTTGGTATTTCTCTTTCTCTGTCTGACTTAATTTCACTTAGCATAATACGCGCTAGGTCCACCCATGTTGTCACAAATGGCAAGAGCTCATCCTTTTTATGGCTGAGTAATATTCCACTATATGTATCACATATTTCTTATATACTCATCTATTGATGGACACTTGGGCTGTTCCATATCTTGGCTACTGTAAATAAAGCTGCAGTAAACATGAGGATACATATATCTTTTTTAACTAGGAGGTCTCCTTTCTTTGGCTGTACCTTCCTGTCTTCTATCTCTCCAGTAGGCCTTCCTCCTCTCCCACCTCTCCCTCCTCTGCCCACACAATGTCCAGGTCCCCAGAGCTCGCTCTCTTCTTCTCTTCCCTTTATCCTATCAACCTTGATGTTGGTGACTCACAAGCAGATCTATCTGGGACCTCTCTTCTGTGCTCCAGTTCAGTGTCCCACTTGCCTACAGTTCCTTTCCTCCCAGAAATGTAAATAGTCTGGAACAACCCCCACCAGCTTGACACCCACACCTTCCCTGCTGTCCGCATTGAGTCCTGGAGACTGCAGATACCATAGAGTTTGTTCCTCGGCACTCTTCACACATACATCTTGCTTCTCGAATCTTCCAGCTACCTCCTACTCCATTTCACCTCCACAGTTGAGACCATCGTTATGTTTTGTCATACCTTCTGGCCTCTGGAACTGAGGAGTTCCTCTTCAATTGAAAAGAAACCCAGCTGTAAGGTTTTTACTTATAAAACATAGCTCCAAGCAATCTCACCTTCCAGCTCAAATACCTTTGATTCTATGAGGCTTCACCTTAGCTTGGCATCAAGGTCCTCAAAGACCATGACTGGCCCCTGATGATCTCTCAACATTATCGACCACTCCAGCATTCACCTGCCCCTGGACTTGTCCATGTTGTTCCCTCTGAGTGCAGTTCCTCACCCCCTGTTTCTACCTATCTAAATCCACCCATCTTCAAAGCCAGGTTCAAATGCTACCCCTCCCCTGAACTTTCTTCTGAGCTCCCCAGCTATAGATAATTGCACTTCCATTCTCTGAACTCAGAACAATTTTCTTGTGTCACCTCACTTTCTGCCTCATCGTAGAGTAATTTGTGAACGAAAGGAGGAAAACTAACACCAGATCAGTCATGGCATTAGGACTTTTGATTAGCACCTTCAATGTTTACATAACCCTGGGAGGTGGGTACAATTACCCCCGTTACAGAAAAGGAAACAGTGGTTCAGAGTGGCACCCTGAAATTGAATTCAGATGGCAGCCTGGCTGACTCTACATCTGTGCTAATAGATGATAATAGACTAATAGTGGTCATAGACCACTCCATCACGTCTGTCTTAACTCTCCTCTCATGGTAACTTCCTTGAGTCTACAGACCATAATTTTTTTTTCATCTTTACACACCTCAAGATTCCCAGTGCAGGGCTTGGCACTCGGCCAGCACTCTGAATGCTGAGGGACTGAATGAAGGATGGGCTGACCGATTGGTTTGCCCACGGCTCATTTCTCAGCTGTGCTGAGGACTGCAGCTGTGCATTCCAGAGTTACACACACTATAAATATCTCACCGCCCATTCACGTTTAGATGTTTCTTCCTGCTCTCTGTGTCCTACTTCTGTGTCTCTCTTTGATTGGCAAGCTTTGAAGGAGGCAGAGATTGAATATGTGGTTCTTTTTTTGCTAGATCCTGTGCCTAACAATCAACAAATGATTTCTGGTGATGGAAAAAAAAGTTGTTTTTCAGAATGATTTTGTGCTGCTTTTTAGATCAATCCCACTTGCATTTCCTCCACCTCATTGTAACAGATAATAATTGCAGGCAGAGCGTGACAACACCTCTGTTATGACAATTATTTATTCTCAAGACCCCCAGCCTATGGTGACTTTGTCTACTCCTCCCACTCCACCTCTTCCCCGCCCCTTCCCCGCCCCCTGCTGGCTGCTCAAAGCCCTCATTCTTTATACAGTCTACACACGTGCAGGGGAGGATCTTCCCACAAACCACACCCATGGGCGTGGCTCCCCGCCAAATCTTACCTGTTCTTGGTTTCTTCTAGATTCCTTAACTAATCTTACAAATCAACTGAGACTAGACAAACATTCACGGAACTACTGCATTATTCCTTACTCCTTCCATTAAACAGTACCCTCAGGGAGTACTTTAATTGAGAAAGTAACTGTGAGGATGGGAACTCGGGTCCCCGGTCTCCTGTTGAAAAAGATATTTTGGGGCAAGGGACTCTCTGAGGAACATCCCACTGCACCCGCTACCTATATGGCTGGCCCCATCCACACACCACCTCCCAGAGCCTGCCTCCAACTCTCCATGTCTGCAGACAGAAAGTGATAAAGACCCCAGCTCTCATTGTCCATCCGATATGCAGGATGACTCACAGAACAGGCTGGTAAAACTGGGGACAAACGTAGATGTGATTCTCCCAAGAGCAAGACTGATCTATGGCCCCCGTGGGGATGGGCACTCCCCAGCCTAAGGAAGTGGTTGTCAAAGCTGGCCAACGGGCCTCAAAGACCAGCAGGGACAGTGTTTCTGCTCTTCTGACCCCTCCTCTATCAGAGATATCTCTGATGGAATGTGATACCGACCTGTCCTGTGTGCCATACATTCCAGTGCTTTCTGACCAAGGGGCCCTGGAGGGATGGCCAAGCTCCTTGGCAGGGTCAGAGCGAGAGGGACACCACACTCACCCTATCGTGCAGATGGTAGGATGAACAGGACCCTGCACACGCTTTTACTTATTCAAGAACACCATGGAACTTCTGACTCCCTCGGTATGTCCCTTTGATATCAAAAAATCCTTTTTTTTTAAACCTCCAAACTGATGCATAAATCCCACCGAGGCCTCAGATTTGTAGTGGGTGGATTTCATGGGCATCCATGCACTGAGCAGCTGTTGTGGGATTTCTGACTTTTGAATGCACATTCATTCCCATGAAGAGCTCCAGGGACATCTAAGCCCTTGGATGCTCCCTCCTCTGCTTGTCCTCTCTCTGTCCTCAACACAGAGGTTACTGTAGCTATTACTGCAACTGTTTGGGGCTTGTTCAGTAAAAAGTCCCTTTTAATCCAGCGTTACTAAAATGTGTCCTAGTTTGTTCGCATATACTTATTTGAATCTCAGTGTATGGTGGGATGAAATGTAACACTAAGAAGTAAAATGGTTCTACGGTAACTATGAATAATATTATTAGCCTCTTTTTGGATACTGGAAAAATTTTCTTTGCAGCAAGGTGATATACTGAAAAAGAGAGAGTGTATGTCCCTAATATAAGAGTTAGGAATTGGTCAGATAAATTTCAGGTTTTATAGGCAGACAAATAGGTAGATAGATAGGTAGATTATAAATATATTATATATATACATATTTATATTTTTATATTTTATATTCATATATGTGATACATATGTATTTCAAAGTATAGAGAGATGCTAATTTCAAGTACTGAATGACGGAAGTTCAAAAGTCCTTTTTTTTTAGGGAGAAGGAAAACGGAGGTCAGGCTGTGAGACAGAGGAGGATGGGTTGATTTCCCAATGGAGATGGGATCTGATCTCCTGCACAATTAGCCAGAACAGCCATTTATCATGTGCTGGCTCCTGGCCCTGACATTGTGGATTCACCTATGGGGCTCACGAGTTCAAGAGGGAAGCAGATGTTCAGGGCTGTTCCCAGCATTGGCAGAGGCGGGCCATGGTCAAGGCTGTGCTCCCAAGGCAAGGCCATGACAGTGCCCTAGGGAATTCTTCCTGAAACACTCTGGGAACACAGCCTTTGGAAAGGTCTGGCACTTACACACTTGACCTTTTAGCTGCGTACAAGAAAGGAGGAATCCCCAGTAGCGACAGCATCCTTGAATATACCCACCAATCCCGAATTTGCTGGCAGCGTTCAGGAATGAGGAACGCTGACTTAACCTTTTAAACTCTTTAGAATTTTGCACAGTTTCTTGATCTCTTAGAATTATCATTGTGAAAAAGCACAAATGCTATCTTTGCTTTAGAAAACAATAACCTAATCCAGATGCCAGTCTCAGGCCCAGCTCCATCCGATTGGCCTGGTAAACTTGCTGAAAATACAGACCCCTACCTCACACTCTGAGCTCTAACCTAGTAAGCTTGGAGTGGGCCAGGGAATCTGCACTTAAACCGGCTGGTGTGTGGCCAGATCTGGGGACACTGGCCTGGTTTAACTCCCCATAAGCTTAGAAATCCCTTCCACAATATCCCCAAGCCAAAGAGTCTTAACAGTGTTTTTTCTCTTACTGAGCTGGAATCGGCCACAGAGGAGTATTTCCCCATCTGCCCTGGTTTACCCCTTGGCACAAAAAATCAAAGCCTTCTGAAGTCGGGGGTTGGGAGCACAGCCCGGGGCAAGGGAATGGGCGAGCTGTGAACAGGAGTGTATTTGTGTGTGCACATGTGCAGACATGTGTGTGTGTAAACAAGAAGGCACGCTTGCATGCATTCGGGGTACTGGTTGGAGCAGACAAGAGGCGGAAGTGAAACTAACATTTACAGATCAACTGGGCACTTGGCACATCCCGGTCCAAGAGCCAGCAATTTCCAAGAAGCAGAGATTGGGGCAGGATGGGAAAGAGAGGCATGTAGAAGCAAAGTGGACGTAGGACTACCTTATTCAAGAGCCTCCAACCGCAGTGTCACTGGCTTGATCTTTAAACCTGGAGGACTGGAAGTGGGGGACAGGAAGCCAGCATCAGGGACCAGCTGAAGTTAAAGATCATATGGTGAAACCCCGTAATACCCAAGCGATTAGAGCAAAAGGAAGTCAGCCATTCCTCCTTGGAGGGGGAAAAAAAACAAGCTGCTGGCTTATGACATCAGAGTGGGGTGATGTCCCCTTCGTTCAGAACTAAAGCTATTTCTAGGTCCCAGTAATGCATGGGGCAAGGGCCGTCATGTGCCTGGGCTCCTTCTTTCTGAGGAGGGGCAGGGACTGTGCAGAAGGATTCATTTGAAGTTTCAATTGTGGCACCAGGATGGGGCAGGCCCTAGATACTTGGGTCTCCTGATACCTCTCAGTTTTCATGGATTCTTGGTCACCCTGATTGAGTGCCTTTGATTAATCAAGTACCATAACCCAGAAGTGGTCTAATCAGCATGGAATAAAGTGGAATGGATATCTTCTTTGTTCTGGACATCAAACTGCTGTTGTAGCTACCACGCTCTTCATTCAGCTTTCAGTAAGACTGGTTTACATTGACATTGAAGACATCCAAATCCTCTAGAACATTTTCAGATCTGAATATAAGTCGAGAATGTACATTTTTAAAAAAACATGTATTTATTTATTTGAGAAAGAGAGAAAGAAGGGTGAGGGGCAGGGGGAGATAAGGAGAGAGACTCTCAAGCAGACTCCCTGATGAGCATGTGGCCCAAACAGGGCTCCATCTCACATCCATGTGATCATAGCTGAAATCATGAGTCAGAAGCTTAACTGACGGAGCCACCCAGGAGCCCCAAGACTTTCACATTTTTTCTTTTCCAATTTCATCTTTTATCTTGACATACCTTTTCTGTATTTTGAAGGATTTTCTGAAGCCTGTTCCATGGCCAGTGTATTAGCTAGCCCCCACAAGCTGCTGTCATGGACAAATTTGATCAACATGACTTTGGTGTCTTCATATAAGCTTTTAAAAAGAGCTTAGACAACACAGAATTGATATACATCTTTGTGGCACAGAAGAGACCTCCCTCTACCTTGATGTTGAATAATTAATGTTCTTCAACCAACTACAAGGTCACCTGCTTGTCCCATCACACACAGCACTTTGCAAATGACTAAATTACAGCATTTATCAAAGTGTATCATAATTACTTCTTTACATAGATGTCTCGCTCACCATGCTGAGTTTCTCCAAGGCAAGGACCATGTTTTATTCATCTTTGTGATTTCAATGCAGAGCACAGTAAGTGTACAATGTACACGATAGGGATGACTTGTCTGGCCAACAGTTCCCCAACGTATCCACAGAGAGGAGTATCAAGAAGAGTCCCAAATCATCTTGCCAAAATGAAGGTACTCTTTTATCCTGCAATTCAATCTATCAAGACATTTAATGAAGTATGAGGTTAACTGGACACAACTTAACACCCCAGAATCATTCATTCTTCTCCTTAATGTGCATGAAATATCAACTGAATGACGTGCCATCAGTTTGTTAATCTAACCTAGACATTTGTTAGTACTCAAGGTCACATTCATTGGATCTTTGTTTCTGGTATCCACCTTGTTCGGTATCCCCCACCCCCACTTTGAATGTCCACAGTCCTTTTGCCTCTTACCAATTTTCCATAATTGCTCCAAGATTTCTAATCATCTCTACCTCCAAGGAGCCTCGTGCTGGCTTCCTGAGAGGTCCTGCCTCGTACTTGCCTATCTGAATTCATGGAAAGACTTCAATGTCAGCTGCCAATTTCCTCCTCTTTCTTGAACCACACACTTCCTTGTTAAACAGGACTCGACATGGGTCCCTGTGGCCAAGTCTGGAAGGAAGAGTGAGAGTCTTATTTGGGGGGACCCATACCCTCTCACACATGGCCTGGGTCAGGGCAAGGAGCCACTGCAAAGGGCATGAGATCACTTTAAGCAACCCCCACCAAGGACCTCTTGAATAACCTTATGGGGAAAAGTCCTCCCCAAAACCATGGCAATTGGGTTTCCTGCCAGCCCTGTAAGGAGGGATTGGAGAAGGCTTGATGGGATTGAGAAACATTGAAGAAAGTGGTTTGTCGTCCCTCAGGAATATCTCAGAGCTAACTGATGTCATGACATCATAAGTCTTTCTTCCCTCCCGATGTTTAGATCATTTTCACTGATGGAGAAGACAGAGGAGAAAACTAGGATGTATTTATGTTGTTGCCAAGCTCTCTTTCACCATCTGGCGCCCAGCCAAGAAGAGCTTCAAAGCTTCTGGGTTTCATGCTTCCCAAATCGTCTCAAAATTTGCACGACTGTATCCTGTGTGTCCATTCTCAGCAGTGTGTTTCTCTCTTATACATTCATTCAGCAAGGGGTTATCCAGCTATTGCCAGGCACTGGACTAACTGGGGACACAGCCCTGAACAAAGCCATCAGCCCTGCCCCCCTGCAGCTGGCCATATACCAGCAGACAAACCATAAACAAGACAAATAAGCCAAATAATTGTTATGTTGGACGGTAGTAACTGCTGTGGAGAAGAACAGAGTGTTGGGCGTGAGGGACGGGAGTTGAGATTTGAAACAGTGTGGTCTGGGAAGGTCTCACTGAGAGTCACCTCCAAGGTGGGGTGCGGGCAGCCATGCTGGTGTCTGGTGTATGTGCTGGAGCCACCATCTACTTGCCTGTTCTTGGAGGCCACAGTGACTGAAGCAGAGAATTGGAACATGTCCTATTAAAATTAGAGTTCCAGAGAACCTGCTAGTTTCTCCCTCTGTGTGTCAGAATAGAGTATTCTGGACTCCTGCAGAAATGCTTTAGAAGCCATGGAAGTAAGTAGCCAGGATCCTTGTCCCATATAAGGCAGCCTCAGATGGCTGTGCTTTCTGAGTTCTGGATATCAGGCCATGCACTGCCATTTTGTTAATTTATTACATAACTATTGAGTGCCCATTGAACAGCTATGAATAAAACATTTCCATCCTGACATCATTTGCTCGAGGATACTAAGAATACAAGCAATTGTCCCAATAGAGGACATAAGAGGGAAGGGGGCACACTGGGAGGACACAGGTGGCTTCTGGTGGGAAAGGATATCCAAATCCCATCTTGAGGAATGCTCGGGAAGGAGTGGGCCAGGAAAAGAGGTGAGGCAGAGCTTTCCAGACACAGCATGCCCAGGGTACCAGAGATCCCTGCACGTGTTTAAGACACTCTCAGAATGGTTCCAGCTGTCTGGAGGGAGATGAGGTGGTGGGGTTGTTGGGGGTTTGCGGATGGAAGGATTGCAGAGACATGTGAGTGGCGGGGTCAGCACAGGCCCGTTTATGTCAGTTCTTGTCAAGGAGAACTATATTCTAAATGGACTGGAAGTCATTGTGCAGTTCGACTAGGGAAGTCACATGGTCCAATATGCTTCCTGATGACATGAGGAGAGAAGAGTGGAGAAGAAGAAGCAGGAGCAGCAAGACCTTGGGGAGGTGATGGTAGCCTGAACTCGGGTGGTGTCACAGAGCACGGAGACGAATGGACAGACTCAAGATGAGGCGCCCAATCTGCAGGTTGCGGTTTTGATTTGTTGTCTGGCGTGAGGGAGGGGTTAAAGATGACACCCAAGTGTCTGACTCAATAAAGGTGGGGAGTGGGGTGGTGGACCATTTCTGCTAATAGGACATCAACATCTCTCAGTTCCAGCTCAGGTCTCCTGAGAGCACAGACTGAGACAAGGATTCTGATGCCCAAGGCAGCCAACCCTGTGTACCCCCATGTGAGGCGGTTGTTGGCAGTGGACGAGCCTGGGCATGGGGCGGGGGATGCTTCTAACCTCTTCAGTGAGTTGGAGCTTGTTCTGCTGAAGACAGTTCTCCCAAGAAGGGGACTCCTGTGTGTCCATAACAGCCAATATCCCCAGGTGCTAGGGATAGGAGGACAATAAAAGGGGCCCACTCTGCTCCCAGGCTCTTCTCCTCTCAGTGTGATGAATTTAGGAGGAGGGGCCTTTGGGAAGTGATTATTAGGTCATGTGAGTAGAAGGGTCATGAATGGATTAGTGATCTCATAAAAGGGAGGTCAAAGAGCTCTCCCATCCCCCCAGCAGCACGATTACCATATAAGGATACAAAAAAATGATCTGCAACCCAGAAGAAGGTCCATCCTCACCAACACCTGACCTGGCTGGCACCCGGACCTCAGACTTCCAGCCTTCAAAACCATAGGAAAGAAATTTCTGGTGTTTATAAGCCCCCCAGGCTTTGATGCATTTTAATAGCAAGCAGTTCATTCACCAGAGAAGACAGGTTGCTCCGATGGAGGGCCTGATTTCACTTGCTAGTGAGTGATTTTAAAACCCTGCCTTTAGAAATCTGCATTTCCACTTCAGATTTTTCTGTTTCCCATCCATGACTTGGTTGTGTTTGGTAAGTTGAATTTCCTGGAAAAGCGTGCCCTAAATAAAGGAGCTGTTGTTTGGGTCCCCAATAGATTGTCCTAGTTTTAGCTTACCATGAGTGGGTCACGGGGATCGGTGCAGCTGTGGCTCAAGCCTTCCGAAGGCGACATCCATGTTTTAGTCTACGCGAACAGCGCCCCCAGGAGCTCCGGGGGTGGTATAACCAGCGCTGCGTTTCACAAGGGGGATGGGTCGAGGGGGTTGGGCTGGGATGCTCTGAACTTGCCACTAAAGAAACGCACAGCAACGTTGCCCTGGCTTCGCTCCTGGCCGGTGCATTGTTTCTGGCTGGAGTGGAGCCGGCAGAGCTGATGGGGAGGGGCTCTGGGCACGGGGTCCGGCCAGGCTTGCTGCTCTGTGAAAACGCAGCGACGCCAAACACGGATCACGAAAGTCCCAAGTGCCCTACGGGAGGACTGTGCCGGGCTTCCCTCCCACGGCATTCAGGGAGTGACCGTGACCTTGCCCTCCAGCTAGACTGTGGCTCTCTCACAGCATTGCTGGGACGCGTCCAGGTTGCCGTGGGGACATGCGGGGGCGCTCCCCATCAAAACCCAGACCCCTCAGAGCTGCTGCAAGATAAACCACAGCGACAGGGCCAAGTGGCCAGCAGCACTGTCTGGGCAGCCCAGCCGGCTAACTGGGAAAGGAGTCTGGAAGGGACCTGGGCATGGCCTGGCTGCTGGGGAAAAGTGTCTCTTCGTCCCTGGAGGATTCAAATCCAGCTCCAGCGCCCACTAACCACCCCACTGTCAAATGGGCACCATCATCACCTCCCATGGTTATCGTTGGGGTTAGATGAGAGGACATGGTCAAGTGCGGAGCCTGGCGCATGCCCAGTACCCTCTATGTGCTCCCTGGTGAGGAGGTAAACCACTTTTCTACGGATAGCCTGGTGCCATTTGCAGATTCCCGATGTCTCTGCTGGCATTAGGTGACCGGTAGCTTGGTAAACACCGGGGATTCTGCTTCTTCCAAAGGGATCTCTGCTTCCCCGAATGGCTCGTCCCTTGACATTCAGTCTAATTACTCCCTTTTTAGTTTGCCGGCGATGATCCCACAGTACACAAGAGCTCAGCCTGGTAAACACTTTTAATCTTGACAACTAGGCTTTCTTATGTGTACTCCTTTTCCTGCACCAAAATGGAAGGTTTAAAAAACGGAAACAAAAACAAAACCAAAAAACCTTCTAGTAATACTTAATCGTTGTAGGAAAAATTAGATAATACAATATAGATAAACAACCAGAAACACAATTACAACACTCCAAATCTTTCCACCCAGAGATAACCACTGTAACATTGATTCTAGACTTTTCCCATGTAAATATATATGACCTTTTAAGACAAATTTGACTCACCTTACACAAATGAATCTACAGTTTTCCAACACACATATGCTGAACATCCTTCCAAATATGTAAAAATATAAGTATAATCCTCAGCGTCACTTTAAATGGTTGTAATCTTTTACTTGATTACAATTATTTATATGTGATATAATTATTTATGCTATTATAATTATACATGTGATTATAATGTATTTTACCAATTATTTAAGAGTTTCAGATTATTTCTGTTGCTCTGAATACCGCAGTGAGTAATTTTGTGCATGTATGTTTGTGCTCTCAAACACTTGTTTTGTAAGAACAAATTCCTGGAGGTGGAATGATAAAGAGCATGTATTTTATGAAGGCTTCTTATGTTCCTTAGAAATACCTTTTATAGTCCTCCAATCTGAGGACACGGGTTGTTTTCCTCAAACCTACACCAGCACTGGCTAGACTTTAATATTTTTTTTCCAACCCATTAGATGAAAAATGCATTCTCGTACTGTTTTCTTCCTTTTTGTTTGATTAATGAGAATGATCATTTTGACCCTTACTGGCCCTGTATCTATGCTGCTTATTTATTAAATGCCTCTTGAATACTACTCTGAGCCATTTTCCCTCACTCTTTGTTCGGTATGAGCTTTCTATAATAATTTCCTATACAAACCTCTGCCCAGGAAATACCCACTCAGCGAGGGTGAGACATTACTGAGTTTGTTGTTGAAATCGGCACTCATCCAGAGGACTGAGCCTAGCTGGCAGCAGACTCGTGTGGCCTTCACGGGACTGCATTATTTCCCATAGCCTCGTGTCATTAAGGGTCATCTGTCCTGCAGCTCGTGTCAGAACGTCCTTCCTTTTTGAGACTGAATACTATCCCGTTGTATGGATGGATCACATTTTGTCTTTCCGTCATCTGTTCCCGTAACTACCTGCCCTCCCAAGCCAGTTCAGTTCTTCAGGCACTGTGTCCCATCCCACTTGTGAAAGTAAGGGCAGCACCAAGGAATGAAAGAACTTACAGACAGCTTTTTAAAAATATAGATTATCTACTCTCTCCTTTCTAGCCAGTTCCAACCGCCCCGCACCCCCCGTTCCCCACTCCCAGCTGCCCCCCACCACTGCCATCTGACAGGTCTGAGCAGCCCAGCCTGGGTCTGAGTGCCCCTCGGCCACGGCCAGACCCCCTCAGCTGGCATAGCTCCAGACTCCCTGCAGGCGTTTCCCTGCTCCAACCCCCAGCCTTGTTTTTATCTGTTATATGTACTTGACTTCTTTCGTTTGGAATGAAGATCCTGAGGCTAAAAGCCTGTACCCTGTGTTCATTCGTTCAACAAATATTTATTGTTACTTTGTGCAAAGCGCTGTTCTTTCTAGATACAGAGGCACAGCAGAGAGCACAAGAGACCCAAATCCCTGCCTGTTACTAGCTCTCAGGCTGATGAGGACATAGATAATAAACAAGAGAAACAAGGAAATCTGAGCTAGTGATGCATACTAAGTGTGAAAAATAAAGCAAGGAAGAGAGAGAGGAACTGGGGGGTAATGTGGATATGTTAGGGAAGGAGGCTTCACTTGGAGATGAAGTCGTCAGTGAGGGAGCCAGCCATGAGGGGATCTAAGGGCTCATTCCAGAGAGAGAGAACAACAAATGTGGATGTGAGGGGGCAGGAGCGTTCAAGGAGCATCGGGAGGCCAGTGTGACGGGACAGAGCAGTGATGTGGAGGAGGAAAGATGAAGCCAGAAAGCCAGTAGGGTGGGAACATGTAGGGCCCCGCAGACCAGGCTGTCCCATAGAGACATGAGAGCAACACGTGCATTTTATTTTATTTTATTTTATTTTTTAAGATTTTTATTTATTTGACAGAGAGAGAGAAATCACAAGTAGGCAGAGAGGGAGGCAGAGAGAGAGAGGGGAGGAAGCAGGCTCCCTGTAGAGCGGAGAGCCCGACATGGGGCTCGATCCCAGGATCTTGGATCATGACCTGAGCCGAAGGCAGAGGCTTTAACCCACTGAGCCACCCAGGAACCCCAACACGTGCATTTTAAAATTTTGTCGAAGTCGTACTAAAAAAGTAAAAACAAACAGGTGAAGTTAATTTTAATATATTCTACTGAAGCCAATGTATCTGAAATATTCTTATTTCAACACGTGGTTGATAGAAAATTATTGATGAGGTACTTAATTAAATTAATTAATTAATTAATTTGGTATTGTCTTTGAAATCCGGTGTACCGTTTACACTTACGTCATGATATTGACTAGCCTCATTTCAAGGGCTCAATAGTCACATGTAGCTAACGGCTAGCATAGTGGGCAGCCAAGTCTAGAACCTGTGAAACCTTAACTTTTCCTCTGAGAGTGTTTTTAAAATGTAGGATTTATTATTATTCAGGTATGGCAAAGGCCATGGATCAGGAGACAAAAGGTCATTGAAAAATGTGTTAATTACACCTACAGTTCCCAAGAGAAGGGGCGTGGCACTCCACAGGGGGCCACACCAGGAGAACCAGGGGCCTTTGGGAGACAGAGGGATAGGGAAAGCAGAAGCTACGTGGACTTTTTGGGTTTCTATGGGAAGGAACAGGAGAGGTTTAGGATTGGTAGTTTGAATAATTGCAGTGGGCTCTAGGGTACAGGGCTTCCCCCAGTTGTCAGTAGCTGGCCCTGGGGTGATTAGGTCAGGGGTTTGGTGGCCTGGGAGGGTAAGAGTTCCCTGGAGAAGGTGGTGTGGGTGTGGGTTCTGGACTGGCTGGTTTGCATATGAAAGTTCCCTCCTAGGTGGACAGCGGTTTGCTCTCTCTGCAAATAGGCCAATGGTGTCCGGGGCGGGGCGGGGGGGCAGTCTCTCCAGGGTCTGCAAGTTCCCAGGATGTCAAAGCCTTGGCAATAGGAGGTTAATTCAAAGAGGAACAGGAGCATTGCAGGGTCGGAGCCAAGCAGGGGTGTGATCAGGCTGCTGCGTATGCAGGACTGGCTTCTGGTGCGGGAGCCACCAAAAGGGGACAGGGTAGACACGGGACAGTTAGGTGCTGGTCACAACATTCCACGGTAGTGGAGGTGAGGGCTTGGGTAAGGATGGAGGCTCTGTGGCGGGGGGTGGGGACAGACAAGACGGACAGACAGATCACTGAAGTGATTCCTCACATAAGCAGCAAAATGAAAATAGGCACTCTCCAGCGTACTTTTAAGGATAGGATCACACGTTTGTGGATATGCTTAATTTCAATAAAATTCTGGGAGAGTTTAGACAGTGAAGTAAGAGCAAAACAGACCCAGAGTTATGCTCAGTTGGCTCCTCACTGCCTCGGGACAGTCCCTCTGCCAGGCCTGGTTGGTTGTCACATTTCCCAAGTCAGAGCTGGGGGATTAGAAGCAGGGCTGTTCCCAGACTGGTCCGTAACCAGAGAGGGCGCGCCATCACCAGAGCGGAGTCCCATTTGCTCCCACCGGAAGCCCCAGGACTTTGCTACAGGAGAGACTTGTTGTAAGAGCCATTTACCATTCTGTGACCCTGACTCTATCCGGAAAGCAGCTGCTGCCTACCTGGGGTCTGAGGCTCAGGAGTCCATGGGGTACAGTCCCCTCAACAGTCCCTCCACCCCACCGTGGCTCATCCCAGTATCCAGGCAGGAGACACCAGAATGACTTGTTCAAATTTTCTTCATAAGCTAAACAAAAAGTGTTTTTGATTCCTGGGGTCTCGCATCCTTCATGCGTGGCCGTTAACTCCAGCCCAGCTATGGGAAGCACAGCGCGTGGGGACATTTCCCCTTCACATTAAAACCTAGAGGTGGGGTAAGCCAGACCTAGAACTCTCTTAGGCATAAATACGTAAGCCTAAAAAGCGCCTCTTTCCTGCAGGCGGGCAACACAGGATGGATGCTCTGTCTTTGCCAGGTGTGCCTATAAAGCAAGGTGGTTGATGTTGGTACGTATGTTGGCAATCCCTGACGGCAGGGAATTGTGTGCAAAGTTGCTCCCTGAGGAGCTGTATCTCGTTCCGAAGTTTTTCCCGCATCCAGGACATAGCTGGGACTCGCTTCTCCCTGGCAGTGGCCTTCGGAGTCCCATTAAGTCCCACTGAAAGCCCCATCTCATTTTTTAGAACAAAAATAATGGTATTATTTTGATCTCACATACCATCTATCAGACTTTACTCTGAATTGTTTTTTGTTTTGTTTTGTTTTGTTTTGTTTTTTAGGATTTTTATTTATTTGACAGAGAGAGAGAGAATGAATGGGTTGGGGAAGGAGCACTGGGAGAGGGAGAAGCAGACTCCCCGCCAAGCAGGGAGCTCCATCCCAGGACCCCGGGATCATGACCTGAGCCGAAGGCAGGTACTTAACTGACTGAGCCACCCAGGGACTCTGAATTTTTTTTGTTGTTGTTAATTTCTGAACTCATTAAAAAAAAAAAAAAAAGGCCCATATTCTGAAAGCAATTATACTCAAAGTGTACCAAAAAATTCATTGTTTCATCACTGAACATCATAGCGTATATTGTTCGTTTCATACACACATAATCTTACTGAAAAATTACTTATTGAACGATTACTCCAAATTTCATATAGAAAAGTTTATAAATCATACATGTACATGATGATGAATTTGTGCAATTGAACATCCCATGGCAACCAACACTCAAACTGACACACAGAACATTAACAGTAGCTTGGAGGGGCCCCTTGTGCTCCTGCTGGGGTAAAGGTCATCCACACTAAGGCCAGGGTCAGGTGAGGCAAGCGAGGCCCCTCGGAGGCACTCACCCTCAGGGTTAGCAGGAAAAGTTCCTTACATCTTGCTCTAGTCCCCACCTTGATCCTGACTTCTAATAGCCCTGATCAGTTCTGCCGGTTTTTGAGCTTTGAAGAAATGGCATGATCCAAAAATGCTCGTTTGTGTCTGACATCTTTTGCTCAGCATTATGTTTGTGAGATTCACTGATATTTTTGCTGGGAGCTGTGGTTGGATCACACTTGTTGCCATCAAGCAGTGATTCTTGAACTTGGGTGGACACTGTCGTCACCTAGGGGCTTCCTAAAACACAGATTGCTGAGCCCTATCCCAGAGTTTTGGGTTCTGTAGGTCTGGGACAGGACCTCAGAGATTGCTCTAATGAGTTGCCCATGATACCGATTCTGTTCTTCATGAGACCATACTTAGGGACATATCGCTGGATAGTGTTCCATGGTGGGAACATCTCACCATTCATTTGTCCTTTCTAATGCTGATAGGCAGGTAGGTTTCCAGTTTTGGACTATTAAAAATAGGGTAACCCACACCCACACCACCTTCTCCAGGGAACTCTTACCCTCCCAGTTTTGTCCATGCCTTTTGGTGAACTGTCTATGCACTTCTGTTGGCTGTGTCCCCAAGAGTGGAATCATTAAGTCCTAGAGTACATGTAGGATCCGTTTTAGAGAAATACGGTTTTCCCAAGTGGTTGTACCAGTTTACATTCTCACCAGCAAATAATGAGGATTCCTGCTCCATACCCTTGTCAACACTTGATATAACCCACCATTTTTCTTTCAGACATTCTGGTGAGTGTGCCCCAGAATCTCACTGTGGCTTCAATTTGCTTTTCCCTGGTAATGAATAGGGGAAATCATTTCATATGGTTATTGGCCATTTGGCTAGCTTCCCTTAGGAAGTGTCTAGTCAAGTCTTTAATCCACATTTCTAGTGATTGTTTGCCTTATTCTTATTGATTAGCGGGAGTTCACGATGAGTCTTTTGTCAGATGTGTGTACAAATACCTTCTCCCATATGCTGCCTTCACTCTTCTCAGTATCTTTTAATGAACAGAAGTTCTTAGATCTAGTTAGTCCAATGCACTAACTTTTTTCTTTAGGGTTAGCATGTCTATGTCCTGATTAAGAAATCTTTGCCAATTCCAAGATTCCAGATAAATATTTATCCAATGTAATCTTGAGTGTTATCATGCAAAAACTCTGGACCCAGAGCTGTCAGCCATGGTATGTGTACTTTCAGCAACCATGGCGTATGTCACACGTTGTCCCCTAGTCTTCCCACTTATACTCCATCCGCATCTTCTCTGCTCCTATTCCTGCTCTTCTTCCTCTCACCCTCTCATCCTTGGTTCTTCCCTGTGGCCTTGCAGAGCTCCTACAAAGATCAAGTCCTCTCTGGCCTCCCTCCTGCCGGGTCTTCTGAGCCCATGATGGATCCCCTGTGACCTGCTCCACAGAGCCCACTGGACCATAGCACCATCCCAAGAAGACTGACTGGGCTGTGTTCTTGAGTCAGATGTGGTCGCAGGGTCTCCTTCTTAGACAAGAGTCCTTCCTTTCAGGGAAGCATCTCTGTGTCTGCTGCTGGGTAGTGCTCATTCATTACTTTTTTCTTCTGGATGTCTGAGATCTCAAATGTCATGGCTGGACTTCTAGAACGGATGTCAATCTCTTAAAGTTGGTTTAGGGTTGAATTCATTCTGCAGATTCCATTTTTGTCTTCCCAGTCCACCAGGCCAAGGAAACACGGATCCTGGGCAGAGCCCAACCCCAGGGGTGAGCAGGACACACACAGGAAGGTGGGTTCAGCATGTTTGTGTTTGGAGGGAACTGATGGTGGCCAACAAGAGTTCACAGAAAGATGCAGAAGCTGGTAAATGAACATTGAGAAGCACCACCAGGGAAACGACTTGAAATGAACAATTCAAGTAGCAGCACTAGCAGCTTGAAAAATTCTCTTAGAATAAGCTTTGTGTACCTACCACACCTTTTACTCTCATGATGTGGTCTTTACCCACAGGAGTCTTGGGCCATTTCTGAACAAAAAACATCACTCTCCTAATGGTTAATAGAGCTCATTAAAACACCCATCTCCATTTCTCGACAAAGTGCTTAATGAGAAAGTAGCTTAAATGGGGCTCCCTGAATAGATGTCCGTTCTACATAATTTCAGATTTTTATTAATGGGCCACCAGAGGTATACAACAAAATATTAGAACTTATCTAAGTTTTACTTTGGAAAGCATTAGATAAACTTTATTCCCTCAGCAGATCTGTGTCATTTTCCAAGTCAAATGTTACCCCCACTTTTTTTTGTATTTTCTGAGCACATATCAATAGTGGGGATGCTGTTGGCAACAGTGGGGAGACCAGTTAGATGTTTTCGGTACAGCACCTGGTGTACAATAGACATGCCAACTAGTCTTGGAGGGAGTATAAACGGTGTGCTTACCAGTCATATCAGATCTTCAAACTGTGCCTTCTCTCTCCTCTCCTGTTCAAGGATCACCTTCTTCACTCCTTAACTCTCTTTACTTATCTTTTTGTTTCCTTACTTGTTTTCTGGTGGTTTCTTTTTCAGCTGCCCTAAGAAAAGGCAAAATTCTTTCCTTCCTTCCTTGTCCTCATTCTTGTCCCCTGGTTAATTTCCCATCCACCGTCTGTGAAATTATCATCCTCACAATCCAGTCTTAAAGGTGAGTACTTCACCTTTTTTTGTTCCTAATTTTGTCCTAATTTTGTTGACCTAATTTTGTTCCTTCAACCTGTCTGATTTTGCCATTTATTGCTTGGGAGTATATGGAGTTTTTTTTTCCCCAGTCACTGGTAGTTACACTTAAAAATCAAAATCTAGCATTCCAAGAAAATGATCATAGATATACGAAAAATGACAGGGTGGTTCATCCCAACACTGACTAGCAGAGTAAAGAAAATGAGAAGGAAGCAAGTATCTGTCTACGGAGACTGGATTAAATTAAGATGTGTTCTTACAACAGAGTAGTAAAAGCTGTCCAAATGATGCCCTAGAATAATATTTGAGGATGCGGCAAGTTGTTTATGATCTACTACTCGTGAAAAAAAGGTAAAAATCGATATGTAAAGCATGATCCCTTCTTTGCAAATGAGCCAGCTCTACACATCTCTAGTTAGTCATAGGAAAAAAAGGAATCCTAACATGAGTAAGAAATAAATGTTAGTGGGACCAGTTCTAAGTACAGGAGAATCATTGTTGGGTTTTATTTCCCTGTTTTTGCTCATCTGTATTTTCTATGAAATCCACATGTAAGTTTTGAAATAAGAAACAAATGATGGTTTTAAATTTTTTAATGTAAATTTTCAGTGAGTAAAGAGACATAGACATAGGGGCCCCAAAGGAAGCAGACAAGGAAGCAAATGCTTGTTTGGAGTGACAGCGCATGCTGCCAGCCGTGTGAGCTCCATAGGGAGGCCCGACCTCTTCGCAGGTTACCTAGCTGGACTTGGACCTGAAGTAGACGGCAGTTAACCCCCAAGAGGCCCCTTGGTAGGTAACACACAAATTTAAAGAGGCGCAGGGTACCTGGGTGGCTCAGTCAAGAATCTGCCTTCAGCTCAGGTCCCTGGGATCAAGTCCTGCTCAGCAGGGAGTCTGCTTCTCTTTCCCCCCTCCCCACCCCGCTTGTGCTCTGTCTCTCTGTCTCTCTCCGATAAATAAAATCTAAAAAAAAAAAATAAATCAAGAATAGATGCTCGGTGATACACCCCCTATTGCACTTCCTCATCAACAGGGAAGCTTGTTCCTGAATGGTGGCTGGATTAGTCTGAGGAAGTCGGTGCAGCAAATACCATAGACTGGGACTGGGGCGGGGAGAGGGGCTTAAGAAGCAGAAATGTATTGCTCACAGTTCTGGAGGCTGGAATTCCAGATCAGGGGGTCGGCAGGTTTGGTTTACTCTGAGGCCTCTCTCCTTGGTTTGCAGATGGCTACCTTCTTGCTGTGTCCTCATGTGTCCTTTCTTCCATGCATCATGATTTTGGTGTCTCCCGGGTCAAACTTCCCTTTTGTTGTAAGAACACCAGTCAGATGGAATCAGGGCCTGCCCTCATTTTAACAGTGCCCCTCTTTGAACGCCCTATCTCCAAATACAATCACATTCCGAGGTTCTGGGGGTAGGACTTTAACATCTGAATCTGAGAGGGACACAGTTCAGCTCAAAGCAGCAGCTGTCCTGTTTCAGGTGAACTCAGAGATAGAGTGCTGCCTGTCCTAAGTAAGGTGTTATCTTTCTCTTTATCCCGTCCTTTCCTTCCTTCCTTTAAGATTTTTATTTATTTATTTGAGACAGAGAGAGTGAGCAAGAACACAAGCTCAGGGGAAAGGCAGGGGGAGAGGCAGGTTCCCTGCTGAGCAAGGAGCCTGATGTGGGACTCGACCCCCGGGGACCCTGGGATCCTGACCTGAGCCAAGGCAGCCATAACCATCCAAGGCACCCACGTGTCCCAGGCATGTTTTTCTTAACATCATATGCATTTTTACCTCTGTCCACCAGAGGGCAAACTTTCGAAGTGCCTATTTAAAAATGCAAGCCTTGTTTAACTCTTCATAAGCCTAAATAGTTTCTTTTTAAAATAAAAGAAACAGACAACCTTGTGCTGCTTATTAACATGAGTGATTATCAGTTCGAATCTCCCTTCCTCTGAAACTTTGGGATCACGTACTAAGATAATTTTCCATTAGTGGGTGTGAACGTCTTGAAATTTCAAAGCCAGTTGTTCCAAAAAGCAATTCTTTGCGCATATTACATTTTATTATAACCCCTATCTTTTCAGTTTCATTATCTCAATTCCTCATCACCTTCTGAGATAATTAGAGAGTTATCATGCAAGAATGGAAAAAAATGAATTTTGAGGTCAAGGTGCTTCATTTATCTAGTTATTCAATTATTTACCCAGTCAACAGAAATTTGTTACTGTATGCAAGACAGTGGGATTCAAGTCCTAATTCTGCCACTTGGTGGCTATCAGGACCGTGGGCAAGTCAATCTCCTGTATTTCTGCTTCCTCCTTCCTAAAAAGGACGATACTGGCATTAAAAGACTGTTCTAGGACCCAGTGCAGTCAGGTAGAGGGGAGAAGTTTGGAAAGCCTCTGTCAGTTGTTACATACTTGCCAAGTCCCATGTCCACTTTGTAGAGCAGTTTCTTGGGGTCCCAGGGTCAGGGAGCACCTGTTTCTGAATCTCTGGGGTGTGTCCATTGTGGGGGAGGGGTCTTACCCCAAACTTCCTGATTGAGAACCTCGGGGTCAGGGGGTGGTACCCAGGAAAAGCTGCCTGTTACTGAGTTCACCAGCTGACCGGGTGGAGAGCCCCAGCGCTAGCCAGGCAGGGTCTCTCAGTGTGAGCGCTAGTGCCATGTGGGGCTGGATCTTCTCAGTTATGGGGTCATCCTGTGCCCAGCGGGATATTGAGCACCATCCCTGCTCTCTACCTCGCGTGCCAGCTGCACATCCTTTTCCTCTCCTGGTGTGACAAATGTCTCCAGCCATCACCAAGTGGCTCCTGCACAAGGTTCAAATGGGCCCCTGAGGACCCATGGAGGTCCTCATGGAGGACCAGACAAACGGGATTGGTCACAATGCCATCAAGCAGAGACACAATCCCAGCCCATCACCTCTCTGGGTGTAGCTCCAAGGGTCCGGCCCCTGCCACACTGCCTACACCATCGTTTCTGACCTCCTCGGGACCTGAGCCACTCTTCATTGAATGACGACCGTGTGGCCAGGATGCTTTATAGAAATGAACTCAGGGAACACACGCCTTGCAGGTGGATGTGATTGTGAATTCTGGCTTAGAAGTGAGGAGCAGAGGTTCAGAAATCTGTGCCCAAGTCCAGATGTGCCTCTGAACTCACTGCTTTCCATATTGCTACATCCATTGGCCAATTCATTATGCCCCAGCCTGTCACTCTCCTTATGTCACTTGTCTAGTCCCATGGCAGGCTGTGTAAGGACAGATCCATGTCCCAGGGAGGCTGTGGAGCACAGTTATATGGTGGCTTTCTTGTCGTTTCGTGGGCAGAATGGAGGTAGCAGTG
Source organism: Enhydra lutris kenyoni (assembly GCF_002288905.1). Lineage (NCBI taxonomy): Eukaryota > Metazoa > Chordata > Mammalia > Carnivora > Mustelidae > Enhydra > Enhydra lutris. The sequence goes on along the minus strand of NW_019154155.1, from coordinate 781,127 downwards.
CAAATCTTATGCCAGCGGTGACCTCTTTTTATATCTGGGATACAGAAAGCCCATGTAACATGCACATATCAAGAGTGAAGCTGAGCGCCAGTCAGAACTGACTATAGGAATCCGCAGCCCAAAAAGAGAATGAACATGGCTTCAATGGGGAGGAAAGAACAGAGAATCACTGGGGAACCCCTGAAGGTGGTCCAACAGAGGCTATCGAGGGCTGGGACAAGGCCGCAGGCTTCGGTTTTTCCCATCTGGGCAATGGGACACACCACCATTCGCCATGTGGCAGATCGGCTGGAAGGCATCTCAAAGAGAAGTGGGTTTGTGAATCCACAGCATAGCTTTTGTCACACAATAATGCAGCCATGTGATTTCTCCTCCCCTCTTCTGTCTTCTCACCCTTGTTCTTTCCCTCGGCCTGGAAGGGCTTTCTACCTTGTGTGTGCCTGGGCAGGAGAAGTGTGTGGACATCCACATGACACCATGTTTCACATTGCAAAGGTGGGAGGGACCAAGGGCGTCATGGGGACAGGCTCTCACCGCCAGTGTGGGTCTGGCCGCTCTCTGCAATCTTGCCTTATCTCCTTCTCTGGCAGGAGGTCCGGCAAGGCTGGCCCGGCCAGTGCCACCTGGGGAAGACGGAGTGGAAGGTAGGCGTCCAGCCTCCGTGAGCAGTGCCTGGAGCCTGCAGGTGAAAGCCAACTGAGCTCCAGGGAGGTGACAGGGCTGGGATGGGCTTGCTGGAGAGGCCCTATGAGGAGGTAAGAAGAGAAGAGGGAAAGGGGTGCCAGCAGCTCCCGGTGATGGCACGGGCAGACCTAACACTTTTGGGGCTCAGGAATCATGAACCTGCCTGGGGGAAGCTCTTCCTGGGCCTGGGATGAGGGACTCTGGCAGGACTTGAGCAGGAAACCTGGTTCTGAGTCTTCAGAGAGGACGCATGGAAGAAGGGCATAGGGAACGTGCAGAGGTAGGACTGGAACCTTCTCTACAGCGGCCAGCTGGAGCTGCGGCTCTGCCTCCTCCTTCCCTTGCAGGAACCATTCAACGGGCCCTTCCTGCTCCTTCCCTTTACAACGAGAAGCAAGTTGGGGTTGAGACTACAACAGCAGGGCTCTCCTCTCGCTTCACGGTTCATGGAGGCAAAGACCAGAGACCCTGCCGGCCTCTCTCAGGAGCTCGGGGAGCTCGGGAGCTCGAGAGCAGGAATTCCTGCAGCATCTTCCCACACCCTTCCCCTCCTCCGAAAGAGCATCACACGTGCCACACGGCTTCGTCATCGCCTATTTGCGGCTGAGCCCCGTCGTAGGTACACAACGCAAGTGAATTCAACGGCAGGGGCCCGAAGAAAACGTGAAATAAAAAATATAAAGCCTGAATTTCTGCCAGCCATCCCTCCACGATCCTCCTCTGTCCTAGAGCGGGAATCTGCGAGTCTTTGCATCCAGTTCTGAACCTCTCTTGCCGGGAGCATCTCACACGCCAGTGTTTGAAGCTACGATGCGTAATTTTCATACAACATGACCTCGAAACATGAGCCAAGCCAAGAGCTGCCTCGGGTGCTCAGCCGCAGAAACAGCCATCTGTTCGAGGGCTGCGGGGAAGCCGGCTGTGTTGTAGTTATTGGGAGGCTGCGTTTCAGATGCCAACATACCACCTCCCCGAGGCATTTTTTTTCTCCCCAAGAGTAATTTTGATTATATTTGATTTTCCTTGTGATGCTGATGTGAGAATCTACCTAGCTGCTCCCAGAGAGGCAGCTCCACTGGCTTTCCTCCTTGCTCAGCCGGGAGCTCCTTGAAGAGTGGACCATATCTAATTCATGTTTCTTCCTCCCAGTGCGTGCCTGGCACGCAGCAGACATGCAACCGTGCATGAACAAACCAGCTCGAGGGCAGCCGAGGACGGGTTCCTGGACAGCTGGCTCCTTTCCCTGGGGGTGGGCAGACTGGGGTTGTAGACGATGATTCAGTCATACTCGAGATATGGGGGAAGGGGATGGATGCTGGCCTAAGCCATGCTCACTCACTATACCTTCCAGTATTTCTTTGCAGGCTCTAGCTTGTGTTGGTAAAACCCAAACAGCTGACACACGTGAACTCTTGCCTCTTGTAAGGGACTGCAACTTGGTCTCAGTTTCCTTTGTGGGATCCTCTTTCTTTTCCTAACTTCAAAAACTTTGGGAGTCCTAGTTTCGGTCTATGTGACAGGCCCAAACTGAGACACACCATCAGTGTACATACACACTGGATCTTGAAGACTTAGTACAGGAAAACATGTAAAATATCTCATTAATGCTTTTGTATTGATTATATGTTGAAATGATAAAACATTGGCTCCACTGGATTAAATCAAATACAGGAAACTTTGTGTCACCTGCTTCTTTAGACCTTGTTTCTAATGTGACTACTAGAAATTTTTAGATTAGCTTAGTGACTCACACTCTGATCTATATACTGATGACTCTGACATTTCTAGCTTGAGCTTCTTTTCTCTGAGTTTTGGAGTGGCGTATTACGGTTGTCTGGAGAAACAGAACCTGTAGGAGGCGCATCCACACACACGTGTGTGTGTGTGTGTGTGTGTGTGTGTGTGTGTGTGTGTGTCTGTGTCTCTCTGTGTGTAGAGAGAGAGAGAGAAAGAGAGAGAGAGACTTTAAGGAATTAGTTTGCATGATTTTGGGGCTGGCGAGTCCAAGATCTGCAAGGTAGGCTGGGAGGCTAGACACTCAGGGTAGAGTTGGTGTTACAGTCTTGAGTCTGAAGACAATCTGCAGGCAGAATTCCTTCTTCCTTGAAGATCCTCAGTCTTTTCTCTTAAGGCCTTCAACTGATTAGAGGAAGCCAACCCACAACATGGAGAATAATCTGCTTTCCTCGAAGTCTACCAATTTAAATGTTAATCTCATCTAAAAAAAAAAAAAAGAAAGAAACCTCCACAGCAACATCCAGAATGGTATCTAACCAAATATCAGCACCATGCCCAGCCAGGTTGACAGATAAAATTAGCCATGACAAGTGGGTTGGCCAACTTGGGGTCTCCACATGGTTGTCTCATGGCCATCGTAGACTTTATGTGCCCAGAGCAGACCTCTCTGCTCCTCTCCACTCCAGTGGATAGGGTTCCCATTCACCTAGTTGCTCAGCCCAAACCCTAGGAGTCCCCGTGGCACTTTTCTTCCCTCCCTTCTCCTCTCCTGTCCATCAGCCAGTCCTGCCAGCTCTGCTGTTAGATCAGACCCTGATTCTGACATGGCCACACTGGTCCAAGCCACCGTCATGTCTCACCTGCACATGACAGTTCTCCAAACCACCTCCCACTTCCCCTGCCACCAACCTACACACAAGTCCCACAGCAAATATGCTCTCCTGTTTAAGACACCAACTGACCAAGGAACCCCTGGTCTCAAAACTCCGATGTCTATCACATTCAGAATAAAATAGGAAATCTTTATGGAAGCCCACAGGATGCAAAGACCAGCCCTTGCCAGTTTCTCTGAGCACCTGTTCTACGGCTCATCCCTGGTCAAACCGGCCCTCTTGTGGCTTCTCGGACACGTCAAGGGCACTCCTGTCCCAGGATTTCTGTATGCTTGGCTCTTCTCCCTGGTCTTGCGCTCCGTCCGTCCTTCAGTGCAGAGGAAACCTGCCAGGCCTGCCCACTGCTAAGAACCGCCTCCCTTGGGCTGACACGGGGCCTGTTAACACCTCTTCAGATGCCGATGTGTCTGTGCGAACCTTTCTGACCTCACTTGCCACGTGTCCCTGGAGCTTCTGGGCTTCCATGCCAGGTCACGCTAACCTCTGCTATCCTCAGTCTCTCATTGGGAATGACCGTAACAGGGGCTTCCATTTCACAGGTTTGTTTTGGGGGATTAAAGCGACAATCTTCATAAAGTGCTGGCCCATGGCAAATATTCAACAAATGCTAGCTAAAACATTGCTGATTTTAGTAGTGAAACTGACAGGCTACAGAACTGAGAGCCATGCAACAGGACAGGGGCAGCCTATAATCCAGGTTTCTGACTGTTTATGTCACCCCACCCCTGACTAAGAGCCTAAGGGGTAGGATTATTTGGGGGGTGGGTGTGGGGTACATAATGCAGTTTTTATTTTATTTTTTAAAGATTTTATTTATTTGATAGAGAGAGAGAGAGAGAGAGAGAGAGAGAGAACACAAGCAGGGAGAGCTGCCTGCAGAGGGAGAGGGAGAAACAGGTTTCCCCCTTGAGCAGGGAGCGCAATGTGGGGCTTGATCCCAGGACCCAAGGGTCATGACCTAGCCAAAGGCAGACACTTACCCGACTGAGCCATCCAGAAGTCCCCATAATTCAGTTTTTAAAAAGGAATAAAACTTCACATTAAATACAAAGTTACGAATGGCTACAGAGAGAGGGTTCAATATTTTCCCTTTTACTCTGTGTTTTCTTTATTGGGTTTGAATCATCACAGCCTTTCAGTCTTCCTTTCTTCCAACTCAGCACATTTGGTTTTATGGTCCCAGCAAGGGACATACTGATTTTAAGGTGAAATCTGTTGTCCTGGCAAGTTAAGAGTATACTGCGAGAACAGGCTTCCCACTGAAGCTGGTACATAAAATGGGAAGTACAGCCCCAAATCAATGAAAAAATAGAAGGAAGCAACGTGCTGCTTTGCAAACTGCTAATGGGATTTGCAGATGTCATCTCAGAATCTTTGAGAAACGCAACACAGGAGAAGCACCAAGGGACCAGACACAGATAATGCAGCAGGAATTGTCGAAATGTGGAAACAATAAGAATACATGGAACACCAGACAGGACATAACCCGATTTTGCTTCGACGATCTGGAGGGCGATTGAGAATCATGCCTTGCTTCAGGGCCATTACCCTAGGCAAGTTCATTGTGTACTGTAGACGGACAGATGTTCCCATTAACACACCAACTGCTAACAGTTAGCAGTTTCCTGGGTAACAGGGGTTGATCTGTTAATAATCGCTTCCATTTACTGGCCCCCTCTGTGCCATGAGTCATGTTCAGTGCTTTCTTTACATTTTCTTATTCACCCTTCCTGCCGCCCTCTGAGCTTTGCATTGGGAGGTTGTCGACATGGAGTGAGATAGCGTATGCGCAGACATCCGGGGAAAACCGTAGGACCTGAGACTCCGGCGCAGACGTATTTGTGTTGGAGTTTCTCTTCACCACTACTCTGCGCTGCCTAGAAAAACCCAGATGGGTCTCTATGAGCAAGAGGCCAAAAAGAAGTCAGTGAAGGTGATGGAGATAGGCAGTGGTGAGAACAGGCAGGCGAGGCTCCTGTGAAATGCCTCACTCACTTCACAGTGAGGGCGAACTTTCCATGTTGGAAATCACAGTGTCCATGTGGGATGAACGCTGTTCTGCATGAAAATGCCAGGAGCTGCTTTCAACCAAGGGTTCAAAGTCATGTCACGTGACGGGAACTTGATTGGAGACTGGGGAATCTAGAAACTCACCCTGTGTAGGTTGTAGGTTTCCCATCTGTACGACCAATATCCATGCTCTGAAACCAACGTGTTGCTTATATTCTGTTGAGGAAAATGATTTTTTTTCTCCCATTTTCCCATGTGCTACTTTGAATCACTTGATACTTCAGGAGTCATAGACCTTGACCAGAAGCAAGTGGGACCCTCAAACTACATAATTAATGAGAGTTTCATGAAGGGGATATTCACAAAGATTTGGACAGGGTTGAAGGAGACCAGTAGGTTATGGAGAAGGTCTCAAGACTCCTGAGCTCACCCGCCCTAGAAGGGCCAAAAGGAGGGAGCAGATTCCAGAGCCTGAAGAGGGTCACTATAGGCAAGTCTACCTGACCTGAGCCTGCTCCCGTAGAAGGATCCACAGAGGTGGGGTTGAAGGAGATCTAGGTGGGCTATGTTTTCTCCCCTCACTTTCTTCCCAACCCTCAAACCCTGCTGGTGCGGACCTAATGGAAGCCTCTGATCAGGAGACACTGTTCGTGTTCCCAGCATACAGATCAAGGTGCAGAAAGATGGAGAATGGATTGGGTTGGGGATAATGGAAGACACTACCACAATCCCCTACTTCCAAAATAGAACATCTGAATTGAAAATAGTTAAAACAAGGGCAAAAAGAAAAAAGCCAAGTGACCAAATGAAGTGATGAATTTTTTTTTAATCAAAATAAACAATACCCATTGAGAGGTCACAAACAGAAATAACCCCAAGACTATCTGATTTGGCCTGGCACATGCCTCACACACATTTGCATTTATTGCCAAAATTTAAACATTGGGAGATTTTTACACAGACATCTGGATTTCCTGTTTTTCTTCCTTAAAAAAAAAAAAAACAAAAACAAAACGGAAGAATAGCTGACACACAATATTGTATTTTTTGAAGGTGTTCAATACAGTCATTCAATGTTTGTGTGTATCATAAAATGGTCCCCACAGTAAGTCTAGGTCCCATCTGTCACCATATGAAGTTGTTACAATATTACTGACTACTTTCCCTAAGCTGTACATTACACCCCTGGAAGTTGTACCTTTTAGTCATCGTCATCTGTTTTCTCCATCCCTCACCCCAAACCCCTCCCCTCCAGCAAATACTAGTTTCTTCTCTGTATCTACGAGTCTGTTTTTGTTTTGTTTTGTTTTGTTTATTCACTTGTCCTGATTTTTATTTTTATTTTTTAAAGATTTATTTATTTATGAGAGAGAAAGTACGTGAGCAGGGAGAGGGGAGGAGGGGAAGCAGACTCCCCACTGAGCAGGATTACCAACTCTTAAGATCATGATCTGAGCCGAAACCAAGAGTCGGATGCTTAACCAACTCATTTGTCTTGTTTTTTAGATTCCACATGTAAGTGAAATCCTAAGGTACTTGTCTTTCTCTGTCTGAATTACTTCACTTAGCATAATACCCTCTAGTTTCATCCACATGGTTGCAAATGGCAAGATTTCATTCTTTTTTACCGCCTAGTAATACCCCCCCCACACACACCCCTACCACATCTTTATCCATTCATCTACCAATGAAAATTTTTACTTTCATATCTTGTCTATGCTGCCATGGGCATGGCGGGGGGCACATGTCAAAATCGGTTTTGTTTTCTTTGAGTACGTAGCTAGAAGTGGAGCTACTGGATTGTATGGTAGCTCCATTTTTAATTTTTTGTGGAATCACCATACTGTTTTCCACAGCAACTACACCAATTTACATTCCCACCATGCACATGAGTGTTCCCCCTTTTCTCCACATCCTCACCAACACTTATTTCTTGTCTTTCTGAGACCAGGCATCCTGACAGGTGTGAGGTGAGATCTCGTTGTAGTTGTGACAGCGTTGCCCTGATGATCCATGATAGTGAGCATCTTTTCATGTGTCTGTTGATTGTATTTTTTTTTTGAAAAGTGTCTCTTCAGGTCATCTGCCTATTTTTAAATCAGGTGGGTTGTATTTCAGTATTGAGTTTATTTGGATATAACCCCTTAAAGAGATTAGTCATCTGTGAATTTTTTCTCTTATGCAATAGGCTGCCTTTTCATTTTGTTGATGATTTCCTTCGCTGCACGATATCTCTTTAGTTTGCTGTAGTCCCATTCGTTTATTTTGCATTTGTTGTCCTTGCCTGACGAGACAGACTCCCCCCCTGCCCCGCCAAAATACCGCAAAGACCAATATCAAAGAGCTTATCACCTATGTTTTCCTCTAGGAATTTTATGGTTTCAGGTTTCACATGTGAGTCTTTAATCCCTTTTGAGTTTATTTTTGTATATGGTCTAAGAAAGTGGTTCAGTTTCATTCTTTTGCTTGTGGCTGTCCAGTTTTCCCAGCATCATTTATTGAAGAGACTGTCTTTCCCCCATTGCATATTCTTGCCTCTTTTGTCATAGACTAATTGACCATATAATCATGGGTTTATTTCTGGGCTCTCTCTTCTGTTCATTGATCAAAACCATCCCGTTTTGATGACTACAGCTTTGTAGTGTATTGTTCCTTTTGCCTTGAGCTCTGACATATCTGCCTTCATCTGTATCCCTCTGGTATTACCTCAGCTATCACGTCACTTCCTTCTGGCGAGTGTTGTCTCCAGAAGCTCCTACAGCATCCCCAGGCTAGTGAGGATCGTGCTGTGTTCTCTCCTCTGGAGTTAATCTACAAGGACAGGGACTGAGCTTGTCTTTCCTCTTGTACCCACAGGACCTCTGCATGACAGCCACTCAATACTGCTGGACAAATACATGGCCACACCCCAATCCCTAATAGTTTTAAAGAAACCAAAGTCAAGTCCTCTGTAGTTTGGTGTCCAAGATAACCAGTATGAAACAAGCAGCTCCAGGAAGAAAGTGAATGAGTTTGAAGAGAGTCATGAGCTCACTTCCCAGCAAGACCCGGCTCTGGCAAGCTCTTATCATTCTACCTCTCATGAGAAAACATTTGGTTTATAGGATGCTTCTGACCTGGCTTTGAAGAACCAAGAACACATTCAATTTAATTACCATTTAGCATTAGTCGGCTTGGATTTGCAGAAGTCCTCACTCTACATATTTATTAAGAAATCCATCGATCCTCATTTTTCTAGACAGGGCAATTTCAGACACTTCCTGTCTCCAAGAAGTCATTGCTAATATTGAATTCCAATAGTATGTGAAACTGTGGCTGGCAGCCAATAAAAGATGCTTTAAACCCCAGCCCTCCCTCGATAGCCCAGCAATTTGTGAGCAACCGAACAGGCAGTGGAATTCATAGAATTCTGAAATCTAAGCCTTTCTTTTTCAGTGGCAAGAGACGAGAAAGGATTGATGGCCCCACGGGGGCCGGTTTTGGAACCAGAGTTGCATGCGTTCATCCATCCTGTGTTCCCAAGGAAGTATTATTTTTCCAGAAGACTGGAAAACATACCCCGATGTGACAAGGGAAAATGCTAGAATGTATTTACTTTCTCCAACCGGAAGGCAGATGCCATTTCCAGACCTGACTCAGGCAAGGCAGGTGGGGGCCCCTGCCTGGTGCCGGACCCAGGTCCTCAGGAGAGGAGAGAGCCCATCTGCTTGCCTAACGTGATGTTGCTGTAATGTGTACAGCGGGTACCTTGTATTTCCTCTCTGTGGGGATTTAATGTAATGTCTGTTGAGTGCAACCAGAATCTCAAAAGCATGGAGCCTTAGGGAGAGAAAGGGCCTCAAGCTGTAAATAGCAGCAGAATGAAACACCATGTTTTTTTGTTGACAGGTGCTCCCTGGGGGAGGCTCCCCGCTCCCCAGGAGGAGTTCCATCACCAGAGGCTTTCAGCACCCCTGACAGAACGACATGACAGTCCACAAAGAGGTGTAGAAATGACTGCTCTGTTAGTACAATGAGATTAAATGGGACTCCTTGTCAGGGACAGGAACAAGCAACGGTAATACACTTCTTCCTTTCTGCAGAAAATGGTCCGAGCTGCTGGGTGGCATGTGCTCTCTAGAATTAAGTCCGTCGTGCAATTAACAACTGGTTTCACAGAATCGCAGGCTGTCACAGCTCCTATGGGACGTTGATGCCACACATCCAAGGTTCCACGAAAGGCATTTCACAGAGGAGGCACCCCAAACGCAGAAGTGATTTCCCCAGGGTTGTGCAGGGGGTTAGAAGCAGAGAGGGAAGCCAATTTCCCAATCCAAGCTATTCTCTTTCTTAGGGTGCTACTTCCCGAGTACTCCAAGCCCTTCATCCTTGGGGTTTAGACAATCAGCCATAGGTCTGCTTGGGCTGCTATATCCAAACTACAATAGGCAGGTGGTTTAAACAACAAACACTTGTTTCTCACAGTCTGGAGACTGCAAAGTCCAAGATCGGGACTCCAGCAGATTCTGTGTGCGGTGAGAGCCTGCCTCCCAGTTCATAGCTGGCCACATTCTCAGTGTCCTCCCAGGGAGGAAGGAGCAAGGCTCTCTTTCCCAGGGCACTGATCCCATTCGTGAGAGCTCTGTTCTCACGCCCTAATCACATCCCAAAAGCCCTACCTCCTAATACATCACCCTGGAGGTTCCAATTCAGCGTCAGAATTCTGTGCGGGCGCAACAAAGGCTCTATGGAGGTACCGGAAGTACCTAGGCCCAGGCAGACGCTCAGTGGGAGGCAAGGAAGCATCTTGCTGCCCAGGCCCTGCCTCCTCCCAGCTCCCAGCCCAGCTTTCTTTTCTCCCAAGACAGAGACAGAAAAGTCCAGAGCAGGAAGGTTTCCAAGATGGCAGACCACACTGTCGCAGGTCTGGAAGTCACCGGGCGGAGGGAAGTTCTCTCCCACTTTCAGCCCATTCCGCCTGCTTCTTCCTGACAATGTGACCCGTGCTGACCAGAAATTTAGCCATTTCCTCTTTTCAAAGTAAATACTTGTGAAGGGGACAGTGTCAAGGAGCCCAAGAGGGGTTTTTTTTTGGGGGGGGGGGACAGGTGGAGAAGCGTGTCAGATACCCCAAGATGAAAAGCCGGACTGAGCAGGAAGAATGGAACCAGTGGGTTTTTATTCTTAGGGGGTCGAAGTGCATGACAGCTTGTCCCCAGGCTCCAGCTCCGGGTTTATTTCCAAGGCCAGTTCTCAAAGGAACTCCCAAGTGCCTATAGACCGTCCTTGATGATCCAGGTGATGGGCTTTTCTTGCAGCCCAGATTTTCTACCGAATGCTTCCGGGTGTCAATGAGCTGCCAGCTTCTGGGCCTCGTGGCAGATCTGGGAAGGAAGTGTCGGGTGTGGAAAGGGCTATTTTGACCCCTGGGCCTTCCTGTGTCTGGAGGCAAAACTCCAGTGTCTGTGGCAATCCTGTCCTTTAGCGATTAGGCTGACAGCCCCTAAAATGGGCTTTTGCAAATAAGGTGGGGGAGGGCTAAGCAGGGAGATGGGTCCATTGGCTCAATCAGTATTTCTTCCTCTACAACTGGACATGGAATATAGATGATGGATCTCAGAGTATTAAGAGGGAAAAAAGGCACTTCTGTTCTCTCATTCCATTTGCTCACCAGGTAGGAGTGGGGCCAGCAACCTGTTCCAGAAGGCTTGGCTCTCAAGTGTGTTGAGTTCTGCCTCATCATTAGCTTCCCTAAGAATGTTTGCTTCTTTAAAAAAAAAAAAAAATTTTAAATAATAATAATTGCTGTAGGGTCTACTTAAAAAGGAATAACTTGATTTTCTCACAAAACGGCTAAGACTGCTGGTCCCTGGTAAAAAGTCAATCTCTTCTTTATTCCAGTGTGTCAGCTAGTCTGCCACTAGGAATTTGCCAAAACAAATAATCCTAAATTCTGAAAAATCTACATTCAAGACAATGTTTAGTATGGCACTACTTATTAGCATGTAGAAACAGTAAACACTTTAAATATTTAATGATAGGGTGATAAGAGTTAAGTAATCTGTGTAAATTCCCAGGAAGGAATATTATTCAGTCATTACAAGTGATGAGAAAAATGCTAAGTCCACTGGAAAAAAAAAATGAGGATGTAAAATTAAATCATATCTGTGTACTTCTCTAGAGACATGGGAAAACCCTGCCATAAAATTTCCTAAAGCATTAATAGGGATTGCAGAAGGGTAGCAGGATCATGGATGATTTTTTTCGAAATTTTCAGATACATAATTGTATATTTGTAATAGAAAAATATGAATGTAACTTTTAAAAAAATGATTGCACAGACCCCCTGAGACATCTCATTCTTCTGGACCTAAAAGTCAGGTGTATGACTTGAGAGAAGTCCCCGTGTAGAGGACTTGGCAGTTTCGTGACTCAACATGAGTCACCGGTGAGTCAGCCTCGTGTGGACCATGCAGGTAGTTGCTAGGACGGCTACTGCTGGTCGGGTGGTATTCATTAAAGTGTGATTCTGCTGTTCTCTGCACTGGCCATCTGACCATGGACTTTGCTGTCCAGAGCTGCATGTTACGGCGACCAGGAAGTGGGGGTGACCGGAGGTGAGAAGTCAGGGTGACAAGGGACCTGAGGATCCCGGGATGGGAGCGGCTGTAGTCCCCAGATGGGCGTGTCATGCTGGGGAAAAAGGTGTAGCAACAGCCCATTGGTCATGCTCAAATATCTGAGAAACTGGAACCTTGTCTTGTTCCTAACATCTGCTCCCTCTTCCCTAGGAAGTTGGTATCTTTATCTAAGAGCCATCCAGGAAAAGGTCACTCTTCATTTGTCGCCCTGGATCTGAGTCTCTAGGTGCCATGCCCTCGACGTCAAGTCCAGTGACCATCCTGCATGGTCCTTGTCTCCCTTACATCAGGGCCGATTGGCCAGGCACTGAATTCTTCCCTTGTAAGTGCTTCGACTCGACATGAACTGAACGTCCCTTGTCATTATGTCTATAGATAGAGTTGCTGCTCTTCCTCCTTTGCTTCTGTCTAAATCCATTCATGCCACAAACATTTTCGTGAGCCCTCACCGCATGCCAGCCCTGCGCTGGGCACGGGGGTGCTAAATTACCCCAAAGAGACTACGGCTTTGCCCCCAGTAAACCTATGTTCTAGTGAGGTAGGAAGAGATAACAATTGGTAGGTATTTTTGTGTATTAACTAAATACTCACCCCAACCCTGCCGGAGGAGCACTATGATTATCTGCATCTTAGAGATGAAGACCTGGAGGAGCAAACGTCCCGAGCAACATCCAAAGAGACAGAGCTGGGGTGCCTGGGAGGCTCCACGGGGTAAGCATCCAACCCTTGGTTTTGACTCAGGTCATGGTCTCAGAATCATGGTCTCAGGGTCAGGGTCTCGGGGTCACCAGAACGAGCCCAGGGCAGGCTCCGCGCTCCCCGGGGACTCTGCTTGTGATGCTCTCCCTCTCCCTCTGCCCCTCCTGCTCACCCACTTGTGCACTCTCAATCATCTCCCCATAAATCAATAAAATCTTAAAAACAAAAGAACCCAAAGAGACAGAGCTGACGGTCCTCCGTCCTCTGTCCAGGCTGGATTTGCCTCTGTGCTGTCCCTACTTGTCTGAGTCGGCTGTCAGGAAATCCTCCCTGTGTTGCAGTGAGGTGGGAGGCACCCCGAAGATGGAGTGTGAACAGGACGGGGCAGCAGAGGGCTACCTGATATCCTGATGACCTCCAACCGCCTTTGCAAGCGGCTCTGTCACACAGACTCAGTGCACCAGCCTCAGGCTTCCTCCGGCCAGTTCATGAGAATATCAGTTGTATTTTCTTAGAGCACATGAAAGTAAAAGATTTCTTTTCAAGCAAAATATTTTCTTGGCGGTAGCTCACTCTGGGAGCTCATGTCCCAACCAGCTGAGATAATTGCTAAGTACAAGCTAAGGACCAGCACTGTGATGCAAGTGCCTCCTGCTAAGCACCAGAACCCAGAACCGTCCACCGAGGTGGGCAGGGATTCTAACCCACCAACCCACAAGGCTGAATTTTTACAGACAGTGGGATTTTCCTGATGACCATGACAATTATAAGTTCAATTACCAGTTTTTTAAGGGCATGAATCGAATAGGAAATGCTAGGTGACCTGTTCGTGTAATGTTGCCTGTGAGCATTTTTCTGGGTTTTTTTGTTTTGTTTTGTTTTGTTTTGTTTTTTACTGCTACACAGCTGAAGATGTTGAAAAGATCCTGAATGAGGAAGACACATTTTCCCTAGACTCTGGTGCCAAATTAAGAGACCAAGTATCTTATATAGGGTTCTCCTGTAGAACCATTTTTCTCTTCAGGATTACATCCATTCTTTTGTTTTTAAAATTAATTTTACTTATTATTGCATTAACCTAATATTTTTTGAGTGCCCACCACATGTCTGGCATCTTTCTGGGCATTGACCAGAGATAAATAAGGCACACAAAACCTCTCAAGGAGTTCATATTTTGGGGGGGGGGAAGGTAGCTAATAAAGAAAATACAAATAAGCACCCTCGTACACACTCTGCTGCATGCACTATATGCATACATTGCAATGTTACTTGGTCATTAACCACTATGGGAGAGAAAAGACGGGGTAAGAGGAGAGAATGTGAAGGCGAAAGGTGGCTTTAGCTGGGTCTCTGAGGAAGTGACACAGGCTGTGTGTCTTCAGTGTCTTCAGTGACAACAGCATAAGGTTCAGACCTGGCTGGGCACAAAGCCCACCTCCTTACAGCTGTAAGCAAGAGAGAGAGAGAGGGAGAGAGAGCATGAGCATGGGGAAGGACAGGGGGAGTGGAAGAAGCAGGCTCCCCACTGAGCAGGGAGCCCGAGACAAGGCTCCATCCCAGGACCCTGAGATCATGACCTGAGCCAAAGGCAGACGCTTAAACGACTGAGCACCCAGGTGCCCCATGGTTTTTCTTTTTAAAAGGAAGATGGTTGCTGTAAGCATAAGAAAAGTGTTACATAGGTTAAGTTCAAAACCTGTGTGTGAGGTTCAATGCAGACAGACTCAGGACCCTCTGGAGATTTCAGTTCTGGGATTGCTTCTTGGAAGGTCCATGCTCAGGGTGGTTACAACTTCCAGTGTCGTGCTCCCCATCTACTTCTCACCAAAAGCCCTGTTACAGGTCAGATCGTGTCCCCCTGAAAGAGATATGCTGAAGTCCTAACCCCCCAGTACCTCAGAAGATGACCTTTTTTGGAAATCAGGCCTTTATGGATGCAATCCAGTCCAAATGAGGCTCAGGGGTGGGCTCTGATCTGATATGACCCAGTCCTCATGCAGAGGAGAAATGTGGACACAGGCACACAGAGAGGGAAGATAACGTGAAGACTTGCAGAAGACGACCTTCTACAAGCCAAAACTGTCTGAGGCCACCAGAGGCTGGGAGGGAGGCCTGGAATCTTCCCTGCAGGTTTCAGAGCAACCAAGGTCCTGCTTACACATTGATTTTAGACTTCTAGCCTCCAGAACTATAACACGGTGAATTTCTGTTGTTGCAAGCCTCCTAGCTTGTGGAACGGTGTTATGGCCGCCCTAGGACTTCTAGCTGGAATTGGAATTCCACATGGAGAATTTTCTAGAAAGAGATTAGTTGGTTCCTGTTTGAAGACCAGATTGGATTAAAAAGGTTTTTGTTTTGCTTTGTTCGAATGACATTGTCTTTTTAAATATAAACATTGACCTGGACACCCTCCACCTCCACCCGCACCCCAATCTGGAGAATTCCTTATCATTTTGGCTAAAGCAGGGTTTTATTCCTACTTTGGAAAAAAGAAAAAAAAAATTGACAGGTAGTTAAATTTCGAGGTTTGTCTCCTCCAGGGCTTTGAGGATGAAAAAAAGCAGCTTAATTGGCTCTGGACTGTCTTGGGGGTGATTTGATATTCTTTTTAAAAATAGATAGCAAGGAAAATTGTCTCATATTGAAATGCAACTCCCTCAGACTCAGTTTTAAAGGCTCCCTTGCAGGCATCCCTCCCAGCTTCCCGAGAGCCCTGCTGGCTCTCTCATCTGCTCCCCAGGGCCAGCTGGAGAGAACTCTGCCTGATGTCCCCTCTACTCTCCCCTCTGCCAGCGCCTCCTCCATTTCCTCATCATTTTTAGGATTTCCCCCTTTCATGATAAAGCTGAATCCTGAGGAAGTTTGGAAGAGGAAAATGCACTGCTGCTTCTTAGCTACGCTGTTGCTCCCCTGCTGAGTGGGGGAGAGAGGGCTTTGGCTCTAGGCTGGCTCAGAGGGAGTCTGTTCTCTCTTCCTCGTGCATCCCAACCTTGGCAGAGGGGCAAATCCCTGTCTCTGCGGCTCCATTCGGCGCTGACACGGAAGAGGCCACAGCCCTCACCGTAGTCCAGTGCTGCTGAAGTGTGTTACACACCATTAGCTTCCAATTGCCTTGGCTTCTCAATTCATGTCATTTATTCCAAGTCACCTCCGGTGGATTTAGTGGAGCATAACCCTGGAATTTGAGGAGGACGAGAACATTTTGAAACCTCGTTAA
The DNA here is from genome assembly GCF_002288905.1 of Enhydra lutris kenyoni. NCBI lineage: Eukaryota > Metazoa > Chordata > Mammalia > Carnivora > Mustelidae > Enhydra > Enhydra lutris. The sequence continues at coordinate 765,267 of NW_019154155.1, read as the reverse complement.
TTGTTAGCATCTTTTCTATTAAAATTCGAGGCCATAAAATTGCTTCATTTGGGTATTTTTTTTTCAATGCCAAGTTCTTCTGTGCTCTGATGAATTTCAGGCCACCACACTTGCACACGTGCAGGTGAATTGCACGCTAACAAAACCTAGGAACAATTATATGCCCAGATTTATTGATGACAAAAGAGCACCAGAAATGCCTCCTTTCCACCTTGCTTAGTTTAAGACTGTCCCTGAAGCTTCTGGTGGTGTCTGCTGTGGTCCAAGCGCTTGACCAAAATCTGGAGACTGGGGGCCTGGGGGCAAATTTTATTTTATTTTATTTTTTGTATAATTTAATCCAATTTATTTTCTTCAGAATACTTCATTATGCATATTAACAAAGTGCATCCATTAAATAGTAACACACAGTCCTCTTATGATATCGGCAACTTTTATGTCTGGGGGCAAATTTTAAATTCCTCTTCGGGTCTTTCACTGAGGTGTTAATAGTTCATAACGTGGAATCCTTTATGAAGGTTTGTGTTAAAGGGAAAGAGATATATAAGGAAAGAATCAGAGTAACAGTACCGTTATTGCAAATTACAGACCTCTCTGGAATTGCGTTTGATGTGAAATTATAGTCTGTCTCCAACTTCCTTTTTGCAGCTGTGAGTTGTTTACTATTTAACCGTGCAACCTTAAATTATAGAAGAGATGGGAAAAAGAATCCCTGCTTGGGGCATAGTCTATGCTCATCTTTGCAGATATCTTGGTGCGAACATAGCATACTATTCCTATTAGTTGTCATATGGGTTAATTTTAGCACCCACCTCCTGGTTGCTCATGTAGTTTTCAAAGCAGTACATTCATAAATAAGGAAAAATCTGGAAAATCTGGAAAAATTTCAAAGCTGAACTGGAATACAGTGATCCGGTTTTAACCTTTAAAAAAATCAGCTTCATTATTAATTTCCCTTCAGACATCTCCTGGGATCTGGCAAAGGCAAATTGCAAAAAGGTCAGCCAGATTGCAATTGGGCAGAGAATCTTATTTAGATCATATTATCACAACCAACCAGCAGTATTTGGAAATCAGATATCAATAATGCCAGGGAATGAGGGCGGTAGGAAGGGCTCGTAGCCCTCACAGTGCCCACCCAGACCTCGAGTACCATGGGTGCCCAGTGAGCATCTGCTCTGCGTGGGGACAGAAGCAGCATGGGGGCCCGGGGGGCACGTCCACCACACAAAGGCTGGGAAAGCATCTAAATTTGAAGGCTTTAGTTCCTTCATCTGCTAGTTCCCTCATCTGTAAAAAGAGGGAATTAAAAGAGATGACCTCTAAGATTCCTTCCGGTTCAAAAAATGTTCTGATTGTAGGCCATTTTTGATTGGCTGACATCGCGTGCTTGTAGGAAGTCTTCAAGGAAGAAATGAAATCTGAGCAGTGCCATGAAAATTTGGTTCAAGAGTTCCAAGGGTATTCTAGGCTAGAAAGTGGTGTAACTGATGCTTTATGGGTAAGTGAGAACAGAACACGTGTAGATGGATGGATTGAAATTCCATTGAATCAGAAAGGGTGTGTTGGGGGGCATCTGGATGATTCAGTTGGTTAAGTGTCCAACTCTTGATTTTGGCTCAGGTCGTGATCTCATGGGTTGTGAGATCAAGCCCCACGTCAGGCTCCACACTGGGCATGGAGACTGCTTAAGATTCTCTCTCTCCCTCTTCCTCTGCCCCTCCTCTCTCTGCTCTCTTGCTCTCACTCCCTCTCTCTCTTAAAAAAGAAAAGAAAGTGTGTGTGTACAGAGGAAGAATATGTAAGAGGGAGCACTGTTAAAAAAGTCTGAAGCCTTGAGTCACAGACTATAAATTCCTATGAGCTCATGGCAATTGTGACCATCTACTGATCTACAAAGAGAATCTAGGAGCCAATGTGTGAAAAGTGGAATTAGGTGGACAGAAGTAGGACAGACCACCAAACTGGGAGGTATCTGGTGTGCTGTGGTTTATCCTAAGAAGAGGTGACACAGAGAATTAATTCTAGAAATTCCCGAGAGGTCAATAGTAATGAAAATCATGTGAACAACCATACAAGGAAACCATACGAGGGCCAATGCAGAGCAGAAAAGTCCTGGGACTGGAAGCTTGGAAGCCAGCCCTGGTCAAGGTGAAAGGACGGGGTATGGAGAGGAGAAAACGTAAGAAGAGGGTTTCCAACATGCTAGGATGGCTCCTGCTCATATGGGACACGGTACCCATGCGTTCCATGATAGGTTAAACGGATGCATGGACAGTATTCTTGAGGCTACAGATAGAGAAACAGCAAAGCACCGATAAGTGTTGCAAAAGGCAGAGACTATGGAAAAGCTCCATCATTTCCTTCTGCCCTGGTTGTGTTTTTGGATCCTCACTTCCTCACTTGTCCAAGAACTATCTCAGGTGTCCCCGAACCTGGTGAAAGCCCACCAAGTCCTTGACTAGGGCTTTGCAGGAATCTTGAATGCAGGGTAATCATAGTCATTGTGCCTTTTGCCATCTCCTTTTCTCTTGTTATCCTCTTTGCTATTTCTCGGGTAGGCTTTCATTCTCTGATTTCCAGCCCAATGGTCTCCTGGTGGGTCTGTTCATCCAGGTTCCCTCCAGCATAAACCTTCAGATTATGTGGTGTCCCTGCTCAAAAATTACCCAAGGTTCTGCCTTGTGGATAAGCTAGAACCCCAGCCCCTTTATTTGGCTCTTTCTTCCCAGCACACCTATACAAGCTCCTACTCTCCTCCTGGAATGCTCCAGGCCATTAGAGCTCTGCTCTCAAACTCCAGGTCACCTTTGCCTGTATGCTTATGCATTTCTCTTGCCTGCGAAGTCCTGGGTCCACCCACCTACCAGTCTTGAGGCACTAATCTGTGTGTCCCTGCTCATCCCTTCTCACACCTCTCTTTTTTTTCTCTGGCCTTCATTCATCCACTCTCTTTTCTTTTCATTTGGTGACCATAATGCCAATCTCAACTAGATAATAAACAGCTTGAAGGTAAGGATTACATTTTGTATTCCCTCCCACATAGTATTAATCATAATCATAATATTAATATTAATATTAATCATAGTATTAATCATCTGATTAATAGAAAACTATATTAGTCTTCATGGGTTTTCTAAAGCACTTGTGAATTTACAAAGCCATTTTGAGTAAGTTTTATTAGTTAAAGTGAAGGAAACCTACCTTTCCAAAGGCCATATGAAAAAATAGACTTTTAAAATTAGACTTCCCATCTGAGTAATAAATTGAATTAAAATTTTGGATTAAAAAGAAAAGATGTGATATTGGCTTTTCATTTCTTCTGCTAGTTGTTTCCAGGCAACTTTGAACTTGTCAAATAAAAAGGTATAGACAGAAGACTGAGATGTTCCATCTGACATTGAGAATCCCTCTCTTGGTAGGCTAAGCACACCATTCAGCATTACGACTAGACATTCCTTAAAGACCAACCCTCTTTTCTCACATTTGGTTTTCTTGGGGGATTTTAGGAAGAAAACTTGGTGTAGTGAAGAACATAGGATTTGGAGTTACATCCTCTGAATCATTTGAATCCTGACTTTATTGACATGAGATTGGGAAAAATCATTTAAACTCTCTGAGCTTTGATGTCTTTGTCTCTGAAATAGGCATAACCCCCCAACCAGTCTACTGCTTAATGACAAGCATGCCATGTGACTGAACAGTTGTAAGAATCATAAAGGTGACTTTTGTCATCATCACCATCATCATAATCATCCATAGAAGCTCTAATAAAAGGGCAGGGAGGCGAGGTGGCCCTTCTGCCTAGCCAGGGTTCCAGGAGCATCCCTGGAGCTCCCCTCATCTGCTGTCCCCAGCACATATGTGGCTGCTGTCAGTTCCTAGACAACTGCCACATGGCTCCATATTCGCACAGCCAGAATTACAACCAGCTTGGCTATCCCTTCTTGACTTCCATGTCCTTAGTCCATAGCCAGCAATGACGGACTCCCAAATCAGCATTCACTTTGGCCCTTGGCCCATGGCTTCCAGTCTTTTCCAGCCACTGAGACCAATTTGGGGTGATCAAGACATGGCAGTGGGAAGGGCAATTCCAGCCTGATTTGGGGATAAATCCAAGAGAGGCCTTTACCACTTGTTCTGAACTTGGTTTGAGCCCTGATCACCCCCAAGTTCTGCCTTTGGCAACTTTCCTTTCCTTGTTCACACAGGGAAGGAACAATTACTATCCTTGTGAAAATGGCCAGGCCTCTGTTCCCCTTCTCTGTTCTCAGGCAGCACCAGACAGGGAGAGAGGCAACAAGAAAGTCATGGGGAACCCCTGAGGCTGTTAACTTCTCCAAACCTCTTCAGTCTTCAGAGACTAATTCTGAGGATCTCCAGGGGAGAATTTCTAAATAAAAAGAGGGAATACTGAATTTATTTATTAAAAACAAACAAACAAACAAACTACTTCCTCCTAGCAAGGTAGAAGGAGCCTCCTGTCTCACCACAAAATATGCCATTTCAGAAGAAAGCTTTTTTTTTTTTTCTATTATGACAAAATAAAACGTTCCTTGGTCAGGAATGAGTAAACCTCATAAGAGGTAGCCCTTCCCTCCCCAGACACAAAGACTGGCTTCTACATTTTCTATTTTAAGATCAATTCAAATCCCTCACACATGATTTGAGAGCAGTGGTGGAGAACAATTCTTTTGAGGAGAGATTTTTCAAATGGCATTTTATATCCTCGAGTCTCACTCCCAAGGCTGGTTTGGGCCTCACCTGTCCATGGTGGCTGGCCCATCATTATTCTGCAATAACGTGCTCTTAGGAAACCTCATTATTCTTTATCCTGACCCCACGAAGCTAATGAGACAGGCCCAATTATTAAGCCATATGGCAAAGGGATATTTGGGTAAACAAATTTGTATTTCAATAAAATTTAACTGTCCCATATGATAGAATAATTAAAATGTAAATGGCAGTAGGGGCGCTTGCTTAAAGCTGACTTCATAGCTTACCAGATGGTACATTGCAGGTGATTTGTATTCCATGAGCAGAAGTTCTTCGGCAGGTAATCATTGCGGTATTCTCTCTGTCCATGTTTCTGTTTGTTAATACTTCTGGTTGGCTGTGTGTCACCCCCGCGATCAGCTTGTTTTTGCAGAATTGCTTAGACCATGCACCTAGCAGTGCAATCTACTGAAGGGTTTCCTTGCTTTCTTTTTTTGTTGTACTTTTCTTGTTTACTTACATGAGTTCTCTCCTCTGGGATTAGAGGAAAGAAATAAAAAAGAGCAATCCCCCCCACCCCAACAATTCCCCTCTGTTTTCCAGTCTTTCCTTCAAATGGCAAAGGCTAAAAGCAGCTTTGTGGTAGGGAGTGCTTTCCCACACTTCCCGGGTGGGTAGGGTTAAGCTGTTGTTGGGACTGAGGGCCGAATGGGGTAGGAAGAGCTAAGAGCGTTCTCCTCTCTGCACTCATGCTCTCCCCATTGAGCTCTTTCCTGTTCACTTCTCTGCCCCTCCTTAGTCTACCCCTGGACTGGAGCTATGGGAAAGGGAGGGGAGCAAAGGGCAGGGCGAAATTACCAGCTGATCCTCTCTCACCTGGATTCCCTTTTGCAAGCAAAGGGCCCCCTCACTCTCAGCCTCTATCGACCACGTGAACATCTCTCCCTCTCCTTCTTCCGACACACACAGTAGCCTGCAGCCTCGCTTCGAGCAGTCTGTTTCTGAAAGTAGCACTAACCAGCAGGGAGATGTTAGAAGATCTAGATTCTAATTAAGGTCGCCTCTGATTGCACTAGACAAGTCCCTGCTGCTTAAAACAGGCTGAAAAATCTCAGATTAAGAAGGTTGTGGAGGATGGCACAGATCAGGACCAGGCGCTCACATCAGCCCTCTTCCTGTGGACACTATCTAAAATGGGAGCTTGTAGAGGTTGTACAGTAAAATTAAAATAGTCAACAATACCACCCCTTGCTAAACCATGAATTAAGATAGAGCACGGAGGGCGCCTGGGTGGCTCAGTTGGTTAAGTGTCTGCCTTCAGCTCAGGTTATGATCTCTGGGTCCTGGGATCGAGTCCCACATCCAGCTTCCGGCTGAGCAGGGAGTCTGCTTCTCTCTCTCTCCCTCTGCCCCTCCCCACTGCTCACTCTCTCTCTCTCTCTCTCTCCCTGTCCATCAAATAAATAAAAATCTTAAAAAAAAAAAAAAAAGATAGAGTACAGGGCAAATGGTGACACTCAATGGGGCACGCAGCTCTATCTGGTAAACCCTTGGTATAGAAAGATTCCAGGCCCTAAAGATGACGTTAGAGAGGTTAGAGGATGTGTAGGCTTTTCCCTTAAACCAGCAGTGTAAGAAGGTTCTACCACAGAAGTGCACAAAGTAAAATTGAGGTCAGTGCTCCTCCACCTGAAGAGGAAGAGCTGCCTTTCTGTAGGTGGGAATGGAAGAGTTCAGTGACCATGTGGGATACCCCTACCCCTTCCATCAGAATTTATTTTTCAGTAACTTTAAATTTGAAAATACGTAACTTCAAATATACAGAAATTTTGCAAGAATAAGAGTAGTACACAGGGGGCACCTGGGTGGCTCAGTGGGTTAAAGCCTCTGCCTTTGGCTCAGGTCATGGTCCCAGGGTCCTGGGATAGAGCCCAGCATCAGGCTCTCCGCTCAGCAGGGAGCCTGTTTCCTCCTCTCTCTGCCTGCCTCTCTGCCTACTCGTGATCTCTGTCTGTCAAATAAATAAAATCTAAAAAAAAAAAAAAGAAATCTTTAAAAAAAAAAGAGTAGTACACAGAACACCCATACCTCCCTGATTCACGTACTGTTAATATTTTGTTCCATTTGCTTTATTACCTGTGCACTATAATTTTTATTTGTTACATTATATCATGTATTATATGAGCAAAAGACTATTTTTCTGAAGTATCTGAGAGTCAGTTACATAGAGTTGACCTTTGAACAACATGACTTTGAAATGTGTGCGTCCATTTATTAAGATTTTTTCCAATAAACACAGTACAGTGTTGTAAATGTATTTTCTCTTCCTTATGATTTTCTCAGCAATGTTTACTCTTCTCTAGCTTGCTTCATTGTAAATGACAGTATATAATACCTATAATATACAAAGCATGTGTTTGATTAATTGCTTAATTAAATGTACTGTAAATGTATGATAATATATTATAATGTATTCTAAATGTAATGTAATGTAAATTGATTAATTGTTGGGTTATCAGAAAGGCTTTCAGTCAATAGTGGGCTATTTGTTAAGTTTGGGGGATCCAAAAGTTGTATATGGATTTTTCAGCTGCATGGGTGGTTGGTGCCCCAACCCCCATGTTGTTCAAGGGCCAACTGTATATTTGGCCTCTTAATGTCTAAATACCTCAGTGTGCACTTCCTGTGAATGAGGCTAGGATCGATATCCTGATCAGCATCCTTCATGTAACCTCTTCTCCATGTGGCTAATTGGGCTTCCTCATAGCATGGCAGGCTCAGGGAAATTGAACCATTTTCATCACTTTTATGAGGAAGCATTCTAAGCAGCAAAGGCAGAAATTACAGATCTCTTGAGAGCCAGCTCAGAAGTCACATGGCTTCACTGTCACTCCTTTTATTGGTACAGACAAGCCACAGGATCAGCTGGATTCAAGGGCAGGGCAATGCAACCTCTGGTGGGAAAGAATTACTGGCCATCTCGAATCCATCTTTTTTTTTTTTTTTTTTTGACAGAGATAGAGAGAGATCACAAGTAGGCAGAGAGGCAGGCAGAGAGAGAGAGAGAGAGAGAGGAGGAAGCAGGCTCCCCGCTGAGCAGAGAGCCCCATACGGGGCTTGATCCCAGCACCCTGGGATCATGACCTGAGCCGAAGGCAGAGGCTTTAACCCACTGAGCCACCCAGGTGCCCCTCGAATCCATCTTGAATCCACCCATTTTCCATCTTGTGGTCTGGACATTAATGGATGATTCTCTGTCCCCTGCTGAAGTCTAATCAGCAAGTTCTTCGGAGATAGGGTTCCCGTCTGTCTCTTCTTAGCAACCTCCCCATGAAACTCAGCTCACTGCATGGCACATAGTAGGTGCTTAATATTTATGGAATAAAGATTGATTAGAAACAGCCTCCTCAATGGTCCAACCTGCTCGCCTTATTTCTGAGGACTCTGAAACCCTATGAAAGCTCTTTGGTAGTTTCAAGGTCACAGAGCACCATTGTATGAATCCCAAGGACAGTCCTGTGAAACAGTGTTCCAGTAGAGAGGTGAGGCTGGGGCCTAAGGAGGCTGCTACAGGTGGTAGGAACGTGGTATGGAAGGGACTGTTGGCTTTCTCACTTGGTGCCTGTGTTTTTGAATAAAAACCCTCGATTTGAATGGTTAATTGGCTTACCTGGGTCTGAATGTATCCATAAAACAAGGTGGAAATATCTTTTTTCTGTATCTGCTGTGAGGATGTTAGATTTAAAATACCATGGGAAGGACATGGAGGGGAGACGGGTCTGTGGTTCTGGAAGTGGCAGTGGAGATGGTCAAAAGGTTGATCTGTCCACTTTGTCCCTCCCTGGTCCTTGTGACTGTGCTTAGGAATCCATACCATTAGTGTGGTCAATGTACAGGTCCACATTAGCCAGTACTCAGGGTCCCTAATGCAGCTGTATCCAGAGCTGAACAGGAGGCTTGAGCATTTTTCCTTCAGCCCGGCTGTGCTAGGTCAGAACGAATGCCCATGGCTTCTGACTCATGGCCCAATTTGTTCAACTTCAATTTTGGTCCTCAAGATTTTTGTTTTGACATTTAAAAAAATTGCCTCGTCAGTCCATGGGCCCTGATTTGGGGGATGATTCTGAGTGAATTCTAATGAATTAGTGTATCTTTCTGGATCTTTATGGAGATCTAGGAAGATAAATTGCATCTGTCTTCCAGAAGAGTTACAAATTCAGCAGAATGTCAGGTACAGCAGCTCCAACCAGCAGCCAGCACAGGCCGTAAGACCACAGGCTCTCAGACAAGGGAGACGGGACACAGGTGAAAGATATAAATGAACTGCACATTCCAGGCCCCTGGGAAACCATCTGTGCCTATTAGGGAGGACTGTCCACGATTTTGGCCAAAGACGCAATATCTCACTTACCTGGTTGTCATTTAGATGACCACCTCCAGTATCTCTGATGCTGTCAAAACCTGGGAGGATGTACTAAAGTCCATGCATCTTGGAGGTGCTAAAAGAGATGTCTCAGAATCTGTGACAAAATCCATGAATTTTTAGACAAAATTGGTTATCTGGTGTCCAATTCGCAGCCAGTAAGAAGCACCTTTGGAAGAAGGCAGGAAGCTTCTAGAGGCTGAAGCTGAAAGAGTGGAGGGAAATCACAACCTGATGGGGGAGGAGACCAAGACAAAACCGAAACAAGCCCTAAATCAGGCCAAAGTCCTCACCAAGGGCAGCATCCAGGGGGACCCCCTGGGAGGAGGCAGGTAACTCTTTAATCTCAGGTACCTGAGGGCAGAGCAGTGCCACCCTACTGCCTGATGTAAGAATGAAGACAAATGGGGTCTGCTGGTACCCACAAGGGGTTAAGATATGCCCATTACATTGTCATTTATAGAAGCAGTTTAGAAATGCAGCTCTCCAAAAATGATTAGACACATTTCTTAAACTTTTTACACTTAAAGGAATAGATTTTAGTTATCTGGGGAATGTGCGAACTAACTGTCTTAACCTGCTATGGCTGCCATAAGCAAATACCTTAGGCAGAGGGCTCAGACAACAGAAATCTGTTTTCTCAGGGTACAGGAGGCTGAGGGTCCAAGATCAAGAGGTCAGCAGTGTTGGTCTCTCCTGAGCTTGTAGTAGATCACATTCTCCCTGTGTCCTCACAAGGCCTTTTCTCTGTTCACCTGCATGTCCGGTGTCTTCTCCTCTTGTTGTTAGGACACTGGTCATATTGGACTAGTGTTCCACCCTTATGACCTCATTTAACCTTAATCACTTCCTTCAGGACCCTATCTCCAAATAGAGTCACATTCTGAGGCACTGGGGTTTAAGACTTCAGTGTATGAATTCAGGGGAACACAATTCAGTCTGCAAGACTAATAAAATTTTCTGTCTTTATTTTTGCTTTATTTTGCATCAACACAACTAATTCAGCCTTGGGGGAAGAATGAGCAGAGCTGCCAGTAATCTTTTCTAGTTATTCTGGAGCAACAGACAAGAGGATTGAGGAAAACCTGTTTTTATGTAGCTTTTTCAATACATTACCCTCTCTCTCTCTCTCTCTCTCTCTCTCAATCTCTCTCTCTCTCTCTCTCTCTCTCTCACACACACACACACACACACACCCCTAGGAGATAAAGTCTCATTTATTTTATTTCTGACACATCTTTGAAACTTCTCCTCTCTCCTGTCACTGCTTTCATTCAGACCCTCATCATTTTTTTTCCTGAATTACAACATCCTCATCATCCCCCTGAAGAGGAGGTGATTTCCCCAAAACGCAGGTCTTATAATGCCACTTTCTGCTTACATCCCTTCAGCAGTTCCCCTGTTTGCTTTCAGGATTAAGTTCAAACTCTTCAGCAGGTTTGAAAGGTGGCTGACCAAACCAATGTTATCAAGTGCCGGTGAGGGTGTGGAGCAACTGGAACTCTCTTACATAGCTGGTAGCAAAGCAAACCAATACAGCCACTTTGGGAAACAGTCTGGGAGTTTTGTTTGAATTCACATACATTTACCATATGACCCAACATCCTATCCCTACATGATTACCTTCAGAAAAATGAAAATCTGCATTCACACAGAAGTCTGTATACAAATGTTTATCATTCATGATTGCCAGAACCTGAAACAAGCCAAAGTCCCTTCACTGGTGAATAGATCTCAAACTGTGGGACATCTGTAAAATGGAATACTCCTTAGCAATAAAAAGAAACACATTTTTAAATAAATATTTTATTTATTTGTGAGAGAGAGAGGGAGAGAGAGTGAGCACAGACAGACAGAATGGCAGGCAGAGGCAGAGGGAGAGGGAGAAGCAGGCTCCCCACCAAGCAAGGAGCCCAATGTGGGACTCGATCCCAGGACACTGGAATCATGACCTGAGCCAAAGGCAGCTGCTTAACCAACGGAGCCACCCAGGCGTCCCAAAAGAAACACATTTTTGACAGAAGTAATAACATGTATGAATTTTATATGCACTGTGCTAAGAAGTCAGGTTCAAAAAGCTACATACTTGGTGAATCCATTTATTCACGTTCTTGCAAAGACAACAAGGGACAGAAAGATCACTGACTGCCAGGGACTGAGCTGGGGGAGGGGTTGATTACAAAGGGCACGGGGCATGTGGGGAGAAGTGTGGAACTGTATCCATATCTTGATTGTGGGGTGATGGTTGCGTAAGTGTATGTATGGGTTAAAATTCACAGAACTGTCTACTGAAAAGAACGAGTTTTACTGTGTGTAAACAGTTCCTTAATTTTCAAAAGTGAAAAAACAAAAGTATTACCCATATGTTCTGATGCGCCTGGTATAGTTCAGTTTTATGCTTGTTGTCCCAAGATAATTTATTCTAGTTTCTTCCTTTTACTCTAAAAAATGTCCCAAAATTGCATAATCCCACAGGTGCCCAGGATAAACCTAGAAAGCAGCCCCTGAACTGAGGATTTGTGGATAGACACTTTGTTTTGGGAAGTGATTCCATGGAATAGGAATGGAAACTGGGAAAGAGTGAAACTGGGAAAGAGTGAAACAGGGAAAGAGGCAGAGCTAACACTAAAGGGTGTCCCTCTATCCTGTGTATAGCCGGGGCTTGTCTCCACAGGTTCTTAACCCTGTGTGGTTTGGAAAAGAAGAGCCTCTCTCCCCTGCTTTTCTCCTGCATTGGTCCAGCATGGCCCATGGAAGGCCATCTTTGAGGTTGTGCATCCTGCAGAGCAGGTGGGTTGATGCTGGCCTCCTATTTGGCATCAGAAAAGCCCTAGGAGGCAAAGGGAAGGTACAAGCAGAAGCTGAGACATGGTTCTATTAGGCTACATCTGAGTAAAGGCAGTCACTGCAGCAGTGGTTGGTGTAAAGAGTAGGCTGAGTGGACATGAGGTGGGATGCAAGAGATGTCTGATTCAGACATCTTCCTTAGAAGGCCCCTGAGCACTGGGTCCCTGATTTCTTTTCTGACCTGACCTCAAGCTAGTCCCTCACATGATCCCATTGCAAGCACCTGACCCTGGACACGCTGTGCTCTTCCTGGCCTGTGAGACCCCAAGCTATTTCTTCTTTAGGGCTGCCACCCACGAAGATACAGGTTGTACACTCTCCAAGGGCTCCTGGTGCAGGGGGCAAGTTAGGACTGACATCCAGCCCAGTCTCCACTTACTGAGCCAGGTGTCTACAGAGCACCTGTGTTATTCCCAGAGAGAATAATGTTTTGTGACTGGCACCAAGGCACCCTCTGGTCTGGAAACAAGCCCACTCCACATGGAATGTACCCTCTCGTTTCCTCATGTCTCATTCCTCATGTCTCATGTCCTTCTCTGCCTGCCTACTATCTATCCTCCCATAAATAAATAAATAAATAAATACATACATACATACATACATAAATATCTCCTCTGGGAAGTCTTTCCAGATCCTCCTCCACCTCAGCCTTAAATACCCCTTGTTATGGGTTGAATTCTGTTCTCTCAAAATTCATATGGGACTCTATTTGGAGATAGGTCCTTTAAAGAAGTGATTACATTAAAATAAGCCCCCCCGGGGGGGGGGCTCTAATCCTTATAAGGATTATAAGAGGAGGAGACACCAGACATGCAGGTGCAGAGTGAAGGCCACGTGATCCTACCGGGGGAATGTGACCTACAAGCTCAGGAGAGAGGCTTCAGGAGAAACCAACCCTGCCGACACCTGGATCTTGGGCCTCCAGCCTCCTAGACTGTGAGTAAACAGCTTGTGGGGTTTTGTTATGGCCACCTGAGCTGACAAATTCAACCCTGTTCTGTGCCCTTGTGATACCTTGAGCATATATCTATTAGCTTGTATTCCAGAGTTTGAAAATGCCTGGTGTCCCTGCTTCCTCTCCCCACTGGATCATGGGCTCCTTGAGGGTGGTGTGATCTTGTTAGCATTCATTCCCTATCACCCAGTGCAGTGCTCCACATCAATATTTGTAGAATGAATGACTAGGCAGAAAAATCCTTATCTCATTTGGCATCCTGAGAAGACAGTAGCTGCTGGTGCCATTAGAGGCTCAAATGAAAGAAGCCAATTTTATGAAAAATATATTCAGAAACACAGTTTCATTCCATAAAATGTGTACAATATAGATAATACGGTGATAATACGGTGTCAGCAGCAGGAAATTATGGCTTCCCATTAGCGATGGGCTTGGCTTCTATCTGTGTTCCAAATTTAACTCCTCTCATTCTTTACCTGGGTCACTGTGCTGTAACAAAGATAAACATTTTGCTGCTTCTCTCCCTGCCTCTCTCCCCAGCCACTGCTGTCCACCTACCACCCACTTCCTCAGCATGCTGGGTCAGATTACTTGCTGCTGCCTTGTGCTGCCCTTCTGGCTGGTTTCCCACTTCATTCTGACAGCTCTCATTCTCCTCCTAAGACTGTGCCAAGGTTCATCTCCTCCAAGAACTCTCCCATGACTGCTTCAGGCTAAATCAAACACTTCTGGATGCTGTCTTTACACCCAGGAGTACAGCTTTCATATCTTTATCACAGTATATCACAGATACCCATTTCCACGGCTGTCTCCCCAATATACCATAAATTCCTTGAAAGCAAGGACCTTGTTCTCTTTCATTGAAAAATCCTTGGTGCCTGGCAGTATGTCCAGTTTATGTCACTCAACACGGGATAGCTGCTATGATCATTTCTAATAAAATAGTAGTAAATCATGGGAAGGACAGTTAGGTATCATAAAAGTTAGTATGAATTATTTACAAACTACATTTTTTTTTCTTTTCAGTTTCACTTCTTTTTCTTCAAATTGCTTTTTAACATAAATTTTTTCTAACTACTGATCTTTAAGATTAGTGAGTAAAAATAGGAGAAAGAAAAGACAAAGTTAAAGAGAGTGAGGGAAAACATACGTACACACACACACACACACACACACACACACAAGTACAATTGAGGACAAGGATTTTATGTGCTTAAATACCCAGACTGTAGCACTGATTCCCTCAATACCCTAAGATAAGTTTATATAGTCCATAGTCTCCAAAACTAGAGATGCAAAACGTATCTCTTTTAACAAGGGGCTGAACGGATTAATAAATGCTTACAAAGTTCTTTAAAAATGAAAATTGGCACACAAATCCTTATTAGTATTATTTATGCTCTGTATAATAAGGCTTAGATGTGAAATTTATGTAAAAAATTAAATAACATGGGGGCGCCTGGGTGGCTCAGTGGGTTGGGGCCTCTGCCTTCGGCTCAGGTCATGGTCCTAGTGTCCTGGGATCGAGCCCCACATCGGGCTCTGTGCTCTGCAGGGAGCCTGCTTCCACCTCTCTCTATCTGTCTGCTTCTCTGCCTACTTGTGATCTCTGTCTGTCGGATAGATGAATAAAGTCTTTAAAAAAAAAATCAAATAACATGGCTCAAAAGTAGGAAAGCATGTACAAAATACACATTCAGCATCCACATTAATCATCTAATCAACAACTCCCAAACGCTCCTTCCTGACTGAGCTACCAATTAATCCTTTGTGTACTTTCCAATGTGATTATTGGCAGTGTTGAGCTTTTTGAAGTATATTTCAATGTACTTCTAGAAGATTTCCCTTTTTTGTGTGGTAGATACATTAGAAAGACCCCATTCTGATCTTTCTTTTTTTCCCCCCAGTGGAGGAAAAAATCAACAGCACTACGAAAATTCATATATTTTATTTGATAAGATTTTAAATGCTGGGGTTTGCCATTATGCATCTATTGTGCAGGAGACAACCAAGCCATTATAATGATAATGATTTCTTCTGTCACTTTTCTTCAGTTTGGATGAGAGTCCTTAAGCTCTTTATAAGAAAGAGCTACTTTTCACTACTCTGAAACAGGGAGATCCTTATAGGTGATAATACTCCTGTTTTATGGTAATTGCTTATTTAATGTCTGTCTTCTCCCTCAGATGGTAGCCTCACAAAGCAAGGAACTATGCCTGCCTTCTCACATGATATTTGGTACAGCAGGTGTTCAGTAAACATCCTCTACAAAGTGGAGAAGGTAGGTGCGGAGAAAGGGACCATAGATATTAGTGATATCAATACTATCTAAGAGAGAGAGAAAGACATGGAAGAAGGGAGATACTGATGGAAAGGACATCGTCTAGAAGGCTAAAGAACAACGTTTTGAGATTGAGTAGAAGGTCCCAGTTTGCTAAGGTGATAAATCTGGGTTCAAACTACTCAATTATGTACATATGGTTTTGCTAATACTTAAGCCTTATGATCTGAAGGAAAAAAAAAAGATAACGTGGTTTTCTCTGAAATTGCTTGCTCTAAAAGGCAGGTATATGCCTTATGATAAGTCAGGTAAAAGGTCGAGCTCCCTGGAATTCAGTCTTGCTCATTTGGTTGTGCCAACAGCACTTTGGTGGTATTTTGCCCAGAACTATTTCTCTGTGAGGTATGTGGACTGACTGTTGACGTTATCATTAGCTATCATTTATGGAACCCTTCCTCTTTGTCAGGTTGGGCTCAGAAATTCTCATTGTTCATCTCCGATTCTCACTGCTGTGCATCAGGAACCTCCTTAGAGCTATTTTACAGAATAAGGAAGCCAGAGCCCAAATTACACACAGATATTAAGAAGCAGAGTGTGGATTTGAACCCCCTTACTTTAGTGATCTTTTCCCTACATTGTGCCGTGTTTGGGGGAAAGACTGTTTTCAGGACTTAAGCGTGTCATTTGAACGTGTCGTTTAACTTTTATGAGCATCCATTTCCTTGTCTGGAGTGAAGGTGTGAAAATAGTTAATCATTCAGGTCTGTTTTCCTCTAAAACTCTACAAGCAAAAGGAGGCAGGGAAGATACTCCCTGCTGTGTTGGAGCTGTCCACGGTCCTGACAAGACTGGAACCAATAAAGCCATAATCACCTTATCAAAGGAAGAAGCACAACAGGCCAGGAACGCCTCCATTAATAAAGATCTTACTCTTATTCTCTGGGTCTCTTAAGTAATTAAGCATGCTCTCTCTTACTGCTGAGCGTATGGATTATGCCAGAAGCCAAGCCACCGCAAATTAAAGATGCAGGTAAACATGCATACCCTCTTCCCCCCCGTACACACACACCTGAAATAGTCCATGTGTTCCAGCCAAATGAGCTGTGGGCTATCTTGTCTCCATTTCTTATTTTTATTTTTTGCTTGGAATTACAGATTCTTTTGCTGGACAACAGATGTTCTTGAGCCTGATTTTCCAAGCTTAGCCACCCTAAGAACCAAGTGAGATTAATTGAACGAGTTATTTAAGAAACCAAGTAAGTTCATTTGTTTTAGTATATTTTCATTCTTTTTTTCCATTTATTCATAGGGATATGTATCTCACATGTATTTGTGTCAAGGGACATATATTTATTGTGTAAGCAGTAATTTGAAAAAAAAATGTGGTGGATACAAGGATGTGAAAACACAAGATGAGTACCCACTGGTATGTTTTCTCTGTTGATCATGGCTAGTCACTGAATTTTATATCATCACTTTTCATCATTTACAAGTTAACCTGAATGTATAATGTAACCTGTAAAATAGCATTAATAATAAACCTCTGGTATTTTGAAATCTTTTTACTCTCTGATGGCTTTGCAAGGTTTTTTGTTTTTTTTTAAAAAGCTATATTTAAAGGCATAAGGAGTTCTCTCCAAACACAGTGTGTCCCATTGAGGATTAATTATAAGCTATAACTGTGTTAATAAAGGTATATTGGGCCACAGTAAAAGTAAAATTCTAAAAACAACAAGAGGTAATATTATAGCTAGGCACTACTTTTAGTGGCTGCTTGAGTCCCTTTTTGAAATCTGTGTTCATTCATATATCTGCATATATAAATATGGTTTTACATTTTCAAATACACACACATATATTTCCTTACACTCATGTATTAGTAAATATATATGGTAATTCTAAGCCATTTCCATATAAGGCCAGTGAAGATTCATTGTTTTCTCTTGCAAATTACCTTCCTGAGGGATTTGCAAGAGGAAGAGGGTCTTCACAGGGAAAGTTTTTTAAGGTCCTTGAAGCAAATAATGAACAGGTAAATTCCTAAATTAAGCCAAAGGAAGGAGTCAAAGAGCCTGGAGCCAATATGGTGCTCATCCCAGCCTCAAAGACTAAGATAAATCTTAGGGAGAGGAGCGTTTCTCCCAATCCATGCATAGAAAGACAGACTCTAGCGCTGGGAGGTAGGAGGGGAACTGAAGTCTATCTGGGCTCCTAGAGAGTTTGCAGCTTTGGGGGTGTTGGAAGCAGCTGCCAGGGGCAGGGGCAGCATCACCCCCCAAGTCTTGGCAGAAATAACTACCAGTGATGAAGTTCTAGAACATAGGTGAGGTTCGGTAGGGTGAGGTCTGGAGCCAATGACCAAGAAGGAATTCTTGAGACATCTTTGGTGCAACATGGTGGTTTATTAAAGCACAGGGACAGGACCCATGGGCAGGAAGAGCTGCTGCCCTGGTATCCTGAGGAGTGGCTGATTATATACACAGGAGTTGGGTAGGTGAGGACAAAGCGGGTGTTCAGAAGGGCTGTCACGGTAAAGAAGACTGTCAGGATACTGGAGGCCTGGTTATTGTCAAGCTGATGAAGTTCTAGAACATAGGTGAGGTTCGGTGGGATGAGGTCCAGAGCTGATGACCAAGAAAAAATTCTTGAGACATCTTTGGTGCAAAATGGTGGTTTATTAAAGCACGGGGACAGGACCCGTGGGCAGGAAGAGCTGCTGCTCCGGGGATGTCAGGAGTGGTCTATTATATATCTGTAAGTTAGGGAGGGGATTAGGGATGGCGTAAGTCTCTAAGGAATTTTGGAAGCAAGGTTCCAAGACCTTGAGGGGCTAGCTATTGTCTGGGGAAAAGGTTATTCATCACCAGTAATAAATCCTTCTCATGAGACCCTTTAGATGTAGATCAGTGGGTCATATGCTTGGGAATGATTGTCGACACTATCTTGGAGGTTTAGAGATATAAAGCTTCCTAAAGGAATTGTTAAAGTAGACTTACAGGATCCTGGTTGGGGGTAGGGGTCAGTCAGGCTAGGATTGTCCTTTCCCCTTAGCAAAGCCTTAAGGTGGGGTAGTTGAGTCCCTACAGGAGAGTCACTTGGCCAGTTTTAAGGGCTTGTCAGTAGGTAAGGAAATTTAATAATTATTCTTCTGCCTCTGTTTCTCACATCACCAAGACATGGTGAGTGGCCATCACCCGGGTGGCTGTGCGCAGGCCTGGCCAAGCAACAGCAACAGAGCGTGTACAGGCTGAGCGAATTCCTCAGTATGCAGCAAGGATCTAGGGAAGGCATCCATTCAGCTGTGTCTGGGGGAATCAATAGCAACCTCCAAATCAGTTCTGACATGCTTTTGCCACATTATTGTCTATACTTATTTAAATTTAATTTTTAAGTAAATTAGTAATGTACAAATATATGCTTCCTTGGAAAATATTCACAAATAGAGAAAGGCTAAAATCCCATTTACCATCATCCCTAAACCTGGTTTCCTCTTCCTTTTTTAAAGAAAAATCATGATTTGGGCCTGCCATATTAATATCTATCCAGAAGAAAAATTATAGACCAGAAGTCAATGAGAATACGGGTTTTAATACTGTCTTTTTTTTTTTTTTTTAAACTAAAAAAGACATGAAACATGAAAAAGAATATAGGGAATACAAACAGGGGAAGGGAAAAAAAAAAAAAAGAGCTTCTGATGAGATGTTGGAGATATTTACCTCTGTTAGCCCAGCCTTACAAATACAACATTTCTCAAGGGGAAGGAAAATGTAGTGAAAGGTTTGGGCCCACATTGATTGATGTACCCCTCCAGTGTGTTTCTGGAGAGAAAAAAAAAAGAAAGAAGGAAGGGAGGGAGGAAGGAAGGAAGAAAGGGAGGGAGGGAGGGAGGGAAGGAGGGAGAGAGGGAGGAAGGAAAAAACCATATTACTGAGGTTGTAGCTACATAGGGCAAGCCTCTGCTGGCAATGTCTAATCATCTTCCTCAAAGCTGCCTCATCTTCCACGTTGATGATTCAAGGTAGTTAAGAGGTAAGAGGTTAGGCAGCCTTTCACGGAGTGGCCTATTAACAATTTATAAGCAAAATTCCCTGATTTGACATGTTTCATGGAGTAGACAGGATTCCTAAGGCACCAAATAAATAGTCAAGGCCTCCACATGCTAGTTAATTTCTTATTCACATGTTTTAATGGAGCCATGTGATTATCATTATTTAATTTAATGAGGCAGGTGCTCTGATTACTGTGAAATAGTAATCTGGTAAATGGCACTTTCATGGCCTCCTAGAGTTAATGCAGGTTCCCTCTGGCTTACTGTCCAGGGGTAGAGTCTCCGCCTCTGGAGCATTTTGTTCTCTATCAACATGGCACATAACTCATGACAGATGACTTGGCGGTCCTCTGAAGTGTCAGGCAGGTGAGGCAGGAGTCCCGTCCCATCTAGAGGAGATAAGTTGAAGATGAGTGAGCTGGATGCCCATGACCAATACATCCCTAGTTATGGGACATCTCCTGCCTTTGCAGCCAGCATCTCAAGATCACCTTGCAGGACACAAGGACGACCAAATCTTCATGCTCGTCCCTTTCTGCAGGAAAATACTCTGTGGGCCTCTAAAGAAGAGGTCACCCTTGCTTTCTCTCCCAGTAACCGATGCCCAGGCAACGGTGTCATAACCCAGCTTATGATAAATGTGAGCAAGGTATTTTGTAGAAGTTATTTGGAAACTGTGGCTTTTTGGGCTGATAGAATTTCAGCCCAAAGGGTTGATTCAAAGAGAGGATAAATTGGGGATTGTGATGGCCACACAGCTTGGGGGGAAATGGGTCCATGGCCTGTTGCCCTGAGTCTATTCTGGATTGCTCAGTTGTGTGTGGGCATCACAAATGATTTGGGAAGAAGAACACCCCCCCCACACACACACAACTTGGGTGAACCCACAAAGCTGGGGAGTGGGTCCCTGGGTGGGTGAACACTTTCCTAACCATTAGCCTTCAGACTGAGAATCAGGTCTATCTATTCAACAGCTGAGAGACTGTGAAGGATGAGGGAGGTCAACAAAGGAATAACCCAGTCCCTGCCCTTGAGGGAGTGACAGTTATGTATCCAAGCAGTCAGAGATGAATTGTTCACCTTGCTGTCACGTGCACACCACACAAGCCTAGTCAACACCAGGTACTCAGTACAGTTGTGCTCACAGCTGTAAGTATGACCAGGATGCCGTGAAGGTGGGCAGGCTGAAGCCAGAGTGTGCCCGCACACGACGGGTAGATGTGATGGGATCGAGGATTCCATGTGCGGTGAGGAAGTGTGGGTAGTGTCTGAGAAGTGCAATTTGGCCACGTGGACAGTTCATGTTTGAGAGCACTGGCATGGGAGTCAGGCAGGCCTGATCCAAATTCTGACTGCCACTTACTGGCTCTGTGACCCTGGGCAGATTCCTGCGTATTTCTGAGGCTCCGTTTCCTCATCTCTGAAACGGGATCAATGATACCTACTTTGAAGCATTGTTCTACAAGTGAAGAAAGATGACATATGGTAAGCTTTTAACCCAGTGCCTGGTTACAGTCGATAAATAGAAGTGCTTACTCTTCTGGGGAAGGTATCAAAGAGCGATGTGTGGAGGGAACAACCAGTAACTTAGTCAGGGTGGACCTGGACACAGCCAAGAGGGAGGAGCTGGAAGCAGCCATCCTGAGAGAACGTTGTAGGTCAGAGTGTGGGCTACGTGCAGAGAAGTGGTGAAAGGTTGAGTTAGGACAGGGGTGAGGTGTGGACTGACAGCCGGGGTAGTCAGGTGGTGGAACAGAGAAGGGAAGAGGGGTCTCAAGAAGTCCATCTCCACAGGTGCCTGAGTGGCCCAGTTGTTTAAGTGTCTACCTTCGGCTCAGGTCATGATCCCAAAGTCCTGGGATCGAGCCCCGTTTCAAGCCCCACATCACGCTCCCTAATCAGCAGGAAGCCTGCTTCTCTTTCTCCCACTATCCCTGCTTGTGCTCCCTCTCTTGCTGCGTCTCTCTCTGTCAAATAAATAAATAAAATCTTAAAAAAAAAAAAAAAAGCCCATCTCCACCCATTACCCCTCAACTGATTGGAAGAGAGAAGCCAACAAGCCCAGAAATCCTTGCTGCCCAGCGTGTTGGCAGCGCCACAAGAACTCACAAACTTCTCTAAGCTCCTTGTATCATATCTTAACAACCAAGGGTATTTTCTTGTGCCGCGTTTTGATTAAATGCACAGAGTGAAGATCAGGCATATGGGAAGCTGGCCCGGAGCTGGGCACACGGTGGGCTGTCCTTTAACTGGACTCATCTCCTTACTCTGATTCCCCGACTTGCTCTCGAGAAGATACATGGAGACACTAATTTTCTACTTACAAAGGTCCTGTAATCTTTTAAGATAACTAAAGAAATTGTGGGGAATATGAATATTGATCCCAGGCAGGGAGAAAAAGAACTTTTCAAAACGGGACTTCACCACTTACCAGCTCTTTGATCCTAGAGGAGTTTCCAGACCTCAGTGTCTCCGTCTGTAAAATAGGGATGATAGTGTCTACCTCACTGGGGCTCCTGGGAGGACTCAGGAGAGCAACAGCCTGGAGCTCCTGGCACCGCAGAAGCCTTCGGTAAATGGTAAGGGAGCAGGCCTGCTGCTCCCGCGTAGGATGGTGATGGCGACAGACTCAGACACCTACCAAATGAGGATTCAGAGATGGGAGCTCCAGAATAGAAAAGCAATGACTACAACACATCTCTCCCTTCTGTTTCTGAAAA